>NC_053496.1:188383448-188983448 GCF_905171775.1 Rana temporaria
GGGGCGTGTTTTATGTAAATACGTTGTGACCCGACGTAAACAACGTTTTTTTTTTTAACTGCGCATGCGCCGTCCCTGGGGGTATACCAGTGCTCATGCTTGAAATTTAACCGGAACAAGCCAATGCTTACGACGGTGACGTCATTCTACGCAAATTCCTATTCGCGAACAACTTACGCAAACGACGTAAAAAATTCAAAATTGTACGCAGGAACGACGGCCATACTTAACATTGAGTACGCATGATAACAGCAGCTTTAACTATACACCGGAAAAGGCCGAACGCAAACGACGTAAAAAAATGCGCCGGCCGGACGTACGTTCGTGGATCGCCATAAATAGCTAATTTGCATACTCGACGCGGATTTAGACGGAAACGCCACCTAGCGGCCGCCGAAAAATTACATCTAAGATCCGACGGCGTACTAAGACGTACGCCTGTCGGATCGATCCCAGATGCCGTCGTATCTTGTTTTGTGGATACAAAACAAAGATACGACGCGGGAAATTTAAAATTACGCCGGCGTATCAGTAGATACGCCGGCGTAATCCTTTTGTGGATCTGCCCCACTCTCTTTAAAACCCTCTCATCCAAACCTCGTCAACTCTTTTCTACCCATAATTCCTTACTTACCCCCCACTGCCCCCACCCACCAACTTGCTTACCGCTCAAAAGATTGCCAACCAATTCAATAGCAAAATTGACACAATTCGCAAGGAGATATCCAGCATTCAAATTCCTCCCCTACCTAACACATCGGGTCCAACACCACACTCAATACTCTCCTCCTTCTGCCCAGTTACCACAGATGAAGTTGATAAACTCCTCTCCATGGCCCACCCCACTACCTGTCCCCTCTCAATTACTGCGACCACCTTCCCGCTCTATCCTAAATTCCCTAACCCACATCTTTAACCCCTCCTCCTCTGGTACCTTTCCCTCCCCGCTAAAACATGCACTGGCTACCCCCATACTTAAAAAACCCTCACTAGACCCCACCTGTTAAATAACTTAAGACCAATCTCCCTGCTCCCGTTTGCCATGTCCATGACCAAATAAGTCGCTACCTCACGGACAACAACCTTCTCCACCCACTGCAGTCTGGCTTCTGCCCACAACATTCTACTGAAACTGCCCTACTAAAACTCACCAATGACCTAACTGCTAAAATCAATGGCCATTACTCTATACTCGTACTCTTAGACCTCTCTGCTGCCTTTGACACCGTTAAACACCTGCTCCTCCTCAGCAAATAACACTCCCTTGGTCTTCTTGATTCTGCTTTATCCTGGTTCTGCCCCTACCTATCTCAGCGCACTTTCAGTGTCACAACTCCATCTCCTCCACTCCTCGTTCTGTTGGGGTACCCCAAGGCTCCGTCCTTGGGCCCCTCCTTTTCTCACTCTATACCTCTTTCCTGGGCCAGTTGATAACCTCCCATGGCTTCCGATACAACCTCTATGCCAACGACACCTAGATCTATCTCTCCATTCCTCAACTCACCTCCTCCATCTCCTCACGGATCTCAAACTTACTGAATGACATATGTGTATGGATGTCATACTACTTTAACCTCCGCAACATCTCCAGAATCCGACCCTTCCTGACCAATGACACCAAAAAGCAACTTATTCACTCCTTCATTATTTCCCGCCTTGACTACTGCAACTCTCTCCTTAATGGCCGACCCTTAAGCAGGCTCCTCCCCCCTTCAGTCTATTATGAATTCTGCTGCTAGACTAATGCACCTCACTAACCGATCCGTGACTGCTGGTCCTCTCTGCCAATCCCTTCACTGGCTTCCCCTACTCCACCGTGTAAAATTCAAAATGCTAACCACAACATACAAGGCCATTCACAACATCGCCCCCATCTACATCACCGACCTCATCTGCAGATATCGCCCAAATCGCCCCCTCCGCTCCTCCCAGGACCTCCTGCTTGCTAGCTCCCTTGTTTCCTCCTCCCATGCTTGCCTTCAGGACTTCTCCAGAGCCTCTCCCATCCTCTGGAACTCCCTGCCCCAGTGTGTTTGATCAGCTCCTGCCCTGTCCACCTTCAGGAGATCCCTGAAAATTCATTTATTCAGGAAAGCCGATCCCACACCCACCTAACAACTGTCCCGAGCCACCCCCATCAAATCATTCTCTGCAGCTATTACCTTTTGTATCACCCCCCTTCCCTTTAGAATGTAAGCTCTATGAGCCGGGTCCTCCTGTACCTTCTGTATTAAACAATACTGTAATTGTGTTGTCCCCCCTCTACATTGTAAAGCGCTGCGTAAACTGTTGGTGCTATATAAATCATTTATAATAATAATTAATGTCAGTAGAAGACCCAGAGAAAGCCTGTTCTGACCACTGCACTCTGTACCCTGGGCAGTCTCTGACCATCTCGGGTATCATGTCCTCGGTCTCTAACCCTCTCTTGTATAATTTCCTCTGTCTCTGACCATCTCCTGTATCATGTCATCAGTCTCTAACATCTCCTGTGTCATGTCCTCAGTCTCTAACCATCTCCTGTATCATATCCACAGTCTCGAACCATCTCTTGTATCATGTCCTCGGTCTCTGACCATCTCCTGTATCATGTCCTCGGTCTCTGACCATCTCCTGTATCATGTCCTCGGTCTCTAATCATCTCTTGTATCATGTCCTCGGTCTCTAATCATCTCTTGTATCTTGTCCTCGGTCTCTAATCATCTCCTGTATCATGTCTTCGGTCTCTAATCATCTCTTGTATCATGTCCTCGGTCTCTAATCATCTCTTGTATCATGTCCTCGGTCTCTAATCATCTCTTGTATCATGTCCTCGGTCTCTAATCATCTCTTGTATCATGTCCTCGGTCTCTAATCATCTCTTGTATCATGTCCTCGGTCTCTAATCATCTCTTGTATCATGTCCTCGGTCTCTAATCATCTCTTGTATCATGTCCTCGGTCTCTAATCATCTCTTGTATCATGTCCTCGGTCTCTAACCATCTCTTGTATCATGTCTGCAATCTCTTACTTAAAGTGGAGGTTCAACCGGAAATGACAATTTTTAAGATTAGATTCATGCTCATTTTGTCTAGGGGAATCGGGTATTTTTTTTTAAATCGAAGTCGTACTTACCATTTTAGAGATTCATCTTCTCCGCCGCTTCCGGGTATGGGCTGCGGGACTGGGAGTTCCTTCTTGATTGACAGGCTTCCGACCGTCGCATCTATCGCGTCACGAATTTCCGAAAGTAGCCGAACGTCGGTGCGCAGGCGCCGTATAGAGCCGCACCGACGTTCGGCTTCTTTCAGCTACTCATGACGCGATAGATGCGACCGTCGGAAGCCTGTCGGAAGATTGTCAATCAAGAAGGAACTCCCAGTCCCGAAGACCATACCCGGAAGCGGCGGAGAAGATCGCTCTCTAAAATGGTAAGTACTGCTTCGTTTTTAAAAAAAAATACCCGATTCCCCTTCACAAAATAAGCCTCAATCTAATCTTAAATTTTTTTTTTAGGGTGAACTCCCGCTTTAAACACACTGCTTATAGTAATAGCAAAATTTCCATTTGGTGCACCTCTAGAAGACATAATACAGGAGATGGTCAGAGACTGCAGACATGATATAAGGGATCAATTCAGCCTCGCCAGTGCCTGTCAGATGCAGCCTGCCTGTGCCCGGATCAGAGCGGCGATCTCCCTGTGTCACCGAGCTGGATTTGAATTGCCCGGGCTGCAGTAACAATGTCCCGCCTCCAGTGACCACGTCACACTGATTCAATGTCCCGGCATTGGATCAGTGTGCCGTCTATCACAGGAGGCGGGACATTGTTACTGCAGCCCGGGCAATTCAGCTCCCTGACACAGGAAGATCGCAACTATGCAAGGAGAGGATGAGAAGGAGGGAGGGGAGGATGGGACCTTGAGCTGTCAGGATGACACCCCGCAATGGGCGGACCCCCGGGGGCACGGCCGCTGCGTATGTGCAATTAATTGCACTTTTTTTTCTTTCGGCAATATGCCGTAAATAAAATTTTCGGCCGATGTGCTTCGGCCAATGAAATTTCGGTGCATCCCTAATTATAAATACACCTCTTAAAAAAAACCCCATCCCGTATTATTGTATAATCTGTTAGTATAAACTGAAAAGCTGAATTAGATTGGAAAAAACAGAATGTTCCGACATCATAAGTGGGGGAATGTTCTGACCCTGAAGGGGTTAATGTACGACTCCACACTATATATGTGTACATACCTCCCAACTTTCTGAGATGGGAATGACGGACTTCTATAACACTTTTTGATAGATAAATAGTGCATTTTATATCCATGTATATAGATCAGACCAACATGAGGGACACATGAGGAGGAAAGAGGGACTTTGTTGTGAATGAGGGACAGTCCCTCCAAATCAGGGACAGTTGGGAGGTATATGTGTGTATTATCATCTGCTGGAGATAAAATACGTCACAGTGACTATGGAGGAAGAGGACGGACATGACGGGGTTACTGGGTGTAAATAGAAGATAAGATCTTATTACCTCCTCTGCTGCCGATTCCAGCTTTGTCTCCTCCCGACTCACCTCTCACCCAGAACTTCCTGTCTGTCCCTGACATCATTTCCTGTCTTCCATAGAGACTTATTTTCTCTATGATAGACGTGAGAAGATCACCACCTTGTGGAGCTCAGAGAAACTGCAGTCCTGAGAAACGTCTTGTAGTGTGAACACGGCCTTGTGCTGTGTGTGTATGTATTGTATATCCTTATAGATGGGTCATCTCCACTCCCACCAAGGGGGAGAGAAATATATTACTGCCTAGTCCAGACTTTCTCAGCCAGGGTTCCTCCAAAGGGTTCTAGGGGTTCCTTGAGCAATGGACAATTTCTGTCTCTCAGTAACAACTGACATCAATGATCTGTAAGGAGGGCAGTCTTCCCACTGATGACATATAAGAGGGTCCTTTTCCCATTGGTCACCAATGTAAGGGACCACTACACTGACCACTGAAATAAGGAGAAATTCCATCCAAACCGTGAGATTGGTCAGAGACTAATTGGTATCATTCTGGGCATTGCCAGACTAGGTCTTGGTGACAGAGTGAAGGGTGATGCTGCTCATACTATATGTGACCCTCATCTACATCATGGACATCTTCTTCAGCTTCTTAGTAAAAAGGATGGAAATTTTCACAATCCTATAGAAGAGGTTGGGGGTCCTGAGTAGACATGTTTGGTGTCCGGTGCCTGGCCTGTGATTGGGCGTATTGGCGTCATGTGTGTCGTGGGGCTGGCCTGTCTGCGAACGTCTAGAAGTCCTGCCTCCGCACATGACCGCTATACGCCCAATCACAGTGCGGGAAATACGGACCATGGTGGATGATGGTGGTGCAGGTGGAAGGGGGTGCTGCAGGTGGATGGCGCTGGCTGGGATTCGGAACAGAGGTATTTGCACAGGTAGAAGAAACCCAACAACTCTGGTCCCCGGCCCCCCCCCGCTCAACAACTTTGATCCCCCCCCGCTCAACAAGATGTCCCGCATTGGATTTATTAAATGTTGGGAGGTAACCTCACAGTATCAGGCTATGGATAGTAAAGGCAGTCCTGCCCTCAGTAATTAGTATTCGTCCACGTCGCCACTCCAGCCGGAGTGGGTAAAAGTGCCCCTGGACAGACCTCTCTCACAGGCCTGGCAGCCAGAGCGCCACTTATAGCTGCTGGGAGGAACAAGTCTCTGCCACCAACTTGGCTCTGATTAAATCAAGGTGTTGGATGAGACCTCTGCCACAGGCCTAGTGCTGAGATTGTGAACAACAGAGCGAATCCTCCCAGTATATCTTTTTGGGGTTTCCAACTGACAGTTTGAATGTAACCTGTCAGTGTCCGGTCACCCAGATCCCCGATGGTTCGTTACAGCCCTGTTGGATCACCTGCCTCCGGGTTCTCCTCAGACCGATCCCCCTCCGAACAGCACCCAGCCTGGGATCTTCTCAATAGAAGTAGGGACCCAGTAAGTCACTGGGGCCCCTTTTCAGCATATGTTGCTCCGAGCTATGAGAGCCCAGGGTCAGCTCCATGTAGTACGCGACCCCGGCCAGGTAGGCCATAGTGGTGGGGCCCGTGATGTGCGCACACCCTAAAGGTGGGTGCCGCACCTGGAACCAGGAACCCGCGAAGAACCCGCCTCCGCCACAGAAATACCCTCCAGCGTGCCCCGCGAGGGAAAACTCCTCCAATTGGCTGCTGGGAAGAAGCGGCTCCGCCTGGACCCCTCTGGTGCCACCTGCCGCCCAGAAATGAGACTGCATCCCTGGACACAGACTGACCCACAGGACAATCCAGATTTGGCGACAGCCAAGTTTAACAAAATCAAAGAATGAGAGCAACATAACTCTCCCATTGTTAAATGTGGGGGAGGGAGAGATAGATGGACAGAGAACACAGAGGGGACATTTTCCTCTAACACGTGTCATGCGATGTGTCAAAACTCTCCTTCTCCAGGCGTTGTTCCCAAAATATTCAGACATAGGTTTACTTCATTATACGATGTTTATTCTTCCACAGATAAGGACAGCTGACAGTTAATGCTTACATTGATTACAGCTTGGTAAAACATCATGGCAGGATAGAAAGTTACAGAAGGAGGAAATAGATGTTACGATGGTTTGATCTTTCTCCTTTCTTGACGCAAGCCTTCAAGAATAGATGTGGCCTACGCTACAACAGCTGTACTGTCGTCCTATACTGACCTTGTCCTTAAAAGCTACCGTGTTTAAACCAATGATTCAGAAACATTTAATTCATAAAAATATTAATGAATTTAAAGTCTAACACCCATTCCCCACTAAATTTAAATATAGCACCTGTATGAAAGTACACAGGCGCTACACAATGTCAGTAGAAGACCCTGACCCCTGTATATGATATACTCCTGACCCCTGTATATGATATACTCCTGACCCCTGTATATGATATACTCCTGACCTCTGTATATGATATACTCCTGACCCCTGTATATGATATACTCCTGACCCCTATATATGATATACTCCTGACCTCTGTATATGATATACTCCTGACCCCTGTATATGATATACTCCTGACCACTGTATATGATATACTCCTGACCCCTGTATATGATATACTCCTGACCCCTGTATATGATATACTCCTGACCCCTGTATATGATATACTCCTGAACACTGTATATGATATACTCCTGACCCCTGTATATGATATACTCCTGACCCCTGTATATGATATACTCCTGACCCCTGTATATGATATACTCCTGACCACTGTATATGATATACTCCTGACCACTGTATATGATATACTCCTGACCCCTGTATATGATATACTCCTGACCACTGTATATGATATACTCCTGACCCCTGTATATGATATACTCCTGACCCCTGTATATGATATACTCCTGACCCCTGTATATGATATACTCCTGACCCCTGTATATGATATACTCCTGACCCCTGTATATGATATACTCCTGACCCCTGTATATGATATACTCCTGACCCCTGTATATGATATACTCCTGACCCCTGTATATGATATACTCCTGACCTCTGTATATGATATACTCCTGATCACTGTATATGATATACTCCTGACCTCTGTATATAGTATACTCCTGACCCCTGTATATGATATACTCCTGACCCCTGTATATGATATACTCCTGACCTCTGTATATGATATACTCCTGACCCCTGTATATGATATACTCCTGATCACTGTATATGATATACTCCTGACCTCTGTATATGATATACTCCTGACCCCTGTATATGATATACTCCTGACCCCTGTATATGATATACTTCTGACCCCTGTATATGATATACTCCTGACCTCTGTATATGATATACTCCTGACCCCTGTATATGATATACTCCTGATCACTGTATATGATATACTCCTGACCTCTGTATATGATATACTCCTGACCCCTGTATATGATATACTCCTGATCCCTGTATATGATATACTCCTGACCCCTGTATATGATATACTCCTGACCCCTGTATATGATATACTCCTGATCACTGTATATAATACACTCCTGACCCCTCTATATGATATACTCCTGACCTCTGTATATGATATACTCCTGACCCCTGTATATGATATACTCCTGACCCCTGTATATGATATACTCCTGACCTCTGTATATGATATACTCCTGACCTCTGTATATGATATACTCCTGACCCCTGTATATGATATACTCCTGACCTCTGTATATGATATACTCCTGACCCCTGTATATGATATACTCCTGACCTCTGTATATGATATACTCCCGACCCCTGTATATGATGTACTCCTGACCTCTGTATATGATATACTCCTGACCCCTGTATATGATATACTCCTGACCCCTGTATATGATATACTCCTGACCTCTGTATATGATATACTCCTGACCACTGTATATGATATACTCCTGACCCCTGTATATGATATACTCCTGACCTCTGTATATGATATACTCCTGACCTCTGTATATGATATACTCCTGACCTCTGTATATGATATACTCCTGACCCCTGTATATGATATACTTCTGACCACTGTATATGATATACTCCTGATCTCTGTATATGATATACTCCTGACCTCAGTATATTATATACTCCTGACCCCTGTATATGATATACTCCTGACCTCTGTATATGATATACTCCTGACCTCTGTATATGATATATTCCTGACCACTGTATATGATATACTCCTGACCCCTGTATATGATATACTCCTGACCTCTGTATATGATAAACTCCTGACCACTGTATATGATATACTCCTGACCCCTGTATATGATATACTCCTGACCTCTGTATATGATATACTCCTGACCTCTGTATATGATAAACTCCTGACCACTGTATATGATATACTCCTGACCCCTGTATATGATATACTCCTGACCTCTGTATATGATATACTCCTGACCTCTGTATATGATAAACTCCTGACCACTGTATATGATATACTCCTGACCCCTGTATATGATATACTCCTGACCTCTGTATATGATATACTCCTGACCACTGCACTCTAGGCCCATTATTCAGAGTTACCTTTAACCTGATGACCTGTGAAGGCTTTTAACCACTTCCCACCCGGCCTATAGCAAAATGACGGCCGGGAAGTGGTTCAGTTATCCTGACTAAGCATCATATGGTGTCCAGCAGGATAAGCCTCCCTAGGGAGCACACAGCGTGGCGATCGCAACACCGATCTCGATAAAGAGCTCTTTACCACATGACCATCTGTGTCCAATCACGGCTGATCACAACCTGAACAGGAGAGCCTAGGGTGACCACGTGTCTCGGATTGCCCGGGACAGTCCCACATTTTGCAGGTCTGTCCCGGGCACATTCATTCCAGGACAATACAGTGTCCCGAATTGAAACTGACACAGCCAACCCCCCTCCCCCCGGGCCAATCTGATACCCACAAAAAAGGCCAACACATCACTGCTTTACTCACTGACGGCACATGTCCTGGCCAGGAATGCCTGGAGGAGCACAATCCCGCCCCCTGCTTGTGATTGGAGAAATCATAAATCCCGCCTCTTGTGTCCAATCACTGTGCTGTGATTCGTTACAACACAAGCTGATTTTTGGGAAGGGAGGGTGTTCCTGAATGGTAGTTTGGAAATGTGGTCACCCTAGAAGAGCCAATTAACGACTTTTTCTCACTCGCATCTGACAGACGAGAATAGAGGAGAGCAGCTGCTCTCCTGACAAGGGGTGGGGCTGTGCCAGGGGCGGACTGACCATTGAGGAACTCGGGCACTGCCCAAGGGCCCCATGCCAATAGGGGGCCCCATCAGGGTTGCCAGGCTCATTAAAACCAGGGACAGTATGTAAAAATCTGTGTTTTTTTTTTACATCTGTCCCTGATATGTCCAAAACCTACATGCTTTTGATGTGAAAATTTCAAGATTTTAGCTGCCCGCCTCTGTACTGCCACCTGGCTTGGTGGCCATCTGTAAGCCTGGGGGCCCCATAATCTTCTATTGCCCGGGGGCCCCATGAGTTGTCAGTCCGCCCCTGGGCTGTGCTGATTGTTTATCAGTGCAACCGCCCGCGGATGCCCGTCCAGGACCACCAGGGATGCCGCCAGGACCACTAGAGATGCCTACAAAGGAAGTCCACCAAGTATGCTACCCTGGACCACCACAATCATTGCCCATCAGTGATGCATATCAGTGCCATCTATCAGTGCCGCCTATGAGTGCCTTCTATCAGTGCCACTTAAAAATACCTGTCAGTGCAGCCTTTCAGTGCCCATCAGTGCCACTCCTATATACCTATTAGTGCCCACCTGTGCCACCTATGAGTGCCCATCAGTGCCGTCTATCAATGCCCATCAGTGCTGCATATCATTGCCACCATCAGTGAAGGAGAAAACGTACTCATTTACTAAATTTTATAACAGAAACAATGAAAAATGTTTTGTTATTATTAATTCATTACGTTTCATTTGTTTAGATGCGACATTCGTTATTTTGGATAATTTGTAACTTTCGGATAAATTCGTATTCATTACGTTCACTAACAGCTAAATTTGAAAGGAAATTCGTTATACGTTAATTTGTTAGTTATTATTTCGGATTTTCGAATTTCGAAATTTCTAATTTATTAAAAAAAAAATTGATCGTAACTAATGACCCGAAAAACGAAGAAACAAATGAAAGGAAAACAAAGAAATGTTTGGTCAGTGCACATGTCTACAGCTTAGTAGATGATAAATTAGACAGATAACTGAGAAGCCGCAGATGTCACTCGCTAACAAGCTTTTAGATGTTTTACGAAGTTCCAAGGAATGTCTATACAAGAGGAAATCTATATGTTGTAAACGCCTAGAAGAGGCCACTTGGCATCCTGGCGTGATTCGCTCCTTTCCCTGGTGAAATAAAAGGTTTGTTTTCCTGGAGTCCGTGTCCGGAGTCCATTCCTGGTTTCCCAGAACTCAAAGAGCCGTTTTGCTGCAACATTTATCTGGTGCATTGGCCGGGAAACCAGGTGTGACGGCTGTGACAGGTGACAACACCACCAGCAATTCTTCTCATTTCACCGACACACACAACTTTTTTTTTCTCTTCAATACATTTTTTTATTATAATTTTTACTTTTAAACAGATTACAGTCATAGAATCAGGAAATAGTAAAAAGGTAGAAATGCGATTGGTCAGGAAAATGACTTGTCTGGAATGTGGAGGCGGAGTCATACAATACAACACACAACGTGTTCCATTATTATAACAAAGTATTGTAGAAAAGATCACACCATAGAAAATGGGGGAAAAGGAGAAAATAAACCCGGATATTAAGGGGAAATTTGTGTACGAGGAACACCTTAACAATCACCACCATTTTATTCTCCGGGGCCTCTGCTATCAGATAATATATGTTTGGGGGTTTTATCTAATCTTCAGGCCTAAAATAATGCAAAAACATCTGACAGTGAAAGGGTTAATGTGAGCTAGATGGGATGACTCTGCTGTGCTCACACATTAGAGCTCCCCCTAGCTGCAGCCTGGTAATAACATTGCTAGGAGGTCTATTCATTTATCTGCTCCATACTTCCCATCTTTATATAAACGTCTCCTGACATTTAGGGGTCTATTCATAAAATATGTGCATAGCAATTCCCCCGGGGAAAGTCCATGTACATTCCTTCTGTGTGAATGGGGGAAAGATGAATGTTATTAGGATATTTGCTGTGCTGGTCGAACGGTTTCCATTCATTTACAATGGAAATGATTGCATTTGGCCACTAGATGGAGATAATTTCTATGGTACTTAGCGCCATCTAATGGCCAAATGTGGTATTTTCTGTTTTACATCAATGGTCGGTATTAAAACCACAGTGACAGATTTTTGCCACTAGATGGAGCCGATGATCTTTTTTTTATTTTTTTTATGTTTTTATGTTACCAAGTTTTTATTGAACACACCATGTAAACATTCACAGTGCGGGTGGAAAAAGTATGTGAACCCTCGGATTTAATAACTGGTTGAACCTCCCTTGGCAGCAATAACTTCACCCAAACGTTTCCTGTAGTTGCAGATCCGACGTGCACAACGGTCAGGAGTCATTCTTCACCATTCCTCTTTACAGAACTATTTCGGTTCAGCAATATTCTTGGGATGTCTGGTGTGAATCGCTTTCTTGAGGTCAGGCCACAGCATCTCTCTTATTATATCGCATTCTTCAGTGTGCATGGAAGTGTATCATCTGATCTTTTTTTTTTTTTAATATCTTTATTTATTTTCCATAAAAAAACACCACATTTTAATTTAAAAATTTAAATTTATAAAAAAAAAAAAAAAAAGTTTACGCATTTTCAGCCATTAGGGGCCCCCTGCTCGCCCCTGGTGCCGACGCGCGCGATCACCCGTTACAGAGCGAGAAACGGGAGCTGTGTGTGTAAACACACAGCTCCCGGTCCTGTGAGGGGGAGAAATGCCCGATTGTCTGTTCATACAATGTATGATCTGTCATTTCCCCCAGTCAGTCCACCCCCCCTTCAGTTAGAACCCACCTAGGGAACATAATTAACCCCTCACTCGCCCCCCTAGTGTTAAACCCTTCCCTGCCAGTGACATTTTTAGAGTAATCAATGCATTTTTATAGCACTGATCGCTATAAAAATGCCAATGGTCCCAAAAATGTGTCAAAAGTGTCCGCCATAATGTCGCAGTACCGATAAAAATCGCTGATCGCCGCCATTACTAGTAAAAAAAAAGAAATAATAATAAAAATGCTATAAAACTATCCCCTATTTTGTAGACGCTATAACTTTTGCGCAAACCAATCAATAAACGCTTATTGCGATTTTTTTTACAAAAAATATGTAGAAGAATACGTATCGGCCTAAACTGAGGGAAATTATTTTTTTTATATATTTTTGGGGATATTTATTACAGCAAAAAGTAAAAAATATTATTTTTTTTTTCAAAATTTTCGCTCTATTTTTGTTTATAGCGCAAAAAAATAAAAACCCAAGAGGTGATCAAATACCACCAAAAGAAAGCTCTATTTGTGGGTAAAAAAGGATGCCAATTTTGTTTGGGAGCCACGTCGCACGACCGCGCAATTGTCAGTTAAAGCGACGCAGTGCCGAATCGCGAAAAGTGGCCCGGTCATTGACCAGCAATATGGTCCGGGGCTGAAGTGGTTATATAGTGTCTCGGTAGTTGTTGTTATCTTAATTCCAAGATACTTTAGTTCTTTTTTCCCCCAGCTAAATGGGAAATCTTCTCCATATATATTCCTTTCTGCTTTAGGAATATCAATACCGAGTATCTCCGATTTAGCTGTTTTTTTTTTTTTTAAAGTTAGACATGTTTCCGAACTCTTTAAGGGATTTCATTAAATTAGGTAGTGTTATTCTGGGGTTAGTTTCAAAAAATAAAATACCATCCGCGTAAGCTGCGAGTTTATGATATTCTTCCCCAACTTGTATCCCCTTAATGTCCGCATTCCGCCTTATCCCCCTTAACAGAGGTTCCAGCGCAAGGATAAACAGTAGCGGTAATAATGGGCACCCCTGTCGAGTGCCATTTTTCATCTGAAATGGCTCTGATACCGTCCCATTTACTTTGACTCTCGCCGTTGGTCTATTGTATAAAGGTTTTATCCAGTTAGTCATTCTGGGTCCCATGTCTATAGCCTCGAGTGTACACTGCATGAAGCCCCAGTCTACCCTGTCAAATGCTTTTTCAGCATCGATTGACAGGAGTAGACCTGGGGCCCCGCTTTCTTTGATTTTCTCAATGGCCAGAAGGGTTCTAATTACATTATCCCTCCCCTCCCTTCCTGAAATGAATCCAACTTGGTCTTCATGGACCACATCTTTCATTATTGTTTTCATCCTACTGGCGAGTACCTCTGAGAATAACTTAGTATCGATGTTCAGAAGTGAATATCGTCAGACCGTCTGGTCCGGGACTTTTCCCATTTGGCAGTTCTTGTATGATTTTTATTATTTCCTCTTCTGTTATGGGGGCCTCTAAATAATTACATTTGTCTTTTGGGATTTTATCTAAGTCGACCTCCTCCAGGAATGCTTTTATTTTCTCTTCTTTTTGTTTCCCCTCTACTTTTGTATCTTTTGAATTTAACCACTTCCCGCCCGGCCTATGGCCGATTTACGTCCGGGAAGTGGTTGTGAAATCCTGACAGGACGTCCATGGACGTCCTGCAGGATTTCATGCCGCGCGCGCCGATCGGTGATGCGGGGTGTCAGTCTGACACCCTGCATCTCCGATCTCGGTAAACAGTCTCTCACGGAGACTCTTTACCACGTGATCAGCCGTGTCCAATGACGGCTGATCACGATGTAAACAGGAAGAGCCGTTGATGGCTCTTCCTCACTCGCGTCTGACAGACGCGAGTATAGGAGAGCCGATCGGCGGCTCTCCTGACAGGGGGGGTGTGCCCACAAATGGGCACTGACTGGCAATATGAGTAAATCAGTGCTGCCACCCCAGTGTCCATCAGTGCCACCCCACAGTGTCCATCAGTGCCACCCCACAGTGCCCATCCATGCCCAGTGCCCACCTATCAGTGCCCATCTGTGCCACCCATAAGTATCCATCAGTGCCACCCATAAGTGCCCATCTGTGCCGCCTATGAGTGCCCAGTGCCGCCTATGTGTGCCCATCAGTGCCGCCTATGTGTGCCCATCAGTGCCGCCTATGTGTGCCCATCAGTGCTGCCTATGTGTGCCCATCAGTGCCGCCTATGTGTGCCCATCAGTGCCGCCTATGAGTGCCCATCAGTGCCGCATACCAGCGCCACCAATCAGTGCCACCTCATCTGTGCCCGTCAGTACCACCTCATCGATGTCCATCAGTGCCATCTCATCGTGCCCATCAGTGCCGCCATATCAGTGGCCGTAATTGAAAGAGAAAACTTATTTACAAAAAAATTAACAGAAAAAAATAAAAACGTCATTTTTTTCCAGAATTTTCAGTCTTTTTTTAGTTGTTGCGCAAAAAAAAAAATCGCAGAGGTGATCAAATACCACCAAAAGAAAGCTCTATTGGTGGTAAAAAAAGGACGTCAATTTTGTTTGGGAGCCACGTCGCACGACCGCGCAATTGCCATTCAAAGTGCGACAGTGCTGAAAGCTGAAAATTGGCTTGGGCGGGAAGGTGCGTAAGTGCCTGGTATGGAAGTGGTTAAAAAACAAAGCTTCCCGTAATATTCTTGGAAAATTTTAGCTATTTCTGGTGTTTTGTATCTTAATGACCCAGTGCTTGTTTGTATTTTCTCTATTCAATTAACTTTTTTTTTTTCTTTTTTAATAGTTTCGCTAAATAATTCCCCAACTTCATTTGACTAAAAACCACTCGGGTTTCCTGTTCTATTACCTCTCTCATCTCCTCCCTTTTAATACTAAGGTTCAATAGGAGTTCTTTCTCTCTAGTTTTCTTATGTTGCTGTTCTAATTCATATATTTCTTTTGTTAATGATATTTTTTTTCTCATTAGTTCTTTTCTTTTTTTCCACTCCCTCCCTAATCGACATTCCCCTAATATAAGCCTTATGGGCTTCCCAGACTATGGCCTCTGACATACCTTCTGTAGTATTCTCCTTAAAGAATTGCTCTAATTCGTTCTTTATTCTCTGTACTATTTCTTTGTCCTGTAAAAGTTCTTCATTCAGCCTCCAACTATTATTCCTATTTTGTACCTCTCCTATCTTCATTTGGAGTGTAATTGGTGCATGGTCTGAGAATGTTGTTATTCCGATGTTTGTGTTTTCCAATGTTTCCAATATCCGATGCTCTACTAGGAAAAAAATCGATTCTTGAGTACGTCCCATGCACAGGGGAGTGGAATGTATAATCCGAGTCGATGATCTAATATATGTCATGATTGGAGGAACGAGTGTCACATTCATTCTACAATTTATTTTTAAAATAGATCCCTAAATGTCTGTGAACTCTTCCACCACAAAATGTACTCAGCCAAAGAGAGGGAATGACTCATAATGACTCCATTTTTATTTTAAAAAGCCTAGAGGACCAACTTTTAAGTGGTGGGGTTAACGCGTTTCGTCCTGGAAGACGACTTGAGAAAACAGACCTCTTGTAAAAGTTTCCACCACAAAATGTACTCAGCCAATGAGAGGTAATGACTCTATATTTATTTTATCCTGCTATCAATGGCCAACACGGTACAACACTTCATCCATGTCTTTGGTGATCTCTGATCTCCTTATGAAGTGTTTCTTACATGATGAAGATCAGCCATGGAGTATATCTGAGGTGTATATCAGGGTGTGCTTCTTCCCCACATGTCCAGCAACATTCACATACAAGACATTTCCCGCACTCACTAATACACCTCGAGGGTTGTGTGGGACCCCTGATGTAAAGGAAGATAGGACTTCAGTAAGGAACATTTCCCTCACTCAGGACAGGAAAGTGGCTTCCTCTTTGTGTGAGATCTCTGATGTTTCTTAAAATTGGACCTATCTAAAAAACATTTCCTGCACTCAGGACAGGAATACGGCTTCTCCCCTGTGTGAGATCTCTGATGTCTGTCAAGCTGGGACTTCCACGAAAAACATTTCCCGCACTTAGGACAGGAATACGGCTTCTCCCCCGTGTGTAATCTCTGATGCGTGTTCAAATTGGACTTCCGTGAAAAACATTTCCCGCATTGAAAACAGGAATAAGGCTTCTCCCCCGTGTGAGATCTCTGATGTCTGTAAAAACTGGACTTTTCTGAAAAACATTTCTCGCACTCAGGACAGGAATGTGGCATCTCCCCCATATGTGATCTCTGATGTCTGTAAAAGCTGGACTTTTTGGAAAAAAGAATCTTGCAACCAGGACAGGAATGTGGCTTCTCCCCTGTGTGAGATCCCTTATGTGTGCAAAGAGGGGACTTCTGTGAAAAACATTTCCCGCATTCAGGGCAGGAATACGGCTTCTCACCTGTGTGCAATCTTTGATGTATAAAAAGAACGGACTTCTCTGAAAAAAATTTCCTGCACTCAGAGCAGGAATACGACTTCTCTCCTCTGTGAGATCCTTTATGCACATTAAGTTTGGATTTACAACTGAAACACTTCCCACACTCAGGACAGGGAAACCTCTTATCTGTTGGAAGGACGACACCGTCAGGATAAGAGTAATACGATGGTCCGGCACCGTCCCGCACAGTCTGAGGTTCCTCGGGATAAGAGGAATACGATGGTCCGGCACCGTCCCGCACAGTCTGAGGTTCCTCGGGATAAGAGGAATACGATGGTCTGGCACCGTCCCGCACAGTCTGAGGTTCCTCAGGATAAGAGGAATACGATGGTCCGGCACCGTCCCGCACAGTCTGAGGTTCCTCAGGATAGGAGGAATACGATGGTCCGGCACCGTCCTGCACAGTCTTAGGTTCCTCAGGATAAGAGGAATACGATGGTCCGGCACCGTCCCGCACAGTCTGAGGTTCCTCAGGACAAGAGGAATACGATGGTCCCGCACCGTCCTGCACAGTCTGAGGTTCCTCAGGATAAGAGGAATACGATGGTCCGGCACCGTCCCGCACAGTCTGAGGTTCCTCAGGATAAGAGGAATACGATGGTCCATCTACACTGTGTGGTGCCGGATGGACATTTGAGGTAGTCTGGTTTTCTCCTGGACTATACTGTGTGATGTCCTCATCTTCTACTTCACAGTCTGGAGACAAAGTGAGACAATCCTCTGAGGTTTTCCTCATCTCCCGTCCATCTACTAAAATAGAGATACAAAGATTATTACTAGACATGAGCTGATTGGTTCCCCTAAACCAGGACTCCTCCCACATCAGGCAGCTTTGTCTCTGAGGATCGTACAATTTCCCCCTCAAGGTAACTTGCCCCCACCCCAAAGCAGCCCGTTCCCATGTTGATGGAGACAAAGGCCTCTTTCCTACAACCCTGGGCGGTGGTTGTGGGGGTCTGCTGGCAGGATGCTTATTGGAATCTGGAAGCCCCCTTTTTACAAGAGGGCCCCTAGATTGCAGGCCCCCTTCCTATGTGAAGGAGTATGGGGTACATTGTACCCCTACCCATTCAACAAGAAAAAGGGTAAAAATAAATAAAAACAGAAGGCAGTTTTTGACAATTTCTTTATTAAAAATAGAAAAACAATGGGGGTAATCCACAAAGATCCAGCGTAACTTAATTTTTCCCATTTAAGTTACACTGCCTTAAAATTTCTACCTAAGTGCCCGATCCACAAAGCACTTACCTAGAAATTTTTGGCTGTGTAACTTAAATTCCGCCGGCGCAAGGCGTTCCTCTTTTCATGGGGGCGATTCCCATTTAAATGAGGCGCGCTCCCGCGCCGGCCGTACTACGCATGCTCGTGACGTCATTTTCCCGACGTGCATAGCGCGAAATTACGTTACGCCGAGCTTTGTGGATTGCGACGGGTCAATAAAGCTGCGTCGGGAAAAAAAAAAGATACAGCGCGAAAAAAAAAATTCAAAACAAAAAAAAAATTGCGTCGCTGGACAGAAGGGTCTGTTTTTACATGGTGTAAACAGTTTACACTTTGTAAAAGCAGCCCTAATTTTGCGTTTGCAAACTAAAACTTACGGAGAAAAAACGAAGCTGAAAAGCTTCGTGGATCTCCGTAAGTGCTAATTTGCATACCTGAGGCGGCATTTCGACACAAATGCCCCCAGCGGCGGATGCGGTACTGCATCCTAAGATCCGGCAGTGTAAGTCCCTTACACATGCCGGATCTTCTGCCTAACTATGGAAAACTGATTCTGTGGATCAGTTCCATAGTTAGAAACAGGCATACGACGGCATAACAGCAGTTTTGAGGATCTGGCCCAATGTTCCCTGATGTAGATCCATCCTCAATCACACAGCCGTTGGCGGGCCTGAAAAAAAATGCTCTTCTGTCAACTAGGGCAATACATGGCATGCTGTTTGACTGCTCTTATACAAGTATGGGCGGCGCCACCTGGTTACATCACCTGGTAGCACTGCCCCCTTGTGATGTACGTAAGAAACCCAGCATTCACCAGTTTCTATTGAAAAGCTTGTGGCGTGCAAAACACAACCTCATAAAGAGTGTTCACAAAAACGTGCAGACGGGTGAAAACGTCAAATGGTCATCTGAAAAGGACCCAACCCTGATCCTCCAGGGCGTTAGGCTCCTGGCAGGGACTGAGGTAATCGGTGGTCCATGCAGCCAAAGCCGACACGGACCCAACTTTCTTGGAGGGTCTGCCGAAACAGAACCCTCCTTGGTGAGGCTCCCCCGAAGGGAGACCCCATGAGAGCAGGTGAACTAAGCCAGAAGGCCATGTCCACCTACTCCCAAGACGTTCAGGGCTGGCCTGAGGACCGGCACCCTACTTATCACACACAAGGTGTACAAATTGTGCACCAACAAAAACAAGACATAAAAGTGACAACACAGGGGTAAAATAAAAAAGAAAGTGGGGGAGAAAGAAGGCGGGAGAGGTGAGTAGAAAGTGACCATCGTGCAATACGATGGCCAGCCCTCCGGCCAGGAAACAAAAATTCACCTGGTCCTAGCCAAAAGGCTCGGCCCTAGAGGCAGGTGGTAAAAAAGTGTATGTGGAGATGTGACCAAGGTGCCACACTTGTAAGTGCCCTCTCAGACACTCGTGCAATGTATGGCACCCCTGGACTGCCATTCCAGGGGCACTATCTCCACAGGCTTTTCAACGGACCCTGACCCCCGGCCCAGCAGCACCCTTCCCTGGCAGGAAGGTAGGAGTTCTGAGAGATTAGGGAGAGCCCACCTCAGACGGCTATTCCCCCTACTCCCATCACTCCCTCCTAATCACGTTCGGGAAATACTAACCGCTCCCCCCAAGGGGAAGGAGGAGGTAGTGTTCTCTCCTGAACAACTGACTGGGGCAGGCACCACAAAATCCAGGCCAGAGGCCCAGCCCTTCAGCTTCGACCTCATGCCTCTCTGTCCAAATCAGAAGGCCTCCGCCTCCGCGCCAGCAGGCTTAGCATCTGCCAACCGCCATCCCTTTCCACCTCGCCATGTACTCAGGACGGTTAGCATAGCACCACCTACTGGCAACTGATAAGAACAGATACTACACTTGATCTTAGCCAAAAGGCCGAGAAGTGAACCCAGCCTGCACCAGTTGGTGACGTCACAAGGGAACCGTTTGTCTTAGTGGATAGAAGAGTGTTTTTTTTAGGCCCGGAGGGCATCGTGATTGAAAATGGCTCTACATCGGGGGAACATTTATTTTTTATTTTTAATAAAGTAATTGTAAAAAACTGCCTCCTTATTTTATTTATTTTTACACTTTTTTGGTGAATGAGTAGTTGTACTTTGTACCCCATACCCCTTCACATGGGGGGTGAGGCTGGGATCTGGGGGTTTCCTTGTTAAAGGGGACTTCCAGATTCCGATAAGCCCCCTGTCCCAGACCCCCACAGCCATCGGTCAGAGTTGTTGGGAAGATGTCCTTGTCCTCATCAACATTGTGATAAGTGCTTTGGGGTAGGCACCCCCTATGTTGAGGGCATGTGGCTTGCTACGGTTTAGGAGGGGGAGGGCTTAACTGCCCCCCCTTTTTCTGGCCTACCGGGCTGCATGCTCGGATAAGGGCCTGGTATGTATATTGGGTGGACCCCACGTTGTTTTTTTTTGGTGTGTGGGTTCCCCCTTAAAATCCATACCCAGCTCAGGAAAGTGACCAGGGTATTATAGGCTACTCTGGACCAATCAGTGAGCAGTATGGGTGGAGGAATGGATTTAGTGTTAATGACCCACCTGTGCTGATCTCTGTAGGAGTGTCCTCCTCTATAAATGTCCCCGTTATTCCATCCTCCTCCATAGACTGCTGATCATCCCTCACATACGTCTCTTCTTCTTCTGATTTCACCTCAAATTCTATATCGATTGGATCTCCACTCTAAACCAAGAGAATGAGAGAGAATATCATCTGTAAGATATAAACTTACATACAAAATCCACACATCATCTCCACCAGTCCATGTTCTAGATGCTCCGCCCCACCGACCTTGTAACAGTGGGGGATGGTGTGACCTTCCTGTGTGGAATCCCGGGAATACAGAGGACGGGGACATCTCTCTGGTGGGTTCCTGGTATTAGGTGGCTCCATCATATCCTTGTGTCCTTCTGAAAACTCCTCCATCCCTCCATACTCCTCATCCTCCTCTTTATACTCTTCTTTAATATCAATATTATCATCCCCGAGGTTTCCACTCTGAATATAGAATAAAACATTCATTATAATAAACATGCTTGTGTATAAATCATAACTACCAATAATTCTTCCTCATCTACCTGATGATGGTGGGGGATGGTGTGACCTTCCTGTGTGGAATCCCGGGAATACAGAGGACGGGGACATCTCTCTGGTGGGTTCCTGGTATTAGGTGGCTTCATCATATCCTTGTGTCCTTTTGAAAACTCCTCCATCACTCCATACTCCTCATCCTCCTCTTTATACTCTTCTTTAATGACAATATTATAATCACTCACATTTTCACTCTGGATATAAAAGAAATAGACAGTGACATCCTGACACCTTATAGGAACCTGACACACACAATGATACAGTCACCATCCAGACACACCCCTTGTCTGTTACTGGATAATGTCCCAGAATCCTCCTCACCTCTCCTGTCAGCAGCTCCATCATCTTCTTGGTGACTTCTAGAATCTTCTCCATGTTGTGTCTCTCAGGTTTTAGGGAGTCACATGGAGGCACTGTGATGGTCATATGATCACCTGACTTCACAAGAGGAAATCTCTGTATTGAGGAACCAATAGAAATATCATGTTAGAATCCCAGAATCCTCCCCACCTCTCCGGTCAGGTCTGTGTATTATTAATAGAGATAAGAGTGATGTCATGTGACCTCCCAGAATCCTCCTCACCTCTCCGGTCAGGTCTGTATTATTAATAGAGATAAGAGTGATGTCATGTGACCTCCCAGAATCCTCCTCACCTCTCCGGTCAGCAGGTAGATGATCTCCAGGGTGAGGTTTAGTATCCTCTCAGTCATGTGACTCCGGTCCTCCTCCATCCTCATTGGTCATGTGATGTATACAGGCTACCTGTAGACCAAGAATTGATAAGAGAGAATGATGAGGACTGTACTGGTTGTACAATATTAAAATGGGGGTGTATGGGGGATAATATGAGGGTTTCTATAATGTAAGAACAGCCCCCACCCCCAGTGGGATTACACAGAAAGGAACATTCCTTTTAGCATTCGTAATGGTTTTAGCATCCGGGTGCCTCTAACCCAGGGATCCTCAAACTACGGCCCTCCAGCTGTTGTGGAACTACATCTCCCATGGGGCATTGTAAAACTCTGACATTCACAGACACGATTAGGCATGATGGGAATTGTGGTTCCTGAACACCTGGAGGGCCGTAGTTTGAAGACCTCTGCTCTAACCATTTGTCTATAGAAACCCCCATCCCCAATAAAAGTGGTATAATCCGTTCGTATAGACGGATGAGGTGGGAAGGTGATTGGTGGGAAATGAAGAGAATTCTCTGTGGGGGAATGTTTTGACCCTGAAGGGGTTAATCTAGGTCTCCACACTATATATGTGTGTATCATCATCTGCTGTAGATAAAAGACCTCACAGCGACTATGGAGGAAGAGGACGGACATGACGGGGTTACTGGGTGTAAATAGAAGATAAGATCTTATTACCTCGTCTGCTGCCGCTTCCAGCAATATCATCCCTATTCGTTATCCCGACTCACCTCTCACCCGGAACTTCCTATTTATACCTGACACTTCCTGTTTGTATCTGACATCACTTCCTGTCTTCCATAGAGACTTCCTTTCTCTATGGTAGAAGTGAGATCACCATCTCGTGGATCTCAGAGGAACTGCAGTCCCAAGAAACGTCTCGTAGTGTGAACACATCTATGCCCTATGTGTGTATGTACTGTATATCATACCTCCCAAAATTTAAAAATTCAACTGTGGGACATGAAAGTTGTTGAGTGGGGGTGCTTCTTCCCACGGGACAGCAATTTTTTTACTTGATATTAAAGTTGTTGAGCAAGGTGGGGGTGCTACCGCGGGACAGCAATTTTTTTTATTTGACATTAAAGTTGTTGAGCAGGGGGGGGTGCTACCACGGACCACCCCGACATTAGAGTTGAAACGCGAGGGGGGGCTGCCGCCAACCACCCGACATTACTGTATTTATTTGTGGATAAGCAGGGTGGGCACGGTGATAATTTCTTAACCTCCTCCCGTGCTGCCTCCACTGCCTAGTCCAGCCTTTCTCAGCCAGGGTTCCTCCAAAGGGTTCTAGGGGTTCCTTGAGCAATGAACAATTTCTGTCTCAGTAACAACTGACATCAATGATCTGTAAGGGGGCAGGCTTCACTGATGACAATGTAAGAATTCTCCCATTGGTCACCAATGTATGGGAGTAAGGGACCACTACACTGACCGCTGATATAGGGGGTCCTTCACCCATTGGTCACCAATGTAAGGAACCACTACACTGACCAATTAAAATGAGCTCTGGGTGTGGGCTGAACCCATGTTTGAACAGAATTTGGCTTTTTTAGGCGGTTGGCGAATGCCTGATCTAAATAGGTGTTCAGCCAACTCCAACTTTTGGCTGCACTATTACTACCGCCTCTAAATGTGGCAGCTTCCTGCCAATTGTGAATAATTCTCCCCCAAGTACGAGACGAGGCTCTGTATTGAGGGTCAAGCAGGAATCAGACTCTTTATTGAAAGGAATATAGGCTCTTTATATACACTTGAGAATACTGCAGTCACCACATGAACAATGACCCGGATCCACTAACAACATCACACAATGGTTACATAACGAGCCCCCAATACACATTATTCTGAGTGTCAATACATCCCTCAGCAGACACTAGGTGAGTTCATTAGCACACTTAATAATCGGTGAAGGGAAAGCTGCCTCAGACTAGATTAACATAATTTACTTATCCAGACAAAGGCAACATCGTTAAGCAATAGACGGTCGGCCTCTCACATTGAACTTCCTGGAATGCCCATATTAGGATTCATACTTCCTGGTCATAGGAGAAGTCTTGAAGGCGAGCATGGGAGGAGGTAACAAGAGAGCTAGAGAGCAGGAGGTCCTGGGAGGAGCGGAGGGGATATCTGCAGATGAGGTTGGTGATGTAGATGGGGGCGATGTTGTGAATGGCCTTGTATGTTATGGTTAGCATTTTACACGGTGGGGGGGGGGGGAAGCCAGTGAAGGGATTGGCAGAGAGGAGCAGCAGTCATGGATCGGTTAGTGGGGTGTATTAGTCTAGCAGCAGAATTCATAATATACTGAAGGGGGAGGAGCCTGCTTAAGGGTAGGCCATTAAGTAGAGAGTTTCAGTAGTCAAGGCGGGAAATAATCAAGGAGTGAAAAAGTTGCTTTGTGGTGTTATTAGTCAGGAAGGGTCGGATTCTGGAGATGTTGCGGAGGTTAAGGCAGCAGGATTAAGCCAGTGGTTGAATATGGGGGCTGAAGGAGAGGTCAGAGCCAAGGATTACAACCAGGACCTTGGCATGTGTGGAGGGACCAATGGTTGTGTTGTTTATACTAATAGTAAAGTCACACGGGGGGGACCGTGAAGGAGGAAATATAACAAGCTCAGTTTTAGAAAGATTGAGTTTGAGGAAGTGATGTGAGATCCATGCCGATATGTCATAGAGTAACTTTGAGACCCGTGAGGAAAAAGAGGGGGTGAGTTAAGCAGTGAAGAGATAGATCTGGGTGTCGTTGGCATAGAGGTGGTATTGGAAGCCATAGTAGGTTATCAACTGGCCCAGGGAAGAGGTAAAAAGTGAGAATAGAAGAGGCCCAAGGACGGAGCCTTGGGGTACCCCAACAGAAAGAGGAAGAGGAGCGGAGGAGATGGAGTTGTATGAAACACTGAAAGTACGCTGAGAAAGGTCGGAGGTGAACCAGGATAAAGCAGAATCACAGTGGCCGAGGGAGTGTAATTTGCTGAGGAGGAGCAGGTGGTCAATTGTGTCAAAGGCAGCAGAGAGGTCTTATGCCGAGTACAAGGTCAAACCGGCGAGAAAACTGAGGGGGGACACTGAGCTCCTGCTTGGCATCTTGTTCCCCCTACACACGGCCGGTTTTCCTGACAGGTTTTCTCTTGGTCGAGAAAACCGGCCGTGTGTAAGCTCCACCCTATGGGAAAACTGCTAAGCAAAAAACCCCCGCGATTCACAACAAGAAAATTTAGAGCCCGTCTGGAAAACTGGTCGTGTGTACGCGGCATAAGAGTATGAATATGGAGTAATGGCCATTGGTTTTATTCTCAGGGTTCATTATTTTCTTGGTCACCATGCGCCCAAAAGTGACTCCCATCACAGAGACAAATCAGTACCAGGAGCAACAAGCTGCTACGCATCAGAGATTTTTAAGGAGCAGAAAAGTTAGAACCAGGGACCAAAAGCGGACATCTGGAAGTTTCTGGGCCCAATAATTCTTCAGGGAGTGGTGGGGAAACCCCTGCAGAAGTGGTATTGGACAACCAACAAATTACTAGCCACTACTTTTTTTGGCACGGTCATGTCGGAATACAAATTTTCTCTGAAAATGAAATATTTGCACTTTGCAAATAATGAAGAATTTGATGAGACTTCTCATCCAGCTCCAAAACTCAAAAAGATTTGAGAGTTTTATCAAATTATTCAGTAAAATTTCCAGCAGACCTATGTACCAGAGAGAGAAATCAGAATCGACGAAAGTCTGATGGCCTACAAAGGAAGACTCAGCTGGATACAGTATATGGCGTCAAAGAGCACAATTTGGCGTAAAATCATTCATGCTATGTGAGTCCAGCACCGGTTACATATGGAATTCGGTCCTAAACCAAATTTAACCAACGATTCACTAATTACGTAACGGCAACCGCTTTGGTTCTTACTTTGATTGAGCCATTGCTGAATCAGGGCTACTGTGTAACCACAGACAATTTTTACACTTCTCCAGAACTCTACGAGTTCCTTCTACACAACAAGACGGATGCCTATGGGACCGTTAGGGCTAACCGGCGTGACATGCCGCCAACCTTTGCCAATAAAAAGCTCAAGGCAGGAGAAATAGTTGCCTGGCAGAAAGGAAAAATGATGGCACTGAAATGGCGCCTAATGAGTACCATTCACAACACCTCTACTGTCATGGTACACACCAAAGGTGGAAAAGACGAAAGGAAACCACAAGTCATGATGGATTACAACAACACCATGGGAGGTGCGGACAGAGCTGACCAGGCCATGATATTTTATCCAGCGATGAGAAAACAACAACAAAAATTACAAAAAAATCTTCAGGTATCTTCTTGAACCGCGTTTGTGGAATTCCTTCATTCTGCAAAAAAAATAAAAAAAGAGTGACAGGCCGGTGGTTCATGCGGACTTTGTTTGGAAAGTTGCCGAACTTCTATTTCTCAAACACCAAATGACTGTAAACAGATCTGGACGTCGTGCTGCTGGCGTCGTGAACCTGGAACGCCTGACTGGTCATCACTTTATGGACCACATTCCAACGGAAAAGAAGTCGGGACCCACAAGGATGTGTGTGGTTTTCTGCTCGGTGACGACACCGGAAAGAAAAATCAGAGAAGAAACCCGGTTCTATTGTCCTGATTGTGACGTCGGACTTTGTGCTGTACCATGTTTTACAATTTTCCATACCCGGGACGTTTACTGAAGCAATATGACTACTAATATTGCACCCTTGTTTGGCCAAAAAAAAGGTCAGTGTTTTTGATTATATTATTTACTAAAATTTATTGAACAAAAAGTATTATTATTATTTGTTATTATTTGTATATATGATATACTTTATCATACCCAAGATGTCTACTAGACTCTGGTTTGGACAGATTTAAGCGAGTTATTCATAAGAATTACAGGCCTACAATATAAAAACGCCAAATTTCCATGCAAAATAATGGTACCGCTTTCAGCACCAAAAATCTGAAATAATAATACCGCCAGGGAGGATAAGTGGTGGGGGTAACGCGTTGCGTCCTCGAAGATGACTTGAGTAAACAGACCTCTTGCATGAATTTACACCACAAAATGTACTCAGCCAATGAGAGGGAATGACTCCATTTTTATTTTTCTCCTGCTATCAATGGCAAACACGGTACAACACTTCATCCATGTCTTTGGTGATCTCTGATCTCCTCATGAAGTGTTTCTTACATGATGAAGATCAGCCATGGAGTATATCTGAGGTGTATATCAGGGTGTGCTTCTTCCCCACATGTCCAGCAACATTCATAGACAAGACATTTCCCGCACTCACTAATACACCTTGAAGGTTGTGTGGGACCCCTGATGTACAGGAAGACAGGACTTCAGGGAGGAACATTTCCCTCACTCAGACCAGCAAAGTTCGTTCTCCTCCGTGTCCAATCTCAGATGACTGTAAACAGAAGACTTCTGTGACTGACAATTCCCGTACTTAGGGCAAGAATATGGCTTCTCCCCCAAGTGAGATCTCTGATGTGTGGTAAGGTTTGATTTAGATACATATCTTTTCTCACATTCAGGACAGGAATACGGCTTCTCTCCCGAGTGAGATCTTTGATGTCTGGAAAAACTGGTCTTCTCTGAAAAACATTTCCCGCAGTCAGGACAGGAATACGGCTTCTCCCCCGTGTGTGATCTCTGATGTATAAAAAGATAGGACTTCCGTGAAAAACATTTCCTGCACTCAGGACAGGAAAAAGGCTTCTCTCCCGTGTGAGATCTCTGATGTGTGGAAAGACTGGACTTCTGTGAAAAACATTTCCCACACTCAGAACAGGAAAAACGCAACTCCCCCGTGTGTGAGCTCTGATGTCTGGAAAAATAGGACTTATCTGCAAAACATTTCCCGCAGTAAGGACAGGAATACGGCTTCTCCCCCGTGTGAAATCTCTGATGTGTGGAAAGATGTGACTTCTGTAAAAAACATTTCCCGCACTCAGAACAGGAAAAACGCAACTCCCCCGTGTGTAATCTCTGATGTTTGGAAAAATAGGACTTCTTTAAAAAACATTTCCCGCAATCAGAACAGGAATACGGCTTCTCACCTGTGTGAGATCTTTTATGCTCTTCGAGATTGAATTTAAAATAGAAACACTTCCCGCACTCAGTACAGGAAAGCTTCTTATCTGTTGGAAAAACAGCACCATCCCTCACAGTCTGAGGTTCCTCAGGATAAGAGGAATACGATGGTCCGGCACCGTCCCGCACAGTCTGAGGTTCCTCAGGATAAGAGGAATACGATGGTCCGGCACCGTCCCGCACAGTCTGAGGTTCCTCAGGATAAGAGGAATACGATGGTCCGGCACCGTCCCGCACAGTCTGAGGTTCCTCGGGATAAGAGGAATACGAAGGTCCGGCACCGTCCCGCACAGTCTGAGGTTCCTCAGGATAAGAGGAATACGATGGTCCGGCACCGTCCCGCACAGTCTGAGGTTCCTCAGGATAAGAGGAATACGATGGTCCGGCACTGTCCCGCACAGTCTGAGGTTCCTCAGGATAAGAGGAATACGATGGTCCGGCACCGTCCCGCACAGTCTGAGGTTCCTCAGGATAAGAGGAATACGATGGTCCGGCACCGTCCCGCACAGTCTGAGGTTCCTCAGGATAAGAGGAATACGATGGTCCATCTACACTGTGTGGTGCCGGATGGACATTTGAGGTAGTCGGGTTTTCTCCTGGACTATACTGTGTGATGTCCTCATCTTCTACTTTACAGTCTGGAGACAAAGTGAGACAATCCTCTGAGGTTTTCCTCATCTCCCGTCCATCTACTTAAATAGAAATACAAAGATTATTACTAGACATGAACAGATTGGTTCCCCTAACCCAGGACTCCGTCCACATCAGGCAGCTTTGTCTCTGAGAATCTTACAATTCCCCCGACAAGGTAACTAGTAAATGGCTCCTCTGGTCTCCTACCAGATCATTTCTTTATTCATGGACCTTAGTCAGAGAGTGAGGAAACAACGAGAACTGTCTTTTATAGGAGTGACAGTGATGAGGGGATTATAGGACGAGGGTCAGGAGTATGTAATGTACAACAGAGTATATAGTGCAGGGGTCAGGAGTATGTAATGTACAACATAGAACAGGGCTCAAAATTTCAAGTTCTGAGCTACTATCCAGGCCTCAAGGGCTACTCACCACCAGTTGCCCTACCCAACCCCACCCCTAAAAAAGCTCCCATAAATTATCTCATGAAATGGCACTTAAATATTTCATGCAGAATTAAGTTACAAAAATATATATTAACAACAACTTTATCAGTGCCCACCATTGCAGCCTCACTGTGCCCCTCATATGCATCCTCACCTGGGCAGAGGAAGAGAGAGGGCAGCCGGATCATGACTGTAGGAAGAGGAAAGTCGCAGGATCACAAAGCGGGAAAGAACGCCGGAACAGCTTACATAATTCCCTTTGCTCACCGTTATACACAGCCCCGCCTCCTCCTGACCCCACGCCTATAATAGACATAACACATCTATCTGTCTATCACAGGCGTGGGGTCAGGAGGAGGCGGGGCTGTGTATGATGGCAAGCAGAACAGATGCAATTGTAATGTAAGCTGTAACAGCATGCTTTCACACTCAGTGATCCTCTTCCCCCATGCTTTCGCTGGGAGAACGGCTCCCGATCAACCCCACCTGCCGACACAGCTCAGGAAAGTGACCCTGGGATTACAGGCTGATATCACCCAGTCCCCGCCCTACTCTGGACCAATCAGTGAGCGGTATGGGTGGAGGAATGGATTTAGTGTTAATGACCCACCTGTGCTGATCTCTGTAGGAGTGTCCTCCTCTATAAATGTCCCCGTTATTCCATCCTCCTCCATAGACTGCTGATCATCCCTCACATACGTCTCTTCTTCTTCTGATTTCACCTCAAATTCTATATCGATTGGATCTCCACTCTAAACCAAGAGAATGAGAGAGAGAATATCATCTGTAAGATATAAACTTACATACAAAATCCACACATCATCTCCACCAGTCCATGTTCTAGATGCTCCGCCCCACCGACCTTGTAACAGTGGGGGATGGTGTGACCTTCCTGTGTGGAATCCCGGGAATACAGAGGACGGGGACATCTCTCTGGGGGGTTCCTGGTATTAGGTGGCTCCATCATATCCTTGTGTCCTTCAGAAAACTCCTCAATCACTCCATATTCCTCTTTATACTCTTCTTTTACATCAATATTATCATCCCCAAGGTTCCCACTCTGAATATAGAATAAAACATTCATTATAATAAACATGTTTGTGTATAAATCATAACCACCAATAATTGTTCCTCCTCTACCTGATGATGGTGGGGGATGGTGTGACCTTCCTGTGTGGAATCCCGGGAATACAGAGGACGGGGACATCTCTCTGGTGGGTTTCTGTAGCTGGATGACTCCACCATGGTGTCTTGGTACAGATCTTTGTGTTCTTCCTCCATCACCCCATCCTCATCATCCTCCTCTTTTATCTCTTCTTTAACCTCAACTTTAGGATCTCTCAGGTTTCCACTCTGAATATAGAATAAAAATGACATCAATGGTAACAATGCAGATAATGTACAGATCCTAATGATACTATCAGTGATTGTTCCTCATCTACCTGATGATGGTGGGGGATGGTGTGACCTTCCTGTGTGGAATCCCGGGAATCCTGAGGACGGGGACATCTCTCTGGTGGGTTCCCATTACTGGATCCATCTGTAGGAAACACACACACTGACTGAATACATTGTTTCTATGTGTTTATCAGATGATGGGGGATCTAGGTGGAGCCTCCGTACTGCTCTCTCCTTTACAATAAAGTCTCCTCTTACCCGGTGATGTGAGGGGCGGCTGATTGTCCATCATGACGTCCTTGTAGAGATCCTTGTGTCCTTCTAAATACTCCCACTCCTCCATGGAGAAATAGACAGTGACATCCTGACACCTTATAGGAACCTGACACACACAATGATACAGTCACCATCCAGACACACCCCTTGTGTTGAACCTTCACAGACCTCAGGAATAGTTATTATCCCTCAATACATCTACATAAAGCTTATAAAATACAAAAGTTTGCACTATAAATTCACCACTAAAAATAAAACATCCCGTAATATCTTATAATCTATTAGTGTAGACTGATGAGGTGAGAAGGTGACTGGTGGGAAAGGTGACACATCTCCATAATGAAGAAAATGTTTCGGCCTTGTAAGTGGGGGAATGTTCTGCCCCTGAAGGGGTTAATCTAGGTCTCCACACTATGGCCCGGATTCAGATAGGAGTTACGACAGCGTATCTCCGGATACGCCGTCGTAACTCTGAGTGGCGGGGTCGTATCTATGCGCCTGATTCTTATAATCAGTTACGCATAGATTTCCCTAAGATCCGAGCGGCGCAAGTCTCTTACACCGTCGTATCTTAGGCTGCATATTTACGCTGGCCGCTAGATGGTGTTTCCGTAGATTTACGCGAGGATTATGCAAATTAGGTAGATACGCCGATTCAGAAACATCCGCCCAGCGCATTTTTTTACGTTCTTTACGTTAGGCTTTTTCCGGCGTAAAGTTACTCCTGCTATATTAGGCGTATCCTATGTTAAGTATGGACGTCGGGCCAGCGTCAAATTTTCCGGCAATTACGTTGTTTGCGTAAGTCGTTTGCGAATAGGGCTGGGCGTTATTTACGTTCACGTCGAAAGCATTGGCTTTTTGCGGGTTAATTTGGAGCATGCGCACTGGGATACGTTCACGGACGGCGCATGCACCGTCAGCCAAAAACGTCATTTACGTGGGGTCAGCCTTCATTACCATACAACACGCCCACTGCATTGAGAATTTGAATTCCGCGGGCTTACGCCGGACCACATACGCTACGCCGCCTTAACTTAGGGGGCACGTTCTTTCTGAATACGGAACTTGCACCCTAAGTTACGGCGGCGTAACGTATCTGAGATACGTTACGCCCGCCGATAGATACCCAATTGTAACTGAATCCAAGCCTATATATGTGTGAATTATCATCTTCTGGAGATAAAAGACATCACAGTGACTATGGAGGAAGAGGACGGACATGACGGGGTTACTGGGTGTAAATGAAAAATAAGATCGTATTACCTCCTCTGCTACCACTTCCAGCAATGTCTTCCCTATTCGTTATCCCGACTCACCTCTCACCCGGAACTTCCTATTTATACCTGACATCACTTCCTATCTTCCATAGAGACTTCCTTTCTCTATGGTAGAAGTGAGATCACCATCTCGTGGATCTCAGAGGAACTGCAGTCCCAAGAAACGTCTCGTAGTGTGAACACATCTATGTGCTATGTGTGTATGTACTGTATATCATACCTCCCAACATTTAAAAATTCAACTGCGGGACATGAAAGTTGTTGAGTGGGGGTGCTTCTTCCCACGGGACAGCAATTTTTTTTACTTGATATTAAAGTTGTTGAGCAAGGGGGGTGCCACTGCGGGACAGCAATTTTTTTTTATTTGACATTAAAGTTGTTAAGCGGGGGGGGGGGCCTGCTCTAAGCGCGACGACACCGGAAGGAAAATCAGAGAAGAAACCCGGTTCTATTGTCCCGATTGTGACGTCGTACCCGGGACGTTTACTTAAGCAATACGACTACTAATATTGCACCCTTGTTTGGCCAAAAAAAAGTTCAGTGTTTTTGATTATATTATTTACTAAAATGTATTGAATAAAAAGTATTATTATTATTTGTTATTATTTTATTATAATTTAGGATTTTGTGTTTCAAACTTTATCATACCCGAGATGTCTACTAGACTCTGGTTTGGACAGATTTAAGTGAGTTATTCCTCAGGCCCTGTACTCACGACCAAACATGTCTGCTGAAACTGGTCCGCGGACCAGTTTCAGCAGACATGTTTTGCCGTGTGTAGGCCCGAGCGGACCATTTTCGGGCGGATCGGACAGGTTTCCAGCGGACAACTGTTTCCTGGACTTGCTTTAAAACAGTCCGCTGGAAACCTGTCCCCCCGACATGTACGGTCGTCTGTACAGACCTACCGTACATGTCCGGCCGCCCGCCATCCCTTGCATGCGTCGAATGACTTTGACGCATGCGTGGAAGCATTTAAAAGGCAGGCCCGCCCACGTCGCTGCGTCATTGTCGCGGCGACACCGCGTCGACGCGGCGACACCGCGGACACGCCCCGCGTATTGTTTAGGCGCGGAATTCTGTTCGATGGTGTGTACAGCCATCGAACAGAAGTCCCCGGGCAGACATGTCCGATGAAAACGGTCTGCGGACCGTTTTCATCGGACATGTCTGCTCGTGAGTACAAGGCCTAAGAATTACAGGCCTACAATATAAACGCCAAATTTCCATGCAAAATAATGGTACCGCTTTCAGCACCAAAAATCCGAAATAATAATACCGCCAGGAAGGTTAAGTGGTGGGGTTAACGCGTTTCATCCTGGAAGACGTGGTCTGAGAATGTTGTTATGCCGATGTTTGTGTTTTTCACTGTTTCCAATATCCGATACTCTACTAGGAAAAAATTTATTTTTGAGTACGTCCCATGCACAGGGGAGTGGAATGTATAATCCAAGCCGATGATCTAATATTTGTCATGATTGGAGGAACGCGTGTCACATTCATTCTACAATTTATTTTTAAAATAGATCCCTACATGTCTGTGAAATCTTCCACCACAAAATGTACTCCGCCAATGAGAGGTAATGACTCCATTTTTATTTTAAAAAGCCTAGAGGACCACCTTTTAAGTGGTGGGGTTAACGTGTTTCGTCCTGAAGGACGACTTGAGAAAACAGACCTCTTGCAAGAATTTACACCACAAAATGTACTCAGCCAATGAGAGGTAATGACTCCATTTTTATCCTGCTATCAATGGCCAACACGGTACAACACTTCATCCATGTCTTTGGTGATCTCTGATCTCCTTATGAAGTGTTTCTTACATGATGAAGATCAGACATGGAGTATGTAGCGCCCCCCCCCCTTTAAATTAGTGGGGCGTTACGCTAAAGTTAGTGGGAAATGGGAGATTTTATAAGCTCCCATTCACTAATTGTTAGTTTGAGCTGGTGCCAGTTCAGAACTGCCTCTTGGGTCAGTCTGTGTGTTCAGGAGTGCGCTCCCACCCCTGGGCGACAGTTGGCGCTATAGGGGTTCTGATGGAACCATCCTTCCCCAGCAGCCAATCGGAAGAGTTCATCTTTTTGGGCATGCTGGCGGGGGGGGGGGGGGGGGGTATATCTGGAGCATCGGCCATTTTTTTGGGTAGTCTGCGGGGCACGAGCTCCAGGTGCGGCATCCACCTTTAGGTTGTGCGCATCCGCGGGCCCCATCCTCATGGCCAGTCGGGTCGAGGCTGTGCACCTCGCGGAGCCTTTCGCTGATGAAGAAGGGGACCCCAGCGGCTTGCTGGGTTCCAGATCCTAAGCTGGAGGCTGAACGGTGGGGGATTGGCTCGGGAGAACCTAAATGCAGAGGTTGTCTGTGAGGCCTGGACGAACCACCGGGCATCCGATCGCTGCGCTACGTGACAGGTATCTTTCTTTTACTGTCAGTGGGTGATCCTGTAGAACAAAACTTACTGGGAGGATTCTCTATCCTCACACTTCAATTATACCAAGAAAATTTACTAAGCCTGTGGCAGAGGCATTGTTTCCTCCCAGTGATCTGATTATTGCAAGTGACCCTCTGGCTGCCAGGTCCAAGTTAGTTGCATGTCCAAGGAGCACTTACCTACCCTGATGAGGGTGGCGACGTTTAAATCATCTGAGCCAAGAGCATATCCAAAGCCTGACACTTCAAGTCTTTCCTACTCATCAACGTCTTTCCTATACTATGTGTCATGTTGATGTTGGCCCTGGAATAAAGCATTAGAAAAACCTCACGCTACCTGCTGGACACTTGTTCTTTATCCACACTCACAAGCACCGCCATTACACAGAAGGTAACTTAATATGCCGATTCCAAATTAACCAGCGGCTCCTTTGGGGGTAGCGCTACAAGTATATCTGAGTGTGCTTCTTCCCCACATGTCCAGCAACATTCATATACAAGACATTTCCCGCACTCACTAATACACCTCGAGGGTTGTGTGAGACCCCTGATGTACAGGAAGTCAGGACTTCAGTGAGGAACATTTCCCTCACTCAGGACAGGAAAGTTCGTTCTCCTCCGTGTCCAATATCAGATGACTGTAAAGAAAGGACTTCTGTGACTGACAATTCCCGTACTTAGGGCAGGAATATGGCTTCTCCCCCAAGTGAGATCTCTGATGTGTGGTAAGGTTTGATTTAGATTGAATGAATGACTTGTATAGCGCAACGCATGCGAACTGAATCACCTCTGGGCGCTTTTTCCAGCCAGTATCTGCTTGGCTGGTGTGGTCATTTTTACCCCGTAGGATCATGACACGCTAGGGACACACAGTCATACACACATATATACATATATACTGGGCCAATTTGGACGAGATCCAATTTACCTACCAGCATGTCTTTGGAGTGTGGGAGGAAACCGGAGTACCCGGAGGAAACCCACGCAGACACAGGGAGAACATGCAAACTCCAGACAGATGGTGTCGTGGTTGGGATTCGAACCAGCAAACCTTTTGCTGCTAGGCGAAAGTGCTACTCACTGCTGCAACTAACGATTATTTTCATAATCGATTAATCGGACGATTATTTTTTCGATTAATCGGATTAAATCATTAAAAAAACGTAATGTGGAATTTTTTCGTTTATTTAACAGTAATAATGAAAAACCTGAGTGTTACACTCAAACAGCAGATTAAAAAGCATTAAACTTTGCAGCAGTACAAAAACAACAAACATTCTGAAAACAGGTGAACTACTGTTCAAGAAACTGTGTGTTGGAATGTAAAAAAGTCAACATGTTGACATGCTTTGGGCTAAGGCTGGCTCTCTTTTTACAAACGATGTTGCCTGCAGCAGAAAAGAGGCGCTCTGATGGAGTGGAGGTGCCTGGGATGCACAAGAATGATTTTGCGAGTTTTGCCAAGGTTGGAAATTTCTCTTGGTTACCTTTCCACCAACTCAAAGGGTTGCCCTCCTTTGGAAGCGGCTTCTCAGCAAAATAAGCCTGCACTTCATTTCGAACTTGTGTGTTAATATCCTCCTCAAGTCGCCCCTCTTCCTCTTCACTGCTGCCCCCAGACTCAAGGGGTACGTCAAGTAGAGAATGAGAATCTGTAGATGTTGAAGGCTCAGCATCTCTGATTACAGGCGACGTGGTGGTCATTTGCTGCTGCACCACCATCTCCCTTCTTAAAGCAAGCGCCTCTGTCTGTACTTTTGCCTGCACATTTATGATCTGTTCTGGTGATAAAAAGTTTAGTTTTCTAAATCGTGGGTCCAGGGCAGAGGAAAGGATTACGGTGTTTGGGACATGTTCAAGGATCTCCTTCCATCTGCTTTGAAGTTGGTCTGTTGCAGTGGCTTGGAAACTCTTTAGCGGAGATGATTCAAAAGAAGCACCTTCATTGGACCGCAACAGCCCCTTTACCAGATCAGGCACGGATGATAGGGTAACATATTCTTGGCCACTCATGAATACAGTGCCGCATTCAAAGGGCTTAAGAGCACTGGAAAGTTCTTCAAGTATACTCCACTGGTCTGGTTTTAAGTCCAGATAATGTTTGCCCCTTTGTGCAACTGATGGGTCAGACAGAGTTGCAGTTACCGGCCACCTTTGTTCAAGGAGTCGTTCAACCATATAGTAAGTGCTATTCCATCTTGTGCTTACATCTCGAAGAAGCTTGTGCTCAGATGTACCCATTTGCTTTTGTTTCTCCTTCAATTTGCTGCCGGCTAGCTCACTTTTTTTAAAATGTTCAACTAGTCCTCTTGCAGCACTAACGGCGCTCTCAATTCCGGGATTCTTTAACGCAGCACTGATCACCAGCTGCAAGGTGTGGCCAGTGCAGCGGATACTGGCCCAGCCATGCGTGTCCGCCAAGATTTTCGCAGCAGCCACAATTTTTGCACCATTGTCATGCACAATGCCAATTATTTTCTGAGGCGGAATTTCAAATCTTTCAGTGACCTCCTCCAACCATTCGGCAATATTTGCTGCTGTATGTCTGTCTTCCAGAGGCATGGTAGTGAGGCAGATAGAAATCATCTTCCACTCCTCCGCTATGTAGTGGCATGTAATGCCGAGGAAAGCCTCGGTCGCTATACTTGTCCATATGTCTGCAGTAAGGGCAATTCTGCTTTCATTAGCGCTGATGGCGTCCTTCACATTCTGAAATGCCTCCTGGTACTTTCTCTCCACTAAATTGGTAAAATGGGTTCTTGATGGTAAAGTATATCCAGGGTTCAGTACACTGATCATGCTTTTAAATCCTCGGTCTTCAACCATGGACAGTGGCCGCATGTCGGCGACTAGCATTTTCATGACAGAATCTGTTATAATCGCTGATTGTTGGGGAGAGCAGGGACCATTTTGCTGCACAAACTCTGTCATGGTGCGCCGTTTCCTTCTGCAATGAAAAGGATCAGATGAATGATTAGTATGCAGAAAAAGCCATTTCTGTGTAAGGCCTCGTACACACGACCGAGGAACTCGTCGTAAAAGACACATTGTTTTCCTCGATGAGTTCCCTGTCAGGCTTGTCGAGAATCTTGGCAAGCAGTCTTTGCGTACACACTGTCAAGACCAAATCTCGCCGTTCTCAAACGCGGTGACTTCAACGCGTACGACGGCAGGGGAAGTTCGATTCCGCTGGCACAACCCTTGGGGGGCTACTTTTGCTAATCTCATGTTACTGCATGTTAAGTAAAAGTTTGGTAAGAGACGATTTGCACTTTTTAGTTTGTTACAGCGTTATGAATGTGCCATTTCCATTACGAACGCTAATTTTACCGAAGGTGCACAGGTTTCGGAGCACACACGAACGTGTTTCTCGTCGAAAACCAGCCCGACGAGGAAATTGAGACTCCCGAAGAGTTCCTCAACAGTTTTCTCGATGAAAAACATATACGCGACCGTTTTCCTCGGCAAAAAAGCTCTGCCACCAAGTTTCTTGATGGATTCTGTGGAGGAAATTGGTCGTGTGTACGAGGCCTCACTCAATATATCATTTGGGTTTAACTTACCGCGATGTTTCGCCTTCCTCTGGGAACCCCACGTGTTTCCGTTTCATGTGCTCGTTCATCGTTGTTGTGCTTCCATGCCATGCAAGTTCCGTTTCGCAAATTTTGCAGGTGACCACCTTCTTTGCAGCATTTAAATCAAAATGGTCCCATGCCTTAGAAGTTTTGAGTCGCGCACCTTTTTCTGAGTTAATTGCGCGTTTTTTTACAGCTAGAAGTTAAAAAAAAAAAAAAGCGCGGAGACTGAGTGCAACTGCAATTAATATTATGGATTGTACAGTTTTATAAAAATAAATGATTCTTCAATATTTATGGGGCACTATTCCTCCCGGGAACATCAATGATGGGGCACTATTCCTCCCAGGAACACCAATGATGGGGTACTATTCCTCCCAGGAACACCAATGGTGGGGCACTATTCCTCCCAGGAAGACCAAATGATGGGGTACTACTATTCCTCCCGGGAACACCAATGATGGGGCACTATTCCTCCAAGGAACACCAATGATGGGGCACTAGTATTCCTCCCGGGAACACCAATGCTGGGGAACTTTTCTTCCCAGGAACACCAATGATGGGGCACTATTCCTCCCAGGAACACAAAATAATGGGGCACTATTCCTCCCAGAAAACACCAAATGATGGGGTCCTACTATTCCTCCCGGGAACACCAATGATGGGGCACTATTCCTCCCAGGAACACAAAATAATGGGGCACTATTCCTCCCAGAAAACACCAAATGATGGGGTCCTACTATTCCTCCCGGGAACACCAATGGTGGGGCACTATTCCCCACTCCCAGGAACACCAATGGGGCACTATTCCCTCCCCTCCCCCAGGAACATCAATGGGGCACTACCCCCCCTCCCAGGAAAACCAACGATGGGGCACTACTATTCCACCCACCCCCCGGAACACCAACAATGGGAGTTAGGAGGATGGGGAATTGTCATAAAAATGCATGTATGTTACTGTACTGGTAATGTTACGGTACTGGTATTGTTACTGTACACTGTTACTGTATTGGTACTGGTATTGTACTGGTACTTGTTTTCAACCTTTCACAGCTCGGCTCTCCTCACGGCTGCTTCTCGCCTCTGTTCCCTCGAGGCAGCAGCGGGCAGGGCTGAGAAGTTCAGTGGGGCGCTGACGTCAGATGCGTGGAGAGGCAGTGCGGACGTGCAGCGTCATACATCGGCGCCTTACACAGTCACATACAAAGGACGTGCAGCGCGGACGTGCCTCGTCATACGGCGGCGCCTTACACAGGACATGTGGCGCGGACTAGTAAGACGGGACAGGACAGGAGGATTTTTTTGGACGGACGGAAATAAAGCAATGTGCGGACAGACCAACTAATCGATAATGAAAATCGTTGACAACGATTTTCATTATCGATAATATCGATTAATCGTTTCAGCCCTAATTTAGATACATAACTTTTTTCACATTCAGGACAGGAATACGGCTTCTCACCTGTGTGAGCTCTTTTATGCTCTTCGAGATTGAATTTAAAATAGAAACATTTCTCGCACTCAGTACAGGAAAGCTTCTCATCTGTTGGAAAAACAGCACCATCCCGCACAGTCTGAGGTTCCTCAGGATAAGAGGAATACGATGGTCCATCTACACTGTGTGGTGCCGGATGGACATTTGAGGTAGTCGGGTTTTCTCCTGGACTATACTGTGTGATGTCCTCATCTTCTACTTTACAGTCTGGAGACAAAGTGAGACAATCCTCTGAGGTTTTCCTCATCTCCCGTCCATCTACTAAAATAGAAATACAAAGATTATTACTAGACATGAGCTGATTGGTTCCCCTAAACCAGGACTCCGCCCACATCAGGCAGCTTTGTCTCTGAGGATCTTACAATTCCCCCCCTCAAGGTAACTAGTAAATGGGTCCTCTGATCTCCTACCAGATCATTTCTTTATTCATAAGCCTTAGTCAGAGAGTGAGGAAACAACGAGAACTGTCTTTTATAGGAGTGACAGTGATGAGGGGATTATAGGACGAGGGTCAGGAGTATGTAATGTACAACATAGAGTATATAGTGCAGGAGTATGTAATGTACAACACAGAATATATAGTGCAGGGGTCAGGAGTATGTAATGTACTACATAGAGAATATAGTGCAGTGGTCAGGGGTATGTAATGTACAACCTATAGCAGGGCTCAAACTTTCAAGCCCTGAGCTACTATGCAGGCCTTAAGGGTTACTCACCACCAGTTGCCCTTCCCAACCCCTAAAAAAGCTCCCATAAATTATCTCATGAAATGGCACTTAAATGTTTTATGCAGAATTAGGTTACAAAAATAAATATTAACAACAACTCTATCAGTGCCCATCAGTGCAGCCTCACTGTGCCCGTCATATGCATTCTCATCTGGGCAGAGGAAGAGAGAGGGCAGCCAGATCATGATTGGAGGAAGAGGAGAATCGCGGGATCACAAAGCGGGAAAAAATGCCAGCTTACATTACATTTCCCTTTGCTCACCGTTATACACAGCCCTGCCTCCTCCTGACCCCGCACCTATGATAGACATAACACATCCCAGCATTGGACAGGCGTTCTGTCTATCACAGGCGTGGGGTCAGGTGGAGGCGGGGCTGTGTATGATGGCAAGCAGAGCAGAGGCAATTGTAATGTAAGCTGTAACAGGGACAATCGCTGGGAGAACGGCTCCCGATCAACCCTGCCTGCCGACACAGCTCAGGAAAGTGACCAGGGGATTACAGGCTGATATCACCCAGTCCCCGCCCTACTCTGGACCAATCAGTGAGCAGTATGAGTGGAGGAATGGATTTAGTGTTAATGACCCACCTGTGCTGATCTCTGTAGGAGTGTCCTCCTCTATAAATGTCCCCGTTATTCCATCCTCCTCCATAGACTGCTGATCATCCCTCACATACGTCTCTTCTTCTTCTGATTTCACCTCAAATTCTATATCGATTGGATCTCCACTCTAAACCAAGAGAATGAGAGAGAATATCATCTGTAAGATATAAACTTACATACAAAATCCACACATCATCTCCACCAGTCCATGTTCTAGATGCTCCGCCCCACCGACCTTGTAACAGTGGGGGATGGTGTGACCTTCCTGTGTGGAATCCCGGGAATACAGAGGACGGGGACATCTCTCTGGTGGGTTCCTGGTATTAGGTGGCTCCATCATATCCTTGTGTCCTTCTGAAAACTCCTCCATCACTCCATACTCCTCATCCTCCTCTTTATACTCTTCTTTAATATCAATATTATCATCCCCGAGGTTTCCACTCTGAATATAGAATAAAACATTCATTATAATAAACATGTTTGTGTATAAATCATAACCACCAATAATTGTTCCTCATCTACCTGATGATGGTGGGGGATGGTGTGTTCTTCCTTCATCACCCCGTCCTCATCATCCTCCTCTTTTATCTCTTCTTTAACCTCAACTTTAGGATCTCTCAGGTTTCCACTCTGAATATAGAATAAAAATGACATCAATGGTAACAATGCAGATAATGTACAGATCCTAATGATACTATCAGTGATTGTTCCTCATCTACCTGATGATGGTGGGGGATGGTGTGACCTTCCTGTGTGGAATCCCGGGAATACAGAGGACGGGGACATCTCTCTGGTGGGTTCCCATTACTGGATCCATCTGTAGGAAACACACACACTGACTGAATACATTGTTTCTATGTGTTTATCAGATGATGGGGGATCTAGGTGGAGCCTCCGTACTGCTCTCTCCTTTACAATAAAGTCTCCTCTTACCCGGTGATGTGAGGGGCGGCTGATTGTCCATCATGACGTCCTTGTAGAGATCCTTGTGTCCTTCTAAATACTCCTACATAGGGAAATAGACAGTGACATCACCTGATACTTACAAAGATAAAGTCATCATCCAGACACATCCCTTGTGTTGAACCTTCACAGACATCAGGAATAGTTATTTCCTCCTCCATAAAGATTATAAAATCAAAAACACTTATCATAAGTCCACCTCTAAAAAAAAAAAAAACCAACCCGTATTATCGTATAATCTGTTAGTATAAACTGAAATGAAGAGAATGTTCCGGCCTTGTAAGTGGGGGAATGTTCTGACCCTGAAGGGGTTAATCTAGGTCTCCACACTATATATGTGTATCATCATCTGCTGGAGATAAAAGACGTCACAGTGACTATGAAGGAAGAGGACGGACATGACGGGGGGTTATTGGGTAATACGATCTTATTTTTTTATTTTATTTTTTATAATTTCTTTATTTTTGTTTTCAATAACAGGGGAAAAATGAACAATCCGGCTGTATATATAACATTTCACCTCTGTACATACAGCCAGCCAAAAAGAAAACATATTAATAACTCATTACATTCAATTCCCTCTACTCCTGTCTGATCTTCCGATACTCTCAAATAAGGATGGATAGGAGAATAACCCCAGATGGAGGCAGGGAAGCCGAAAAGAAAAAGAACCGGTAGAATAATCTATACAGTGACCTTACCCTCTAATTCCCATCCTCCCTATTGTTGCCCCATGCCGCGTCGGGAGGGAGACACTTTCCCCCGGACCCGGCCTATGTACTACCACTACCTCTCAGTATACTGGCTGCAGCTTCTGTTTATGATCCATTTCCCCCGCTTTTCCTTACCCCCCCCCTTCCCTCCCCGAAGAAAAAAAAAAAGAATTAAATAAATGAATAAATAAAAAAAATTATAAAAAACCTCCATAAGCAATGTTCTCCTCTTCCACCGTTAGACCCCTCTTTTTAATTTATATCAATTCGATTTTTCCCCTTCCTCTGAAGAAATAAATAAAACAGTTCCATGGTGGCCACGTTTTTAAGTAAATTTCTCTTTTTTTCCTTGTTGTCCAGACTAATGACCTGTACACGCGATCGGTTCGTCCGATGAAAACGGACCGATGGATTTTTTCATCAGATATCCGATGAAGCTGACTTTTATCAGTCATCAGCTTAAAAATCCGACCGTGTCCAACGCGGTGACGTAAAACACTACGACGTGCTGAGAAAAATGAAGTTCAATGCTTCGGGGCATGCGTCGACTTGATTCTGAGCATGCGTGGATTTTTGACCGATGGATTTCCCCACAGACGATCGTTTTTTTCTATCGGTTTTTTAACCATAAGAAAAATGTAAAAACCGGGTTCTATTTTTTTCCACCGATGGGAAAAAAACTGATGGGGCCCACACACGATCGGTTCGTCCGAAGAAAACGGTCCGTTTTCATCAGACGAACTGATCGTGTGTACAGGGCATTGGTCTTCCATTCTATTTACTTCTTCTACTTTCTTTAGCCACATACACACTGTCGGGGGTTGTTTCTGTTTCCACTTAAGCGGGATGCATGCTTTAGCTGCATTCACCAAGTGACAGATGATAGAATTCCTAGATATTTTCCCATGGGATCTCTGACAGATGCAGGAGGAAAAAATAAGCTGGACCTTCCTGTATTTCCACGTCACCAAATTATTTAATTATCTCCCGGACCTCCCTCCAGAATGGCCTTATTCTGATATAAGACCAAAAAACACGAGAACAAATTCCCCGTTCTGTCTGATACATTTGTGCAGTTTATCTGGGGTTCTATACCATTGTGAAGTGATCTTATAATTACCGTATTTATTGCGGTATAACGCGCTCACGCGTATACCGCGCACCCCTAAAGTGACCCTGAATCCTGTGGAAAAAAAGTTTTTTTTGTACTTACAGTTTTGGTGTCTTGCGCGGCGTCCATCAGCGGCCTTGTCGGGTCCAGCGTCCTTCTGCGGCTTCGGGTGGTCCGGCGTCCTTCTGCGGCTTCGGGTGTCCTTCTGCGGCGGGTCCGGTGTCCTCTTCGGCGGGTCTGGTGTCCTTCTGCAGCGTCCTCGCTCGTTTCCCGCGCCGACCTATACCGAGCGCAGTACACTCGGGTATAGTCGGGCAGTCTCGGCAACTTCCGCGCTCACGTCCTGGACGTACAGGACGTCAGCGCGGGTAGCCGAGCATTGCCGACAATACACGAGTGCTTTGACACTCGTGTATTGTCGGCAATGCTCGGCTACCCGCACTGACGTCCTGTACGTCCAGGACGTGAGCGCGGAAGTTGCCGAGACTGCCCGACTATACCCGAGTGTACTGCGCTCGGTATAGGTCGGCGCAGTGTTCAAAACTCGGCGCAGAAAATCGGGTATCGGCGTATACCGCTCACCCACGATTTTGCCCTGATTTTCAGGGCAAAAAAGTGCGCGGTATACGCCGATAAATACGGTAGTTTCCTGTATTTTAGTGCATATCGCTGTCTTAAAGGGGAGTTCCAGGCATTTTTCATGTTTATTAAAAGTCAGCAGCTACAAAAAGTGTAGCTGCTGGCTTTTAATAAACACGCACTCACCTGCTCCACGTTCCAGCAACGCGCCGGGCCGGAGCTCCTCTCCCCCCCTCTCCGGCCGGCGTCCTCATTGCTACTGTGGGCTCCCGGTGGTGACAGCTTTCGGGTTCGTGGCCGGGCACTCACTGCGCATGCGTGAGCGGCGCTGTGCAGTCTGATTGGAAAAGCGATGGCTGGGACCTGTCAGGTGTCCCAGGCGATCGCCTACAGGGAGGGGCCGCCAAAAGCCGATATGACATATCCCCTTAGCGGCCCCTCGGTGGAAGGAGGAAGTGGAAAGGATATTTGAAAGTTATCCGATGGTTTGATCAATAATGCATACAATTTCCATTCGGTGCACCTCTAGCAGACATGATACAAGAGATGGTCAGAGACTACAGACATGATACAGAAGATGGTCAGAGACTACAGACATGATACAGAAGATGGTCAGAGACTACAGACATGATACAGAAGATGGTCAGAGACTACATACATGATATAAGAGATAAATGCAGCCTTACCAGTGCCTGTGGGATGCAGTCTGCCTGTGCCCATAAGATGCAGCCTGCCTGTGCCCGGATCAGAGAGGCGATCTCCCTGTGTCATGGAGCTGGATTTGAATTGCCCGGGCCGCAGTAACAATGTCCCGCCTCCTGTGATCATGTCGCACTGATTCAATGTCTTGGCATTGGATCAGTGTGCCGTCTATCACAAGAGATAGGTCATTGTTACTGCGGCCTGGGCAATACAGCTCCGTGACACAGGGAGATCACCACTCTGCAAGGAGAGGAGGAGGGAGGGAAGGGAGGACAGGACCTTAAGCCGCCAGGATGACACGCCGCAATTGGCGGGCCCCCAGAGGCATGGCCACCGCGACCACGCAATTATCTGCACTTTTTTTCTTTCAGCAATATGCCGAAAACACAATTTTTGGCCGAAATTTTGGTGCATCCCTATTTACTGTATAATGTAGCGCCTGTGTACTTTATAGTACCGGTGCTAGTCAAATTTAGAGATAGATCAGAGTATAGTTAGACTCTGATTGTTAGGTACAGAAGTAGGGCCTCTGTCTCAGCTTGGCGGTGCTGCGGGCTTTTCTGTTGTACTGGGGTGTTTTACCAGCCCCGGTGCTGCAGGTGGCAGCAGTGGAGTCAAGGTTTGGGTGTTCTTTCCCAGCAGCCAATTAGGGAGGGTTTGGCCTCGCTGTGCATGCTGGGGAGGGGTATTTATGGGACAGACACCATTGGTTCGGGGTCTTCTTCGTCCAGTGTGGCACCCACCTTTAGATGTTATGGCCCAATGCCCCGGTGTTATGGCCTACCTGGCCAGGGCATGCATGCCATGCGGTGTTCCTGGTTCCGGGGCCACGTTGGCCCGGAGCATCTGAACAGAGACGGGGATCCAGTGAGTGACTGGGTTCCCACCTTTGAAGATCCCAAGCTGTACTGCTGTTCGGTGGGGAGTCCATCTGAGGAGCGCCATTGAGAGGCTGGCGATCCAAAAGGGCCTAGACAAAACCACCGGGGATCACAGGTAGCTGGACACTGAGGGATTGATCACCTGTCAGTTGGTACCTGGGCGATAAGTTGAAGGAGATCCAGGCGTAACTCATCTAAGGAGGTACATCTCCAAGAATCCAACCCAGAGGGTGCCTGTGGCAGAGGTACTTTTCTGAGGCTCACCAAGGAGGGTCTGTGGCAGAGACTTTTCCCCAAGTTCACCAAGGAGGGTCTGTGGCAGAGACTTTAACCTACAATTGTCCGAGTGATACTCCGGCTGCCAGGTCAGTGAGAGAGGCCTGTCCGGGTCAGTGAGAGACGCCTGTCCGAGTACACTACACCCACTCAGGCAGGAGAAGTGTTACACCTTCGAGCAGGACTGTTTCCCTATCAATATGCCTGAATCTGCTGTACTTCCTTCTTCAACTTTACTTTCCTCACCACAAGTTTATTGTTTTTACCCGGCTGGGTAATAAAGAGCACCTGTTGTGGACATTCTACTACATGCAATACGCATCATTTACCCCTAGGAATTTCGAAGGAGCCACGAGGTAACACACCGCCCAAAAATCCAGCAGCTCCTCTGGGGGTAATGCTACAATACACCTCTTAATAAATCCCCCATCCCGTATTATCGTATAATCTGTTATTATAAACTGAAAAGCTGAATTAGATGGGGCAAAAAACAAATTTCCGAAATGAAGAGAATGTTCCGGCCCCGTAAGTGGGGGAATGTTCTGACCCTGAAGGGGTTAATGTACGACTCCACACTATATATGTGTACATACCTCCCAACTTTCTGAGATGGGAATGAGGGACTTCTATTAGCAAAAGTATGTAGGCATAGGACACACCCCCTGACACACCCCTTAATGGAGTAAAAAAAAATCGGTAAAACCCACAAGTGCATTTTTACCACTAATATTCCTTTATATTGGCTTTTGGAATTTACAAATGCAGCAGAAAAATGTAGAAATTGGATGGAAGGTTTAGCACCGGGACAGACTTTTTGATAGATAAATAGTGCATTTTATATCCATGTATATAGATCAGACCAACATGAGGGACACATGAGGAGGAAAGAGGGACTTTGTTGTGAATGAGGGACAGTCCCTCCAAATCAGGGACAGTTGGGAGGTATATGTGTGTATTATCATCTGCTGGAGATAAAAGACGTCACAGTGACTATGGAGGAAGAGGACGGACATGACGGGGTTACTGGGTGTAAATAGAAAATAAGATCTTATTACCTCCTCTGCTGCCGATTCCAACAATGTCTCCTCACTACTTCCTCCCGACTCACCACTCACCCGGAACTTCCTGTCTGTCCCTGACATCACTTCCTGTCTTCTATAGAGACTTCCTATCTCTGTGGTAGAAGTGAGAAAATCACCACCTTGTGGAGCTCAAAGGAACTGCAGCCCCAAGAAACATCTTGTAGTTTGAACGTGGCCTTGTGCTGTGTGTGTATGTATTGTATATCCTTATAGATAGGTCATCTCCACTCCCACCAAGGGGGAGAGAAATATATTACTGCCTAGTCCAGACTTTCTCAGCCAGGGTTCCTCCAAAGGGTTCTAGGGGTTCCTTGAGCAATTTCTGTCTCTCAGTAACAACTGACATCAATGATCTGTAAGGAGAGCACTCTTTCGAACGATGACGATGTAAGAATGTCCTTCTATCACTGACCACTGAGAAAATGGTGTCCTTCTTCCATTGGTCAACATTGTAAGGGACCAATAAACAGACCACTAAAACTAGAGCTCTGGGTTTGGACTGAACCCATGTTTGAACAGAATTTGGCTTGTTTAGGCGGCAAATGGCTGAACTAAATAGGTGTTCAACTAATTCCAACTTTTGGCTGCAGTATTACTACCGCCTCTAAATGTGGCAGCTTCCTGCTCAGGTTGGATGATAGGAGGTTGGTTGCCTGTTTTAACACCCAGTGATGTACACCCACCAGGCTTATTCAGCTGTATACTGGGGATTTGCTGGTTGGCCAGTGAATGTAAACAAAATTTCAAAGCAAAGTACAAAAAAAAGGTGCATGGACCCCCCACTAACAAGGAATTCATACTAGACCCTTATTAGAGCATGCATCCTGACTGGGCAGGGAAGGGTGGGGGGTGGGGAGTGAGCATGCCTCCTCCTGAACCATACCAAACCACATACCCTCAACATGGGGAGAGAATTTTGCCCAGTCCATTCCCTCCTGGTTGGAAAGTTGAACAAGTCCAATGTATGATCTCGTATCGGGGAACATGAGGGATCTGTACAACATAAGACATCGGGAAATGTATATCTGTCTGCAGAACACGGGGGAGATATTGGAACTCTAATTCATGGTCACCTGGAAATAATGAAAAGGAGAAAGTCCATCCAAACCGTGAGATTGGTCAGAGACTAATTGGTATCATTCTGGGCATTGCCAGACTAGGTCTTGGTGACAGAGTGAAGGGTGATGCTGCTCATACTATATGTAACCCTCATCTACATCATGGACCTCTTCTTCAGCTTCTTCAGGATAGAAATCTTCACAATCCTATAGAAGAGGTTGGGGGTTTGGTCAGTGCACATGTTTACAGCTTAGTAGATGATAAATTAGACAGATAACTGAGAAGCCGCAGATGTCACTCGCTAACAAGCTTTTAGATGTTTTACGAAGTTCCAAGGAATGTCTATACAAGAGGAAATCTATATGTTGTAAACGCCTAGAAGAGGCCACTTGGCATCCTGGCGTGAGTCGCTCCTTTCCCTGGTGAAATAAAAGGTTTGTTTTCCTGGAGTCCGTGTCCGGAGTCCATTCCTGGTTTCCCAGAACTCAAAGAGCCGTTTTGCTGCAACATTTATCTGGTGCATTGGCCGGGAAACCAGGTGTGACGGCTGTGACAGGTGACAACACCACCAGCAATTCTTCTCATTCCACCGACACACACAACTTTTTTTTCTCTTCAATACATTTTTTTATTATAATTTTTACTTTTAAACAGATTACAGTCATAGAATCAGGAAATAGTAAAAAGGTAGAAATGCGATTGGTCAGGAAAATGACTTGTCTGGAATGTGGAGGCGGAGTCATACAATACAATACACAACGTGTTACATTATTATAACAAAGTATTGTAGAAAAGATCACACCATAGAAAATGGGGGAAAGGAGAAAATAAACCCGGATATTAAGGGGAAATTTGTGTACGAGGAACACCTTAACAATCACCACCATTTTATTCTCCAGGGCCTCTGCTATCAGATAATATATGTTTGGGGGTTTTATCTAATCTTCAGGTCCAAAATGTGCAAAAAACATCTGACAGTGAAAGGGTTAATGTGAGCTAGATGGGATCACTCTGCTGTGCTCACACATTAGAGCTCCCCCTAGCTGCAGCCTGGTAATAACATTGCTAGGAGGTCTATTCATTTATCTGCTCCATACTTCCCATCTTTATATAAGCGTCTCCTGACATTTAGGGGTCTATTCATAAAATATGTGCATAGCAATTCCCCCGGGGAAAGTCCATGTACATTCCTTCTGTGTGAATGGGGGAAAGATTAATGCCACCCCTTGACGTTTGCAAATGGGGTTCTTTCTCAAAGTGGGGGGATTTATATAAGTGGAAGCCCTTCTGACTCTGCACTTCAGCGAATGCACAAAGCGAAGGAACACAAAATACCTTGAAATTTGTCACACAGGTAACCTTGTACACACTCTGCTCTTCCTCCCCCTTCTAAAATGCCCCGTCTGCCACTCCTTCTGACAGCTGCGTCTTCAATCCTTAAACTGTCTTTCATTCATCCCTGTTCTCCACCCCACACCTTGTATATATCGCCCTCACTTCTGTCCTCCCCTTATTACTGCGCTCACCAACTCTGGCTAACTCTATATTTAAACGCCCAATACTCGAAACCACTGGGGCATGTCCCTTCATATAAATCACATTCCCACATTACCTCCCTCACCCTTCTGCTTCTCCTATCCTCTGGTGATGCATCACCAAACTCTGGGCCTCCTAACTGTGCTCAACACACCCATTACCCTACACCCTCTGGCTGCAGCTGCAATGCACATAATCTAGTTAGCATTACTCTTCTTCCCAATAACAGACTCCCGTTCTCTTGTGCCCATTGGAACGCTCGCTCCGTCTGTAACAAAGTCACCTCCCTCCACGATCTCTTTATCGCTAAATCCTTTAATCTTCTCGCCGTTACCGAAACCTGGCTTCACAAATCCGACACTGCGTCTTCTGCTGCTCTATCCCACGGTGGTCTTCTTTGGACTCACTCCCCCAGACCCAGTGGACCCAAAGGAGGGGGTGTTGGAATTCTTTTAGCCCCACATAGCACCTTTCAAGTACTTCACCCACCTCCCTCTCTGGAACTCTCCTCATTTGAGGCACATTGCATTCGTCTCTTCTCCCCAGTTTCTCTAAGGATAGCTGTGATCTACCGGCCCCCCGGTCCAGTATCATCCTTTCTTGGTGACTTCTCTGCCTGGCTCCCCTACTTTCTCTCTTCTGAAATACCCACAATCATTCTTGGCGACTTCAACATCCCTACTAATGCCAACACTCCTGCAACTTCCAAACTTCTCAGTCTAATCTCCTCCTTTCACCTGAAGCAATGGATACACAATGGATACATAATGGATACATGCTTCTACTCACTCCGAAGGCAATAACCTTGACCTTGTCTTTTCCCACCTATGCACTCCATGCAACCTCTCCAACTATCCTTACCCCCTTCTCTGATCACCACCTTATTAATTTCACTCTCTTCCTCTCCTCCGCCTCCTCTCCACCCAAACGCTTAACGGTTTCTAGTAGAAACCTTCACCATATCAACCCTTGTCTTCTACACTCTGTGACTGACCACCTCTATGACACAATCGCACCCCTGTCCTGCACCCACCTAGCCACTTCTGTCTACAACACTTCACTTCTAGCATCACTGGACAGACTGGCCACCCTCACTACACGCAGAATAAGGCCCCGTCCCCTTCAACCCTGGCAAACAGATGATACTAGAAAAACAGCCGTGCCCTTGAGCGCTTGTGGCGTAAGACAAAGTCCCAGAAAGATTTCGACCAGTATAAATCTGCCCTCCAAATATACAATTGCAGCCTCCTCACAAGCAGACCTATTTTATCCCCCTCATTAAAAACGTATCATCCCATCCCCGTCAACTCTCTCCTTCGTCCCCCATTGCCTCCACCCACCAACTCACTGCCCATGAGATCGCCAATCACTTCAAACAGAAGATTGATACAATTCGGGAGGAGATCTTTACTGTTCAGATACCCTCCATGCTATACACCTCATGCCCACAGGTACAGTCATTACTTCCCTCTTTCAACCCCACCACTATAGACGATATCGCTAAATTACTTGCTAATGTCCATCTTACCACCTGCACTCTGGATCCTGTTCCCTCACAAATGCTACGTTCACCCTCTGTCTCTATTCTACACTCTCTAACCCACATCTTCAATCTCTCCCTCTCTTCTGGCATCTTCCCTAACTCTTTGAAACATGCATTTGTCAGCCTCATATTTTTTTTTTTCCAAAGTGTATTTTGTGCGTGTACTCGAGTGAGGAGCCGGACTGCAGGAGTTGGGAGTAGGCAGGCCTCCCCCAGAGGCAATCTGCCACCTTACTCCATGCCCCGGGTGGCAATGGTGGGTGTGCGAGGGGGTCCTCCCACACAGCCCGCCCTTCCTGCTCCGCTTTGAAGCCCAACGGGGCAGAGGGACTCCCTATAAGGGAGTGAGAGGATCTAGCCCGCTCAAACAGCCCGTTATTCCTTCGCCTCTCTTTTTAGAGACCGCGTGGTCAAAGTGCGTGCATGTTAACCCAATTTCGAGTGCGTGTAAGTGTGGTGGTTTTTGTGGGAGGGGGGTGGGCGTACTAAGCGCAGGCTTACCTCGCATAGCACACCCACTGGGAGTCGGGCTGAGACCACCAAACTCAATTCACATGTAGCCGAGACCGGGATCCGAACCCCTAGCTGCAGAGGTGAATGGATTGTCAGCGCAGTGCCAATCGCATTGAGCCACCGCAGCTCCCGTCAGCCTCATACTTAAAAAGCCCACACTGGACCCATCCAATCTTGACAACCTACGCCCCATCTCCTTGCTCTCCTTTTTAACCAAACTCCTTGAACGTCTAGTCTACAACCGACTGAGCTTCCACCTTGCTGATAATAACCTTCTTGATCCCCTTCAGTCTGGGTTTCGTCCTCAACATTCCACAAAAACTGCTCTCCTAAAACTAACAAACGATATACTAACGGCCAAAACTAAGGAAAATTATTCTGTGCTCCTACTCCTGGACCTCTCTGCCGCCTTTGATACGGTTGACCACCCACTCTTCCTCAAAAAACTTCACACCTTTGGTCTCCGTGACTGTACTCTTTGCTGGCTCTCTACCTACTTATCCAACCGCACCTTCAGCGTTACTTACAATTCTACTTCCTCCTCTCCTCTTCCTTTCTCTGTTGGGGTCCCCCAAGGTTCTGTTCTTGAACCCCTCCTATTTTCATTCTACACCTCCTCCCTGGGTCAGCTGATAGCCTCCTACGGCTTCCAATACCATCTCTGCGCTGACGACACTCAAATCTATCTCTCTGCCCCTCAACTCGCCCCTTCATTCCCCTCATGTATCACTAATCTATTATTATTATTATTATACAGGATTTATCGCCAACAGTACTATCAGATATATCAGTTTGGATGTCACACCACTTCCTCAAACTCAATCTATCCAAATCCAAACTTATAATTTTCCCTCCCCCACGTGCCTCTTCCCCTGATCTCTCTGACAAAATTGATGGCACAACCATAAGCCCATCCCAGCATGCCAAGGTCCTAGGAGTAGTCCTGGACTCTAAACTGTCCTTCAAGCCCCGCGTCCAATCACTGTCCAAATCTTGCCGCCTCAGCCTCCGCAACATCTCCAAAATACGCCCCTGTCTAACCAATGACACCACAAAGCTCCTAATTCACTCCCTGGTCATCTCTCGCCTCGATTACTGCAACTCCCTCCTCATTGGCTTACCCCTGCATACTCTAACCTCCCTTCAGTCCATCATGAATGCTGCTGCCAGACTCATCCACCTTACCAACCGCTCTGTCTCTGCTGCTCCTCTCAGTCAATCCCTCCACTGGCTTCCGCTCACCCAACAAATTAAGTTCAAAATACTAACAATTACCTACAAAGCAATCCACAGCTCTGACCCCAGCTACATCACTGACCTAGTCTCTAAATACCAACCTAATCGTTCTCTTCGTTCTTCTTAAGACCTCCTGCTCTCTCATCACCTCCTCCCATACTCGTCTACAGGACTTTTCCAGAGCCTCTCCAAGCCTATGGAACTCCTTACCCCAATCTGTCCATCTATCTCCTTCTCTATTAGCTTTTAGAGGATCCCTGAAAAGCCTCCTCTTCAGAGAAGCCTATCCTACCCACATCTAACAACTGTATTTTAATTTTGTCCATCTGATCACCCCCCACAGCCAACTACCCTTTGTCCCACTTGACCCTCCCTAACGAGCAGGGCCCTCTGATCCCTCCTGTATTGATTGATTGATTGATTTATTGTATTTGTAATGCGCCAAATACTGACCCGTCAGGGAAGCGTCTAAGCGCAGAAGACATACCTGTAAATAGATAAATCAAGTCAGGGAAAGAAAATAGAAGGAAAAGAAAAAAGGAGAGCACAAAAAAGCAAACTACCAAGGAACAACAGGGAAAACTAACGTGACTCAGCCTGCTTTTCCCTCAAAAAACCAAGTTTTTATCCTTTTACGAAAGGCCTAAATGGAGGGGAGAGACCGGATAGAAACAGGGAGACTATTCCATAGGGCCGTTGCTCTCACAGAAAAGCGTCTACCCCCGAAGGTAAGCAGGCGAGCAGATGGACAAGTGACGAGACCAGCTGTAAGTGATCTAAGTCCTCGTGCAGGGGTGTATCGCGTTATCAAGGAATTCAGGTATTGTGGGCCCGTCCCATGATAAGCGCGATAGGCGAGACAGAGAGCCTTAAACTCAATGCGATCTACCACAGTGAGCCAGTGCAGTGATCGCAGGGTAGGGGTAATATGCTCCCGCCTATTTAAGCCGGAGATTAGTCTAGCGGCCTGGTTCTGGACGAGCTGGATTTTCCTCAGCCACTTTAGAGGCATACCCAAATACACAATATTGTTGAAGTCAATCCGGGAGTTGACGAGAGATTGAACCAAGACTTTCCGGTGGTACTGAGAAAACACATTTTTGACCTTTCTCAAACACCTGATGTAATACAGTGCATTGTGGATACATTGATTGACTTGGGGTATCCAATTCAGATTACAGTCAAAAATTGTCCCCAGGACGCGGACTTGATTCACTGGAACCGGACACGGCCCAAGGCTCGTAGGCCAGTTTCCCAAAAAGACAGCTGGATCAATACGTCCAGAGATGAGAATTTCTGTCTTTTTAGCATTTAGACTAAGGGAGTTGCGATCCATCCATTGTTTGATGTCTAATAGACAGGAAGCAAGCTGCAGGCCAGGAGCAGGGTCGGATAGGCTGTCAACGACCAACTGGACATCGTCTGCGTACAACCGATTAAACACTGCATGGGTTTCCAGCAGACTCGCAAGTGGCCGAAGATACACATTAAACAGCCATGGTGACAGGGCAGAGCCCTGAGGCACCCCACAACTCAGGGTGCTGATGGCAGATAGGAAAGGACCGGTTTTAACCTGAAAGGTCCTGTGGGTGAGAAAGTCTGAAAGCCAATGTGAAGCGGAGCCGGTAATGTGAAACTCGTCCCGAAGCCTGGCAATCAACATAGCGTGGTCCACGGTGTCAAAGGCTGCGGAGAGGTCAAGGAGCACCAAGGCAGCCGCTCCCCCCGCATCCCTGACTCCGAGCAGCTTCTCTCTGGTGGAAAGAATCGTGAGCTCAATCCCACGGCCCGGGCGGAAACCGCACTGCGAGTCGTGGAACAGACCTGTTGTCTCCGAGTACGATTGAAGTTGGAGAAAAATTTCGTATTCCACCAGTTTAGCCAGGAAACCTATAGCAGAAATGGGTCTGTAATTAGAAAGACAGCCAGGGTCCAAGTTGTTTTTTTTTAAAATTGGTGTGATAATGGCATGTATTGAATTGTATTGTAACTGTACTGTCTTCCCTGATATTGTAAAGCGCTGCGCAAACTGTTGGCGCTATATAAATCCTGTATAATAATAAATTAGGATATTTGCTGTGCTGGTTGAATGGTTTCCATTAATTTAAAATGGAAATTATTGCATTTGGCCACTAGATGGGGATAATTTATATGTTACTTAGCGCCATCTAATGGCCAAATGTGGTATTTTCTGTTTTACGTCAATGGTCAGTATTAAAACCACATGGTCAGATTTTTGCCACTAGATGAAGCCGATGAACCAATATGTGTCATGATTAGAGGAACGCGTGTCACATTCATTCTACAATTTGTTTTTATAATAGATCCCTAAATGTCTGTGAAATCTTCCACCACAAAATGTACTCAGCCAATGAGAGGTGATGACTCAATTTTTATTTTTCTCTTGCTATCAATGGCCAACACGGTACAACACTTCATCCATGTCTTTGGTGATCTCTGATCTCCTTATGAAGGGTTTCTTACATGATGAAGATCAGCCATGGAGTATATCTGAGGTGTATATCAGGGTGTGCTTCTTCCCCACATGTCCAGCAACATTCATATACAAGACATTTCCCGCACTCACTAATACACCTCGAGGGGTTGTGTGGGACCCCTGATGTACAGGAAGACAGGACTTCAGTGAGGAACAATTCCCTCACTCAGACCAGGAAAGTTCATTCTCCCCCGTGTCCAATCTCAGATGACTGTAAACAGAGGACTTCTGTGACTGACAATTCCCGTACTCAGGACAGGAAAAAGGCTTCTCCCCCATGTGAGATCTCTGATGTTTGGAAAGACTGGACTTCAGTAAAAAACATTTTCCGCACTCAGAACAGGAAAAAGGCTTCTCCCCCGTGTGAGATCTCTGATGTATGGAAAGACTGGACTTCTCTGAAAAACATTTCCCGCACTCAGAACAGGAAAAAGGCTTCTCCCCCGTGTGAGATCTCTGATGTGTGGAAAGTTTGGACTTCGCTGAAAAACATTTTCCGCACTCAGAACAGGAAAAAGGCTTCTCCCCCGTGTGAGATCTCTGATGTATGGAAAGACTGGACTTCTCTGAAAAACATTTCCCGCACTCAGAACAGGAAAAAGGCTTCACCCCCGTGTGAGATCTCTGATGTTTGGAAAGACTGCACTTCACTGAAAAACATTTTCCGCACTCAGAACAGGAAAAAGGCTTCTCCCCCGTGTGAGATCTCTGATGTTTGGAAATACTGGACTTCACTGAAAAACATTTTCCGCACTCAGAACAGGAAAAAGGCTTCTCCCCCGTGTGAGATCTCTGATGTATGGAAAGACTGGACTTCTCTGAAAAACATTTTCCGCACTCAGAACAGAAAAAAGGCATCTCCCCCGTGTGAGATCTCTGATGGGTGGAAAGATTGGACTTCTTTGAAAAACATTTTCCGCACTCAGAACAGGAAAAACGCAACTCCCCCGTGAGTGATCTCTGATGTTTAGAAAAATAGGACTTCTTTAAACCGTCCCGCACAGTCTGAGGTTCCTCAGTAAAAGAGGAATACGATGGTCCGGCACCGTCCCGCACAGTCTGAGGTTCCTCAGGATAAGAGGAATACGATGGTCCGGCACCATCCCGCACAGTCTGAGGTTCCTCAGGATAAGAGGAATACGATGGTCCGGCACCGTCCCGCACAGTCTGAGGTTCCTCAGGATAAGAGGAATACGATGGTCCGGCACCGTCCCGCACAGTCTGAGGTTCCTCGGGATAAGAGGAATACGATGGTCCGGCACCGTCCCGCACAGTCTGAGATTCCTCAGGATAAGAGGAATACGATGGTCCATCTACACTGTGTGGTGCCGGATGGACATTTGAGGTAGTTGGGTTTTCTCCTGGACTATACTGTGTGATGTCCTCATCTTCTACTTTACAATCTGGAGACAAAGTGAGACAATCATCTGAGGTTTTCCTCATCTCCCGTCTATCTACTAAAATAGAAATACAAAGATTATTACTAGACATGAGCAGATTGGTTCCCCTAAACCAGAACTCCGCCCACATCAGGCAGCTTTGTCTCTGAGGATCTTACAATTCCCCCCTCAAGGTAACTAGTAAATGGGTCCTCTGATCTCCTACCAGATCATTTCTTTATTCATGGACCTTAGTCAGAGAGTGAGGAAACAACGAGAACTGTCTTTTATAGGAGTGACAGTGATGAGGGGATTATAGGACGAGGGTCAGGAGTATGTAATGTACAACATAGAGTATATAGTGCAGGGGTCAGGAGTATGTAATGTACAACATAGAGTATATAGTGCAGGGGTCAGGACTCATAATATTGGTATTGAGTAATCAGTGGTGGATGAAATGTTTACTGGAGACAAGTTGCAGAGATCCCACACCGCTGCCTCCCATCTCCTGAGACTGCACTCAGTGACTTGGGTCTGAGACTATACAGACATATCCCTCCACCCGGCACAGCCAGCAAATAACAGAGCAAGTAACCCGGGAGAATTGTTCTGTCAGAGATCTCACTAGACGCGGGCATGGGGCAGAAGACACAAGGAATACAGGACGGGGAACACAGCTCAGGAAAGTGACCAGGGGATTACAGGCTGATATCATCCAGTCCCCGCCCTACTCTGGACCAATCAGTGAGCAGTATGGGTGGAGGAATGGATTTAGTGTTAATGACCCACCTGTGCTGATCTCTGTAGGAGTGTCCCCCTCTATAAATGTCCCCGTTATTCCATCCTCCTCCATAGACTGCTGATCATCCCTCACATACGTCTCTTCTTCTTCCGATTTCACCTCAAATTCTATATTGATTGGATCTCCACTCTAAACCAAGAGAATGAGAGAGAATATCATCTGTAAGATATAAACTTACATACAAAATCCACACATCATCTCCACCAGTCCATGTTCTAGATGCTCCGTCCCACCGACCTTGTAACAGTGGGGGATGGTGTGACCTTCCTGTGTGGAATCCCGGGAATACAGAGGACGGGGACATCTCTCTGGTGGGTTCCTGGTATTAGGTGGCTCCATCATATCCTTGTGTCCTTCTGAAAACTCCTCCATCACTCCATACTCCTCATCCTCCTCTTTATACTCTTCTTTTACAACAATATTATTATCCTCCAGGTTTCCACCCTAAAAATATATAATTAAACATTCATTGTAACGAAATAGCTTTAGTATGAACGATTCCCAACAATAATTGTTCCTCATCTACCTGATGGTGGTGGGGGATGGTGTGACCTTCCTGTGTGGAATCCCGGGAAAACAGAGGACGGGGACATCTCTCTGGGGGGTTTCTGTAGCTGGATGACTCCACCATGGTGTCCTGGTACAGATCTTTGTGTTCTTCCTCCATCACCCTATCCTCATCATCCTCCTCTTTTATCTCTTCTTTAACCTCAACTTTAGGATCTCTCAGGTTTCCACTCTGAATATAGAATAAAAATGACATCAATGGTAACAATGCAGATAATGTACAGATCCTAATGATACTATCAGTGATTGTTCCTCATCTACCTGATGATGGTGGGGGATGGTGTGACCTTCCTGTGTGGAATCCCGGGAATACAGAGGACGGGGACATCTCTCTGGTGGGTTCCCATTACTGGATCCATCTGTAGGAAACACACACACTGACTGAATCCATTGTTTCTATGTGTTTATCAGATGATGGGGGATCTAGGTGGAGCCTCCGTACTGCTCTCTCCTTTACAATAAAGTCTCCTCTTACCCGGTGATGTGAGGGGCGGCTGATTGTCCATCATGACGTCCTTGTAGAGATCCTTGTGTCCTTCTAAATACTCCTACATAGGGAAATAGACAGTGACATCACCTGATACTTACAAAGATAAAGTCATCATCCAGACACATCCCTTGTGTTGAACCTTCACAGACATCAGGAATAGTTATTTCCTCCTCCATAAAGATTATAAAATCAAACACACGTATCATAAGTCCACCTCTAACTAAAACCCCCAACCCGTATTATCGTATAATCTGTTAGTATAAACTGAAATGAAGATAATGTTCCGGCCTTGTAAGTGGGGGAATGTTCTGACCCTGAAGGGGTTAATCTAGGTCTCCACACTATATATGTGTGTATCATCATCTGCTGGAGATAAAAGACATCACAGTGACTATGGAGGAAGAGGACGGACATGACGGGGTTACTGGGTGTAAATAGAAGATAAGATCTTATTACCTCCTCTGCTGCCGAATCCAACAATGTCTCCTCGCTACTCTCTCCCGACTCACCTCTCACCCGGAACTTCCTGTCTGTCCCTGACATCACTTCCTGTCTTCCATAGAGACTTCTTCTCTCTATGGTAGAAGTGAGATCACCATCTTGTGGAGATCAGAGGAACGTCTCATAGGTGTCCTTTTATGAAAGTGCGGTAAAATACGGCTATTCAGTTCTCAGGCATTCTCAGGGGAGATCGCTCTCCTCTGAGTGCCTGTTTATGAAGCTTTGTAGATCGATTCTCATGTTGAGATGAGGAGCGATCTACAAACGGCTGGAAACTCCTGAGAACTGCTTCTCTCACTGTAATCTCGTGTGATGTAGCGGGATTACAGTATGAGGAAGTGAAAAATACAGAAAAAGTTGAACACGAATCAGCACACATTATACACCACATATTAATAACATAATAAAGTTACATTCCCACCAAACAATATACATTAACCGAATTATTAAAAAACTATGGGCCGGATTCATAAAGAAGATACGACGGCGTCGTATCTCTGAGTCCGGACGGTCGTATCTATGCGACTGATTCATAGAATCAGGTTACGCATAGATCTCCCTAAGATCCGACAAATGTAAGTGACTTACACCATCGGATCTTAGGCTGCAATTCTAGGCCGGTCGCTAGGTGGCGATTCCATTGCGGTCGGCGTAGAATATTCAAATGAGTCGTTACGCCGATTCACGAACGTACGCTTGTCCTTCGCAGTAAATTTACGCGTTTCCGTAAGAGATATGCGGCGTAAAGATAAAACTGCCCCCTAGGTGGCGTAGCCAATGTTAAGTATGGCCGTCTTTCCCGCGTCGAAATGAAAAATTTAACGTCGTTTGCGTAAGTCGTCCGTGAATGGCGCTGGACGCCATTTACGTTAACGTCGAAACCAATGACGTCCTTGCGACGTCATTTAGCGCAATGCACGTCGGGAAATTTTAGGGACGGCGCATGCGCAGTACGATCGGCGTGGGAACGCGCCTAATTTAAATGATCCATGCCCCCTACTCGGATCATTTGAATTAGGCGGGCTTGCGCCGAGCGGATTTACGCTACGCCGCCGCAACTTTATAGGCAAGTGCTTTGTGAATCAAGCACTTGCCCGGAAAACTTGCGGCGGTGTAACGTAAATGGGATACGTTACGCCGCCGCAGATTTACGCGAATATACGTGAATCTGGCCCTTTGTTTTTATCAATATTTAAAGCTCATACATGTGCCTATTTACATGTGAATGGTGTATAGGAAATGAATGGAATCCCACATATGTAATGCAGCTATACACCATTCATAGCAATGAAAAATACATTTATAATCATTACATTTTAATAAAGTATACAAATATAAACCCCGTATAACTATAATAGAACAGTCCATGGGTAAAAACATATTTTAGGGTTTACAATTTTTTTTTACTAATAAATAAAAAATGATATAAAAATGACTTTAACCACTTAATCACCGCCTGCAGTCGAAATACGGCTGCAAAGCGGTTGCTTAACTCTGGGAGGAAGTCCATGGACGTCCTCCCAGAATCGCGCTCCCGCGCGCCCTCTGGGGCGCGCACACAGGAATGTCCGCATCACGGATCACGGTAAATCGCCGCTGATAGCGGCGGTTTACCACGTGATCGCTCCGTCCAATGACGGAGCAATCACTTGTAAACAAACCGGCGTCATGTGATGACGCCGGTTCCTCCCTCCCCTCTCTGTACCGAACAGTACAGTGTGAGAGGAGAGGGGGGGAGAGAGCAGATGCAGCACGAGTGCTGTGGGCTGGATCTGTGACACATGCAGTCACAGATCCAGCCATCCATCCATCCCTGCTCAGCCATCCCTGCCCCATACTGTGCAATACTACACACCTATACTGTGCAATACTCTGCAATACCCCACACTACTCTGCAATACCCCACACTACTCTGCAATACCCCACACTACTCTGCAATACCCCACACTACTCTGAAATACCCCCACACTACTCTGCAATATCCCACACTACTCTGCAATACCCCACACTACTCTGCAATACCCCCACACTACTCTGCAATATCCCACACTACTCTGCAATACCCCACACTACTCTGCAATACCCCACACTACTCTTCAATACCCCACACTACTCTGCAATACCCCACACCACTCTGCAATACCCCACACTACTCTGCAATACCCCACACCACTCTGCAATACCCCACACTACTCTGCAATACCCCACACCACTCTGCAATACCCCACACTACTCTGCAATACCCCACACCACTCTGCAATACCCCACACTACTCTGCAATACCCTACACTACTCTGCAATACCCCACACTACTCTGCAATACCCCACACTACTCTGCAATACCCCACACCACTCTGCAATACCCCACACTACTCTGCAATACCCCACACTACTCTGCAATACCCTACACTACTCTGAAATACCCCACACTACTCTGCAATATCCCACACCACTCTGCAATATCCCACACTACTCTGCAATACCCCACAATACTCTGCAATACCCCACAATACTCTGCAATACCCCACACTACTCTGCAATACCCCACACTACTCTGCAAAACCCCACACTACTCTGCAATACCCCCAATACTCTGCAATACCCCCACTACTCTGCAATACCCCCAATACTCTGCAATACCCCCACACTACCCTGCAATACCCCACAATACTCTGCAATACCCCACACTACTCTGAAATACCCCACACTACTCTGCAATACCCCACACTACTCTGCAATATCCCACACTACTCTGCAATACCCCACACTACTCTGCAATACCCCTCAATACCCTGCAACGTCGCCTTTGGGGATTTTTAAGTAGGGAAGTTTGGCGCCATTCCACGAGCGTGTGCAATTTTGAAGGGTGACATGTTGGGTATCTATTTACTCGGCGTAACTTCATCTTTCACATTTATGCAAAATAATGAAGAAAAAAATACAAAATTTGCTACATTTTCTAACAGAAACAACAAAAAATTCATTTTTTTTACAGAATTTTCAGTCTTTTTTCTCTTATAGCGCAAAAAATAAAAACCCAACGGTGATTAAATACCACCAAAAGAAAGCTCCATTTGTGTGAAAAAAGGACGAAAATTTCATTTGGGTACAGTGTTGTATGACGGAGTAATTGTCATTCAAATTGTGAGAGCACCGAAAGCTGAAAATTGGTCTGGTTATTAAGTGGGTTTATGTGCCCAGTGATCAAGTGGTTAATAGCATTTTAACATTTTAATGCAGGTAGACTAATATATATGTAGCGGGGTTATCCTGTCAAAGTCTTATGACAGGTCATTCCCGCTAGAACTTTATCCATTTTTTTTTGTAAATACTTAGGATACCTTTAAGGAAGTTATGCTTTGTGGGAATGCAAGTAGCAGGAGATATGGACTCCATTGACTCGTAGAGAAACAGACTACACTTCCCACAATGCCCTGTACTATTGGAACATGTGACACCTCCGCACAGACTTATGGGGGAGTTTACTTAAGGAAAGGGTGTGGCTGTTTTTCGCTCTCTCTGGAACCTGCGCTTCTCTCCTCTGCGGAGTTGCTAACAGAGCACAGCCGTGGTGTTAGGCCAGAAGCCTGGGCCTATCCACTGAGAGACCAGCTATCCATACGGAAGCAAGATTCCAGCATCCGGCCCGTGTTCCTGAAGATTGAGGAGACTGCCCCGCTGACACTGAAACCAGGGCTCGACAAATCCCGGTCGCCAGGTCGCCATGGCGACTAGAAATAGTGTCCTGGCGACTTGGCTTGGAAGGTGGGCAAAAAAAAAATGTTCTTGTGAGCTGGCGCCATCTGGTGGTGAGCCGTTGGTATTACAAGTTATTACCACCAGATGTGAGCTGGCGCCATCTGGTGGTGAGCCGTTGGTATTACAAGTTATTACCACCAGATGTGAGCTGGCGCCATCTGGTGGTGGCCGTTGGTATTACAAGTTAAGCATTACAAGTTAAAGCTGGAGTTCACCCAAAAATCAACTTTCTGCAGTTAGATCCAGCATACTGCTGACATCTGCAGTATGCTGGTCTTTTTTTTTTCTATTTTGGTACTTATCGTTTTAGCAGTATTTCTTCTATGGCTCAGAGCGGGGAATCCTGCGGGGAATGGGCGTTCCCGAAGGCAAGCAAGTTGATTGACGGCCTTCGATAGCGCGTCACGGCTTCCAAAACAGCCGAGGTGACACTTGGCTGTTTACGGCGCCTGCGCCTGCCGTGTAGAGCTGACTGCGCAGGCGCCGTAAATTGCCGAGTGTCACTCGTGTGTATTTTCGAAAGCCGTGACGCGCTATCGAAGGCTGTCAATCAACTTGCTTGTCTTCGGGAACGCCTATACCAGGATTTAATCCCCGCTCGGAGCCATAGAAGAAATACTGCTAAAACGATAAGTACCAAAAAAAAAAGACCAGCATACTGCAGATGTCAGCAGTATGCTGGATCTAACTGCAGAAAGTTGATTTTTGGGTGAACTCCCGCTTTAAACAGCAATTCTTATGTAATTTTTCACTATTTTTTACTGTTTTCACTGCCATCTTCTTCCCTCTAATTAGAACCCCCCAAACATGATATATATTTTTTATCCTAACACCCTAGAGAATAAAATGGCGATCGTTGCAATACTTTTTGTCATGCCGTATTTGCGCAGCGGTCTTACAAGCACACTTTTTTGGGAAAAAATTACACTTTCTTTAATTAAAAAATAAGACAACAGTAAAGTTATCCCCATTTTTTTTAATATTAAGAAAGATAATGTTACGCCGAGTAAATTCATACCCAACATGTCACGCTTCAAAATTGCGTCCGCTCATGGAATGCCGACAAACTTTTACCCTTTAAAATCTGCATAGGCGACGTTTAAAAAAATCTACAGGTTGCATGTTTTGAGTTACAGAGAAGGTGTAGAGCTAGAATTATTGCTCTCGCTCTAACGATCGCGGTGATACCTCACATGTGTGGTTTGAACACCGTTTACATATGCTGGCGCTGCTCACGTATGTGTTCGCTTCTGCACGCAAGCTCGTCGGGACGGGGCGCGTCTTCTGGCTCCTAACTTTTTTAGCTGGCTCCGAGATTCCAAGCAAATTTGTCAAACCCTGACTGAAACAGTGGAGTACCTCCATTTGGGATCCTGTGTGCCGTGGAGCAGTGCTCGTCAGCGCGCCCCTTTCTGAGGAGAACTCAGGCAGATCGGCCTGTCGGGTGAGAGAGCACTTGCTCGGTTTCAGACTCTGGGTTTAACACCGACACCTAGTGCCATTTCACAGGCCACAGACACTTGTTCGGCCTAGAGGGGGAACTCTGTGCTGGTTGGGTTATATTACCCTGACCTTCATGTAAATGGAGAAATATGGGTTTTGTTGCTCGTTGCAGCCGCACACATTCTATCTATATTTGTGTGTGTGTAATATATATATATGTATACATATCCAATGTTTAATGATCTTTGAGTAAAGAAGAATTGGTGAGAGAAAATTCTAGAAACGGTGAATTCATAGTTCAAAGGATTTACGGCTCTTTATTTATGAAATTTATACATTTTATCACTTGAATTATTTTTCCCATTATGGGTGTGAGTGGGGCCTCATGTCCAAGGCCTCACACAGCCTAGAGCCGCCTCTGGTCCTGTATATCCTTATAGATGGGTCATCTCCACTCCCACCAAGGGGGAGAGAAATATATTACTGCCTAGTCCAGACTTTCTCAGCCAGGGTTCCCCCAAAGGGTTCTAGGGGTTCCTTGAGCAATGGACAATTTCTGTCTCTCAGGAACAACTGACATCAATGATCTGTAAGGGGGGGGGGGGGCAAGCTTCCCTCCAATGACGATGTAAGAATGTCCATCTCCACTGACCTCTGATATAATGGGGTCCTTCTCTCATTGGTCACCAATGTAATGGACCAATAAAGCTACCACTTAAAATGAGCTCTGGGTTTGGACATAATTTGGCTTGTTTAGGTGATTGGTTGCCACAAGTGTCCTAACACCCAGTGATGTACACCCACCAGGCTTATTCAGCTGTCAGCTGGGGATTTTCTGGTTGGCCGGTGAATGTAATGTTAATAAAAGTATAAAAAAATTGGATTTTTATAACAGCTTACCTGTAAAATCCTTTTCTTGGAGTACATCACGGGACACAGAGTCTAGTCATTACTAAGTGGGTTATATGTTCCACCTTCAGGTGCTGGACACTGGTGTAATCAATTAGACAGGAAGTTCCCTCCCTATATAACCCCTCCCATACTGGGAGCACCTCAGTTTTTGTAGCAAAGCAATAAGTGTCCCAATATCCCCAGACAAGAGGGGCGGGAGATCTGTGTCCCGTGATGTACTCCAAGAAAAGGATTTTACAGGTAAGCCGTTATAAAAATCCTATTTTCTTTATCGTACATCACGGGACACAGAGTCTAGTCATTACTAAGTGGGATGTCCCAAAGCAATGCTTACTGAGGGGAGGGAGACACAAATAACGCAGACCGCCATCAGACGTGAGGACCTATAATGCTGCCTGCAGCATACTGCGCCAAAAAGCGGCATCCTTAGACACTGGCGAAAAAACTGAGGTGCTCCCAGTATGGGAGGGGTTATATAGGGAGGGAACTTCCTGTCTAATTGATTACACCAGTGTCCAGCACCTGAAGGTGGAACATATAACCCACTTAGGGCCAGATTCACGTAGAGTGCGTATCTTTAGGCGGGCGTAGCGCATCTCATATGCGCTACGCCGATGTAACAGAGCGGCAAGTACAGTATTCACAAAGCACTTTCTCCCTAAGTTACGGCGGCGTAGCGTAAATGGGCCGGCGTAAGCCCGCCTAATTCAAAGTAGCAAGGCAGTGGGTGTGTTGTATTAAAATGAAGCGTGACCCCATGTAAATGAAGGGCCTAACGAACGGCGCATGCTCAGAATCACGTCGCATATACTCCCTAAGATACAACAGCTCAATGCGAACGATGTGAACGTAACCTATGCCCAGCCCCATTCACCTACGACTTACGTAAACAACGGCTGTTCAGACGTCCATACCTTTGCATAGGCTGCACCACCTTTTTGGTGGAATAACTATATGCCGGACGTACGCCTTACGTAAACGGCGTAGATTACTGCGACGGGCGTAAGCACGTTCGTGAATCGGCGTATCTTGCTCATTTACATATTCGGCGTGTAAATCTTTGGAAGCGCCCATTGCGGCCAGCGTAAATATGCGCCCAAGATCCGACGGCGTAGGAGACTTACGTTGGTCGGATGAGGCCAGAATTCAGGCGTATCTAGTATTGAGAATAAGGTGCATAGATACAACGGCGCATCTGGACACTTACGCTGCGTATCTGTAGATACGCCAGCGTAAGTCTTTATGAATCTGGCCCATTGTAATTACTAGACTCTGTGTCCCGTGATGTACGATAAAGAAAAAACTGTATGGACCCCCCACCACCAAGAAATTCATACTAGACCCTTATTAGAGCATGCAGCCTGACTGGGCAGGGAAGGGTGGGGGGTGGGGAGTGAGCATGCCTCCTCCTGAACCATACCAAACCACATACCCTCAACATGGGGAGAGAATCTTGCCCAGTCCATTCCCTCCTGGTTGGAAAGTTGAACAAGTCCAATGTATGATCTCGTATCGGGGAACATGAGGGATCTGTACAACATAAGACATCGGGAAATGTATATCTGTCTGCAGAACACGGGGGAGATATTGGAACTCTAATACATGGTCACCTGGAAATAATGAAAAGGAGAAAGTCCATCCAAACCGTGAGATTGGTCAGAGACTAATTGGTATCATTCTGGGCATTGCCAGACTAGGTCTTGGTGACAGAGTGAAGGGTGATGCTGCTCATACTATATGTGACCCTCATCTACATCATGGACCTCTTCTTCAGCTTCTTAGTAAATAGGATAGAAATCTTCACAATCCTATAGAAGAGGTTGGGGGTTTGGTCAGTGCACATGTCTACAGCTTAGTAGATGATAAATTAGACAGATAACTGAGAAGCCGCAGATGTCACTCGCTAACAAGCTTTTAGATGTTTTACGAAGTTCCAAGGAATGTCTATACAAGAGGAAATCTATATGTTGTAAACGCCTAGAAGAGGCCACTTGGCATCCTGGCGTGAGTCGCTCCTTTCCCTGGTGAAATAAAAGGTTTGTTTTCCTGGAGTCCGTGTCCGGAGTCCATTCCTGGTTTCCCAGAACTCAAAGAGCCGTTTTGCTGCAACATTTATCTGGTGCATTGGCCGGGAAACCAGGTGTGACGGCTGTGACAGGTGACAACACCACCAGCAATTCTTCTCATTCCACCGACACACACAACTTTTTTTCTCTTCAATACATTTTTTTATTATAATTTTTACTTTTAAACAGATTACAGTCATAGAATCAGGAAATAGTAAAAAGGTAGAAATGCGATTGGTCAGGAAAATGACTTGTCTGGAATGTGGAGGCGGAGTCATACAATACAATACACAACGTGTTCCATTATTATAACAAAGTATTGTAGAAAAGATCACACCATAGAAAATGGGGGAAAGGAGAAAATAAACCCGGATATTAAGGGGAAATTTGTGTACGAGGAACACCTTAACAATCACCACCATTTAATTCTCCAGGGCCTCTGCTATCAGATAATATATGTTTGGGGTTTTATCTAATCTTCAGGCCCAAAATTTGCAAAAACATCTGACAGTGAAAGGATTAATGTGAGCTAGATGGGATCACTCTGCTGTGCTCACACATTAGAGCTCCCCCTAGCTGCAGCCTGGTAATAACATTGCTAGGAGGTCTATTCATTTATCTGCTCCATACTTCCCATCTTTATATAAGCGTCTCCTGACATTTAGGGGTCTATTCATAAAATATGTGCATAGCAATTCCCCCGGGGAAAGTCCATGTACATTCCTTCTGTGTAAATGGGGGAAAGATGAATGCCACCCCTTGACGTTTGCAAATGGGGTTCTTTCTCAAAGTGGGGGGATTTATATAAGTGGAAGCCCTTCTGACTCTGCACTTCAGCGAATGCACAAAGCGAAGGAACACAAAATACCTTGAAATTTGTCACACAGGTAACCTTGTTCACACTCTCTGCTCTTCCTCCCCCTTCTAAAATGCACCGTCTGCCACTCCTTCTGACAGCTGCGTCTTCAATCCTTAAACTGTCTTTCATTCATCCCTGTTCTTCACCCCACACCTTGTATATATCGCCCTCACTTCTGTCCTCCCCTTATTACTGCGCTCACCAACTCTGGCTAACTCTATATTTAAACGCCCAATACTCGAAACCACTGGGGCATGTCCCTTCATATAAATCACATTCCCACATTACCTCCCTCACCCTTCTGCTTCTCCTATCCTCTGGTGATGCATCACCAAACTCTGGGCCTCCTTCTAACTGTGCTCAACACACCCATTACCCTACACCCTCTGGCTGCAGCCGCAATGCACACAATCTAGTTCCCATTACTCTTCTTCCCAAGAACAGACTCCCATTCTCTTGTGCCCATTGGAACGCTCGCTCCGTCTGTAACAAAGTCACCTCCCTCCACGATCTCTTTATCGCTAAATCCTTTAATCTTCTCGCCGTTACCGAAACCTGGCTTCACAAATCCGAAACTGCGTCTTCTGCTGCTCTATCCCACGGTGGTCTTCTTTGGACTCACTCCCCCAGACCCAGTGGACCCAAAGGAGGGGGTGTTGGAATTCTTTTAGCCCCACATAGCACCTTTCAAGTACTTCACCCACCTCCCTCTCTGGAACTCTCCTCATTTGAGGCACATTGCATTCGTCTCTTCTCCCCAGTTTCTCTAAGGATAGCTGTGATCTACCGGCCCCCCGGTCCAGTATCATCCTTTCTTGGTGACTTCTCTGCCTGGCTCCCCTACTTTCTCTCTTCTGAAATACCCACAATCATTCTTGGCGACTTCAACATCCCTACTAATGCCAACACTCCTGCAACTTCCAAACTTCTCAGTCTAATCTCCTCCTTTCACCTGAAGCAATGGATACACAACGGACACACAATGGATACATGCTTCTACTCACTCCGAAGGCAATACCCTTGACCTTGTCTTTTCCCACCTATGCACTCCATGCAACCTCTCCAACTATCCTTACCCCCTCTCTGATCACCACCTTATTAATTTCACTCTCTTCCTCTCCTCCGCCTCCTCTCCACCCAAACGCTTAACGGTTTCTAGTAGAAACCTTCACCATATCAACCCTTGTCTTCTACACTCTGTGACTGACCACCTCTATGACACAATCGCACCCCTGTCCTGCACCCACCTAGCCACTTCTGTCTACAACACTTCACTTCTAGCATCACTGGACAGACTGGTCCCCCTCACTACACGCAGAATAAGGCCCCGTCCCCTTCAACCCTGGCAAACAGATGATACTAGAAAAACAGCCGTGCCCTCGAGCGCTTGTGGCGTAAGACAAAGTCCCAGAAAGATTTCGACCAGTATAAATCTGCCCTCCAAATATACAATTGCAGCCTCCTCACAAGCAGACCTATTTTATCCCCCTCATTAAAAACGTATCATCCCATCCCCGTCAACTCTTCTCTACCTTCAACTCTCTCCTTCGTCCCCCATTGCCTCCACCCACCAACTCACTGCCCATGAGATCGCCAATCACTTCAAACAGAAGATTGATACAATTCGCGAGGAGATCTTTACTGTTCAGATACCCTCCATGCTATACACCTCATGCCCACAGGTACAGTCATTACTTCCCTCTTTCAACCCCACCACTATAGACGATATCGCTAAATTACTTGCTAATGTCCATCTTACCACCTGCCCTCTGGATCCTGTTCCCTCACAAATGCTACATTCACCCTCTGTCTCTATTCTACACTCTCTAACCCACATCTTCAATCTCTCCCTCTCTTCTGGCATCTTCCCTAACTCTTTGAAACATGCATTTGTCAGCCTCATATTTTTTTTTTTCCAAAGTGTATTTTGTGCGTGTACTCGAGAGAGGAGCCGGACTGCAGGAGTTGGGAGTAGGCAGGCCTCCCCCAGAGGCAATCTGCCACCTTACTCCATGCCCCGGGTGGCAATGGTGGGTGTGCGAGGGGGTCCTCCCACACAGCCCGCCCTTCCTGCTCCGCTTTGAAGCCCAACGGGGCAGAGGGACTCCCTATAAGGGAGTGAGAGGATCTAGCCCGCTCAAACAGCCCGTTATTCCTTCGCCTCTCTTTTTAGAGACCGCGTGGTCAAAGTGCGTGCATGTTAACCCAATTTCGAGTGCGTGTAAGTGTGGTGGTTTTTGTGGGAGGGGGGTGGGCGTACTAAGCGCAGGCTTACCTCGCATAGCACACCCACTGGGAGTCGGGCTGAGACCACCAAACTCAATTCACATGTAGCCGAGACCGGGATCCGAACCCCTAGCTGCAGAGGTGAATGGATTGTCAGCGCAGTGCCAATCGCATTGAGCCACCGCAGCTCCCGTCAGCCTCATACTTAAAAAGCCCACACTGGACCCATCCAATCTTGACAACCTACGCCCCATCTCCTTGCTCTCCTTTTTAACCAAACTCCTTGAACGTCTAGTCTACAACCGACTGAGCGTCCACCTTGCTGATAATAACCTTCTTGATCCCCTTCAGTCTGGGTTTCGTCCTCAACATTCCACAGAAACTGCTCTCCTAAAACTAACAAACGATATACTAACGGCCAAAACTAAGGAAAATTATTCTGTGCTCCTACTCCTGGACCTCTCTGCCGCCTTTGATACGGTTGACCACCCACTCTTCCTCAAAAAACTTCACACCTTTGGTCTCCGTGACTGTACTCTTTGCTGGCTCTCTACCTACTTATCCAACCGCACCTTTAGCGTTACTTACAATTCTACTTCCTACTTTCCTCTTCCTTTCTCTGTTGGGGTCCCCCAAGGTTCTGTTCTTGAACCCCTCCTATTTTCATTCTACACCTCCTCCCTGGGTCAGCTGATAGCCTCCTACGGCTTCCAATACCATCTCTGCGCTGACGACACTCAAATCTATCTCTCTGCCCCTCAACTCGCCCCTTCATTCCCCTCATGTATCACTAATCTATTATTATTATTATTATACAGGATTTATCGCCAACAGTACTATCAGATATATCAGTTTGGATGTCACACCACTTCCTCAAACTCAATCTATCCAAATCCAAACTTATAATTTTCCCTCCCCCACGTGCCTCTTCCCCTGATCTCTCTGACAAAATTGATGGCACAACCATAAGCCCATCCCAGCATGCCAAGGTCCTAGGAGTAGTCCTGGACTCTAAACTGTCCTTCAAGCCCCGCGTCCAATCACTGTCCAAATCTTGCTGCCTCAGCCTCCGCAACATCTCCAAAATACGCCCCTGTCTAACCAATGACACCACAAAGCTCCTAATTCACTCCCTGGTCATCTCTCGCCTCGATTACTGCAACTCCCTTCTCATTGGCTTACCCCTGCATACTCTAACCTCCCTTCAGTCCATCATGAATGCTGCTGCCAGACTCATCCACCTTACCAACCGCTCTGTCTCTGCTGCTCCTCTCAGTCAATCCCTCCACTGGCTTCCGCTCGCCCAACAAATTAAATTCAAAATACTAACAATTACCTACAAAGCAATCCACAGCTCTGACCCCAGCTACATCACTGACCTAGTCTCTAAATACCAACCTAATCGTTCTCTTCGTTCTTCTTAAGACCTCCTGCTCTCTCATCACCTCCTCCCATACTCGTCTACAGGACTTTTCCAGAGCCTCTCCAAGCCTATGGAACTCCTTACCCCAATCTGTCCATCTATCTCCTTCTCTATTAGCTTTTAGAGGATCCCTGAAAAGCCTCCTCTTCAGAGAAGCCTATCCTACCCACATCTAACAACTGTATTTTAATTTTGTCCATCTGATCACCCCCCACAGCCAACTACCCTTTGTCCCACTTGACCCTCCCTTCTAGACTGTGAGCTCTAACGAGCAGGGCCCTCTGATCCCTCCTGTATTGAATTGTATTGTAACTGTACTGTCTTCCCTGATATTGTAAAGCGCTGCGCAAACTGTTGGCGCTATATAAATCCTGTATAATAATAAATTAGGATATTTGCTGTGCTGGTCGAATGGTTTCCATTAATTTAAAATGGAAATTATTGCATTTGGCCACTAGATGGGGATAATTTATATGGTACTTAGCGCCATCTAATGGCCAAATGTGGTATTTTCTGTTTTACGTCAATGGTCAGTATTAAAACCACATGGTCAGATTTTTGCCACTAGATGAAGCCGATGAACCAATATGTGTCATGATTAGAGGAACGCGTGTCACATTCATTCTACAATTTGTTTTATAATAGATCCCTAAATGTCTGTGAAATCTTCCACCACAAAATGTACTCAGCCAATGAGAGGGAATGACTCCATTTTTATTTTTCTCCTGCTATCAATGGCCAACACGGTACAACACTTCATCCATGTCTTTGGTGATCTCTGATCTCCTTATGAAGTGTTTCTTACATGATGAAGATCAGCCATGGAGTATATCTGAGGTGTATATCAGGGTGTGCTTCTTCCCCACATGTCCAGCAACATTCATATACAAGACATTTCCCGCACTCACTAATACACCTCGAGGGGTTGTGTGGGACCCCTGATGTACAGGAAGACAGGACTTCAGTGAGGAACAATTCCCTCACTCAGACCAGGAAAGTTCATTCTCCCCCGTGTCCAATCTCAGATGACTGTAAACAGAGGACTTCTGTGACTGACAATTCCGTACTCAGGACAGGAAAAAGGCTTCTCCCCCATGTGAGATCTCTGATGTTTGGAAAGACTGGACTTCAGTAAAAAACATTTCCGCACTCAGAACAGGAAAAAGGCTTCTCCCCCGTGTGAGATCGCTGATGTATGGAAAGACAGGACTTCTCTGAAAAACATTTCCCGCACTCAGAACAGGAAAAAGGCTTCTCCCCCGTGTGAGATCTCTGATGTTTGGAAAGACTGCACTTCACTGAAAAACATTTTCCGCACTCAGAACAGGAAAAAGGCTTCTCCCCCGTGTGAGATCTCTGATGTATGGAAAGACTGGACTTCACTGAAAAACATTTTCCGCACTCAGAACAGGAAAAAGGCTTCTCCCCCGTGTGAGATCTCTGATGTTTGGAAAGACTGCACTTCACTGAAAAACATTTTCCGCACTCAGAACAGGAAAAAGGCTTCTCCCCCGTGTGAGATCTCTGATGTTTGGAAATACTGGACTTCTTTGAAAAACATTTTCCGCACTCAGAACAGGAAAAAGGCTTCTCCCCCGTGTGAGATCTCTGATGGGTGGAAAGATTGGCCTTCTGTGAAAAGCATTTTCCGTACTCAGAACAGGAAAAACGCAACTCCCCCGTGAGTGATCTCTGATGTTTAGAAAAATAGGACTTCTTTAAACCGTCCCGCACAGTCTGAGGTTCCTCAGTAAAAGAGGAATACGATGGTCCGGCACCGTCCCGCACAGTCTGAGGTTCCTCAGGATAAGAGGAATACGATGGTCCGGCACCATCCCGCACAGTCTGAGGTTCCTCAGGATAAGAGGAATACGATGGTCCGGCACCGTCCCGCACAGTCTGAGGTTCCTCAGGGATAAGAGGAATACGATGGTCCGGCACCGTCCCGCACAGTCTGAGGTTCCTCAGGATAAGAGGAATACGATGGTCCGGCACCGTCCCGCACAGTCTGAGATTCCTCAGGATAAGAGGAATACGATGGTCCATCTACACTGTGTGGTGCCGGATGGACATTTGAGGTAGTTGGGTTTTCTCCTGGACTATACTGTGTGATGTCCTCATCTTCTACTTTACAGTCTGGAGACAAAGTGAGACAATCCTCTGAGGTTTTCCTCATCTCCCGTCTATCTACTAAAATAGAAATACAAAGATTATTACTAGACATGAGCTGATTGGTTCCCCTAAACCAGGACTCCGCCCACATCAGGCAGCTTTGTCTCTGAGGATCTTACAATTCCCCCCTCAAGGTAACTAGTAAATGGCTCCTCTGATCTCCTACCAGATCATTTCTTTATTCATGGACCTTAGTCAGAGAGTGAGGAAACAACGAGAACTGTCTTTTATAGGAGTGACAGTGATGAGGGGATTATAGGACGAGGGTCAGGAGTATGTAATGTACAACATAGAGTATATAGTGCAGGGGTCAGGAGTATGTAATGTACAACATAGAGTATATAGTGCAGGGGTCAGGACTCATAATATTGGTATTGAGTAATCAATGGTGGATGAAATGTTTACTGGAGACAAGTTGCAGAGATCCCACACCGCTGCCTCCCATCTCCTGAGACTGCACTCAGTGACTTGGGTCTGAGACTATACAGACATATCCCTCCACCCGGCACAGCCAGCAAATAACAGAGCAAGTAACCCGGGAGAATTGTTCTGTCAGAGATCTCACTAGACGCGGGCATGGGGCAGAAGACACAAGGAATACAGGACGGGGAACACAGCTCAGGAAAGTGACCAGGGGATTACAGGCTGATATCATCCAGTCCCCGCCCTACTCTGGACCAATCAGTGAGCAGTATGGGTGGAGGAATGGATTTAGTGTTAATGACCCACCTGTGCTGATCTCTGTAGGAGTGTCCCCCTCTATAAATGTCCCCGTTATTCCATCCTCCTCCATAGACTGCTGATCATCCCTCACATACGTCTCTTCTTCTTCCGATTTCACCTCAAATTCTATATCGATTGGATCTCCACTCTAAACCAAGAGAATGAGAGAGAATATCATCTGTAAGATATAAACTTACATACAAAATCCACACATCATCTCCACCAGTCCATGTTCTAGATGCTCCGTCCCACCGACCTTGTAACAGTGGGGGATGGTGTGACCTTCCTGTGTGGAATCCCGGGAATACAGAGGACGGGGACATCTCTCTGGTGGGTTCCTGGTATTAGGTGGCTCCATCATATCCTTGTGTCCTTCTGAAAACTCCTCCATCACTCCATACTCCTCATCCTCCTCTTTATACTCTTCTTTTACAACAATATTATTATCCTCCAGGTTTCCACCCTAAAAATATATAATTAAACATTCATTGTAACGAAATAGCTTTAGTATGAACGATTCCCAACAATAATTGTTCCTCATCTACCTGATGGTGGTGGGGGATGGTGTGACCTTCCTGTGTGGAATCCCGGGAAAACAGAGGACGGGGACATCTCTCTGGGGGGTTTCTGTAGCTGGATGACTCCACCATGGTGTCCTGGTACAGATCTTTGTGTTCTTCCTCCATCACCCCATCCTCATCATCCTCCTCTTTTATCTCTTCTTTAACCTCAACTTTAGGATCTCTCAGGTCTCCACTCTGAATATAGAATAAAAATGACATCAATGGTAACAATGCAGATAATGTACAGATCCTAATGATACTATCAGTGATTGTTCCTCATCTACCTGATGATGGTGGGGGATGGTGTGACCTTCCTGTGTGGAATCCCGGGAATACAGAGGACGGGGACATCTCTCTGGTGGGTTCCCATTACTGGATCCATCTGTAGGAAACACACACACTGACTGAATACATTGTTTCTATGTGTTTATCAGATGATGGGGGATCTAGGTGGAGCCTCCGTACTGCTCTCTCCTTTACAATAAAGTCTCCTCTTACCCGGTGATGTGAGGGGCGGCTGATTGTCCATCATGACGTCCTTGTAGAGATCCTTGTGTCCTTCTAAATACTCCTACATAGGGAAATAGACAGTGACATCACCTGATACTTACAAAGATAAAGTCATCATCCAGACACATCCCTTGTGTTGAACCTTCACAGACATCAGGAATAGTTATTTCCTCCTCCATAAAGATTATAAAATCAAACACACGTATCATAAGTCCATCTCTAACTAAAACCCCAACCCGTATTATCGTATAATCTGTTAGTATAAACTGAAACGAAGAGAATGTTCCGGCCTTGTAAGTGGGGGAATGTTCTGCCCCTGAAGGGGTTAATCTAGGTCTCCACACTATATATGTGTGTATTATCATCTGCTGGAGATAAAAGACGTCACAGTGACTATGGAGGAAGAGGACGGACATGACGGGGTTACTGGGTGTAAATAGAAGATAAGATCTTATTACCTCCTCTGCTGCCGAATCCAACAATGTCTCCTCGCTACTCTCTCCCGACTCACCTCTCACCCGGAACTTCCCGTCTGTCCCTGACATCACTTCCTGTCTTCCATAGAGACTTCTTCTCTCTATGGTAGAAGTGAGATCACCATCTTGTGGAGATCAGAGGAACTGCAGCCCAGAGAAACATCTCATAGGTGTCCTTTTATGAAAGTGCGGTAAAATACGGCTATTCAGTTCTCAGGCATTCTCAGGGGAGATCGCTCTCCTCTGAGTGCCTGTTTATGAAGCTTTGTAGATCGATTCTCATGTTGAGATGAGGAGCGATCTACAAACGGCTGGAAACTCCTGAGAACTGCTTCTCTCACTGTAATCTGGCGTGATGTAGCGGGATTACAGTATGAGGAAGTGAAAAATACAGAAAAAGTTGAACACGAATCAGCACACATTATACACCACATATTAATAACATAATAAAGTTACATTCCCACCAAACAATATACATTAACCTAATTATTAAAAAACTATGGGCCGGATTCATAAAGAAGATACGACAGCGTCGTATCTCTGAGTCCGGACGGTCGTATCTATGCGACTGATTCATAGAATCAGGTTACGCATAGATCTCCCTAAGATCCGACAAATGTAAGTGACTTACACCATCGGATCTTAGGCTGCAATTCTAGGCCGGTCGCTAGGTGGCGATTCCATTGCGGTCGGCGTAGAATATTCAAATGAGTCGTTACGCCGATTCACGAACGTACGCTTGTCCTTCGCAGTAAATTTACGCGTTTCCGTAAGAGATATGCGGCGTAAAGATAAAACTGCCCCCTAGGTGGCGTAGCCAATGTTAAGTATGGCCGTCGTTCCCGCGTCGAAATTAAAAATTTAACAGTCGTTTGCGTAAGTCGTCCGTGGATGGCGCTGGACGCCATTTACGTTAACGTCGAAACCAATGACGTCCTTGCGACGTCATTTAGCGCAATGCACGTCGGGAAATTTTAGGGACGGCGCATGCGCAGTACGATCGGCGTGGGAACGCGCCTAATTTAAATGATCCATGCCCCCTACTCGGATCATTTGAATTAGGCGGGCTTGCGCCGAGCGGATTTACGCTACGCCGCCGCAACTTTATAGGCAAGTGCTTTGTGAATCAAGCACTTGCCCGGAAAACTTGCGGCGGTGTAACGTAAATGGGATACGTTACGCCGCCGCAGATTTACGCGAATATACGTGAATCTGGCCCTTTGTTTTTATCAATATTTAAAGCTCATACATGTGCCTATTTACATGTGAATGGTGTATAGGAAATGAATGGAATCCCACATATGTAATGCAGCTATACACCATTCATAGCAATGAAAAATACATTTATAATCATTACATTTTAATAAAGTATACAAATATAAACCCTGTATAACTGTAATAGAACAGTCCATGGGTAAAAACATATTTTAGGGTTTACAATTTTTTTTTACTAATAAATAAAAAATGATATAAAAATGACTTTAACCACTTAATCACCGCCTGCAGTCGAAATACGGCTGCAAAGCGGTTGCTTAACTCTGGGAGGAAGTCCATGGACGTCCTCCCAGAATCGCGCTCCCACGCGCCCTCTGGGGCGCGCACACAGGAATGTCCGCATCACGGTAAATCGCCGCTGATAGCGGCGGTTTACCACGTGATCGCTCCGTCCAATGACGGAGCAATCACTTGTAAACAAACCGGCGTCATGTGATGACGCCGGTTCCTCCCTCCCCTCTCTGTACCGAACGGTCCAGTGTGAGAGGAGAGGGGGGGAGAGAGCAGATGCAGCACGAGTGCTGTGGGCTGGATCTGTGACACATGCAGTCACAGATCCAGCCATCCATCCATCCCTGCTCAGCCATCCCTGCCCCATACTGTGCAATACTACACACCTATACTGTGCAATACTCTGCAATACCCCACACTACTCTGCAATACCCCACACTACTCTGCAATACCCCACACTACTCTGCAATACCCCACACTACTCTGAAATACCCCCACACTACTCTGCAATACCCCCACACTACTCTGCAATACTCCCACACTACTCTGCAATACCCCACACTACTCTGCAATATCCCACACTACTCTGCAATACCCCACACTACTCTGCAATACCCCACACTACTCTGCAATATCCCACACTACTCTGCAATACCCCACACTACTCTGCAATACCCCCACACTACTCTGCAATATCTCACACTACTCTGCAATACCCCACACTACTCTGCAATACCCCACACTACTCTTCAATACCCCACACTACTCTGCAATACCCCACACCACTCTGCAATACCCCACACTACTCTGCAATACCCCACACCACTCTGCAATACCCCACACTACTCTGCAATACCCCACACTACTCTGCAATACCCCACACTACTCTGCAATACCCCACACTACTCTGCAATACCCCACACCACTCTGCAATACCCCACACTACTCTGCAATACCCCACACCACTCTGCAATACCCCACACTACTCTGCAATACCCTACACTACTCTGCAATACCCCACACTACTCTGCAATACCCCACACTACTCTGCAATACCCCACACCACTCTGCAATACCCCACACTACTCTGCAATACCCCACACTACTCTGCAATATCCCACACTACTCTGCAATACCCCACACTACTCTGCAATACCCCACAATACCCTGCAATATCCCACACTACTCTGCAATACCCTACACTACTCTGAAATACCCCACACTACTCTGCAATATCCCACACCACTCTGCAATATCCCACACTACTCTGCAATACCCCACAATACTCTGCAATACCCCACAATACTCTGCAATACCCCACACTACTCTGCAATACCCCACACTACTCTGCAAAACCCCACACTACTCTGCAATACCCCCAATACTCTGCAATACCCCCACTACTCTGCAATACCCCCAATACTCTGCAATACCCCCACACTACCCTGCAATACCCTACAATACTCTGCAATACCCCACAATACTCTGCAATACCCCACACTACTCTGAAATACCCCACACTACTCTGCAATACCCCACACTACTCTGCAATATCCCACACTACTCTGCAATACCCTACACTACTCTGCAATTTCCCACACTACTCTGCAATACCACACACTACTCTGCAATACCCCACACTACTCTGCAATATCCCACACTACTCTGCAATATCCCACACTACTCTGCAATTTCCCACACTACTCTGCAATACCCCACACTACTCTGCAATACCCCACACTACTCTGAAATACCCCACACTACTCTGCAATACCCCACACTACTCTGCAATACCCCACACTACTCTGCAATACCCCACACTACCCTGCAATACCCCACACTACTCTGCAATACCCCCACACTACTCTGCAATACCCCACACTACTCTGCAATACCCCACACTACTCTGCAATACCCCACACTACTCTGCAATACCCCACACTACTCTGCAATATCCCACACTACTCTGCAATACCCCCACACTACTCTGCAATACCCTACAATACTCTGCAATACCCCACAATACTCTGCAATACCCCACACTACTCTGCAATATCCCACACTACTCTGCAATATCCCACACTACTCTGCAATACCCCCACACTACTCTGCAATATCCCACACTACTCTGCAATATCCCACACTACTCTGCAATACCCCACACTACTCTGCAATATCCCACACTACTCTGCAATACCCCACACTACTCTGCAATACCCCCACACTACTCTGCAATACCCCACACTACTCTGCAATATCCCACACTACTCTGCAATACCCCCACACTACTCTGCAATACCCCCACACTACTCTGCAATACCCCACACTACTCTGCAATATCCCACACTACTCTGCAATATCCCACACTACTCTGCAATACCCCCACACTACTCTGCAATACCCCCACACTACTCTGCAATACCCCACACTACTCTGCAATACCCCACACTACTCTGCAATACCCCACACTACTCTGCAATACCCCACACTACTCTGCAATACCCCTCAATACCCTGCAACGTCGCCTTTGGGGATTTTTAAGTAGGGAAGTTTGGCGCCATTCCACGAGCGTGTGCAATTTTGAAGGGTGACATGTTGGGTATCTATTTACTCGGCGTAACTTCATCTTTCACATTTATGCAAAATAATGAAGAAAAAAATACTAAATTTGCTACATTTTCTAACAGAAACAACAAAAAAATCATTTTTTTTACAGAATTTTCAGTCTTTTTTCTCTTATAGCGCAAAAAATAAAAACCCAACGGTGATTAAATACCACCAAAAGAAAGCTCTATTTGTGTGAAATAAAGGATGAAAAATTCATTTGGGTACAATGTTGTATGACGGAGTAATTGTCATTCAAATTGTGAGAGCACCGAAAGCTGAAAATTGGTCTGGTTATTAAGTGGGTTTATGTGCCCAGTGATCAAGTGGTTAATAGCATTTTAACATTTTAATGCAGGTAGACTAATATATATGTAGCGGGGTTATCCTGTCAAAGTCTTATGACAGGTCATTCCCGCTAGAACTTTATCCATTTTTTTTTGTAAATACTTAGGATATCTTTAAGGAAGTTATGCATTGTGGGAATGCAAGTAGCAGGAGATATGGACTCCATTGACTCGTAGAGAAACAGACTACACTTCCCACAATGCCCTGTACTATTGGAACATGTGACACCTCCGCACAGACTTATGGGGGAGTTTACTTAAGGAAAGGGTGTGGCTGTTTTTCGCTCTCTCTGGAACCTGCGCTTCTCTCCTCTGCGGAGTTGCTAACAGAGCACAGCCGTGGTGTTAGGCCAGAAGCCTGGGCCTATCCACTGAGAGACCAGCTATCCATACGGAAGCAAGATTCCAGCATCCGGCCCGTGTTCCTGAAGATTGAGGAGACTGCCCCGCTGACACTGAAACCAGGGCTCGACAAATCCCGGTCGCCAGGTCGCCATGGCGACTAGAAATAGTGTCCTGGCGACTTGGCTTGGAAGGTGGGCAAAAAAAAAATGTTCTTGTGAGCTGGCGCCATCTGGTGGTGAGCCGTTGGTATTACAAGTTATTACCACCAGATGTGAGCTGGCGCCATCTGGTGGTGAGCCGTTGGTATTACAAGTTATTACCACCAGATGTGAGCTGGCGCCATCTGGTGGTGGCCGTTGGTATTACAAGTTATTACCACCAGATGTGAGCTGGCGCCATCTGGTGGTGAGCCGTTGGTATTACAAGTTATTACCACCAGATGTGAGCTGGCGCCATCTGGTGGTGGCCGTTGGTATTACAAGTTAAGCATTACAAGTTAAAGCTGGAGTTCACCCAAAAATCAACTTTCTGCAGTTAGATCCAGCATACTGCTGACATCTGCAGTATGCTGGTCTTTTTTTTTTCTATTTTGGTACTTATCGTTTTAGCAGTATTTCTTCTATGGCTCAGAGCGGGGAATCCTGCGGGGAATGGGCGTTCCCGAAGGCAAGCAAGTTGATTGACGGCCTTCGATAGCGCGTCACGGCTTCCAAAACAGCCGAGGTGACACTTGGCTGTTTACGGCGCCTGCGCCTGCCGTGTAGAGCTGACTGCGCAGGCGCCGTAAATTGCAGAGTGTCACTCGTGTGTATTTTCGAAAGCCGTGACGCGCTATCGAAGGCTGTCAATCAACTTGCTTGTCTTCGGGAACGCCTATACCAGGATTTAATCCCCGCTCGGAGCCATAGAAGAAATACTGCTAAAACGATAAGTACCAAAAAAAAAAGACCAGCATACTGCAGATGTCAGCAGTATGCTGGATCTAACTGCAGAAAGTTGATTTTTGGGTGAACTCCCGCTTTAAACAGCAATTCTTATGTAATTTTTCACTATTTTTTACTGTTTTCACTGCCATCTTCTTCCCTCTAATTAGAACCCCCCAAACATGATATATATTTTTTATCCTAACACCCTAGAGAATAAAATGGCGATCGTTGCAATACTTTTTGTCATGCCGTATTTGCGCAGCGGTCTTACAAGCACACTTTTTTGGGAAAAAATTACACTTTCTTTAATTAAAAAATAAGACAACAGTAAAGTTATCCCCATTTTTTTTAATATTAAGAAAGATAATGTTACGCCGAGTAAATTCATACCCAACATGTCACGCTTCAAAATTGCGTCCGCTCATGGAATGCCGACAAACTTTTACCCTTTAAAATCTGCATAGGCGACGTTTAAAAAAATCTACAGGTTGCATGTTTTGAGTTACAGAGAAGGTGTAGAGCTAGAATTATTGCTCTCGCTCTACCAATCGCGGTGATACCTCACATGTGTGGTTTGAACACCGTTTACATATGCCGGCGCTGCTCACGTATGCGTTCGCTTCTGCGCGCGAGCTCGTCGGGACGGGGCGCGTCTTCTGGCTCCTAACTTTTTTAGCTGGCTCTGAGATTCCAAGCAAATTTGTCAAACCCTGACTGAAACAGTGGAGTACCTCCGTCTGGGATCCTGTGTGCCGTGGAGCAGTGCTCGTCAGCGCGCCCCTTTCTGAGGAGAACTCAGGCGGATCGGCCTGTCGGGTGAGAGAGCACTTGCTCGGTTTCAGACTCTGGGTTTAACACCGACACCTAGTGCCATTTCACAGGCCACAGACACTTGTTCGGCCTAGAGGGGGAACTCTGTGCTGGTTGGGTTATATTACCCTGACCTTCATGTAAATGGAGAAATATGGGTTTTGTTGCTCGTTGCAGCCGCACACATTCTATCTATATTTGTGTGTGTGTAATATATATATATGTATACATATCCAATGTTTAATGATCTTTGAGTAAAGAAGAATTGGTGAGAGAAAATTCTAGAAACGGTGAATTCATAGTTCAAAGGATTTACGGCTCTTTATTTATGAAATTTATACATTTTATCACTTGAATTATTTTTCCCATTATGGGTGTGAGTGAGGCCTCATGTCCAAGTTTTGTCTGAGGCCTCACACAGCCTAGAGCCGCCTCTGGTCCTGTATATCCTTATAGATGGGTCATCTCCACTCCCACCAAGGGGGAGAGAAATATATTACTGCCTAGTCCAGACTTTCTCAGCCAGGGTTCCTCCAAAGGGTTCTAGGGGTTCCTTGAGCAATGGACAATTTCTGTCTCTCAGGAACAACTGACATCAATGATCTGTAAGGGGGGGGGGGGCAAGCTTCCCTCCAATGACGATGTAAGAATGTCCATCTCCACTGACCTCTGATATAATGGGGTCCTTCTCTCATTGGTCACCAATGTAATGGACCAATAAAGCTACCACTTAAAATGACCTCTGGGTTTGGACATAATTTGGCTTGTTTTGGTGATTGGTTGCCACAAGTGTCCTAACACCCAGTAATGTACACCCACCAGGCTTATTCAGCTGTCAGCTGGGGATTTTCTGGTTGGCCGGTAAATGTAATGTTAATAAAAGTATAAAAAAATTGGATTTTTATAACAGCTTACCTGTAAAATCCTTTTCTTGGAGTACATCACGGGACACAGAGTCTAGTCATTACTATGTGGGTTATATGTTCCACCTTCAGGTGCTGGACACTGGTGTAATCAATTAGACAGGAAGTACCCTCCCTATATAACCCCTCCCATACTGGGAGCACCTCAGTTTTTGTAGCAAAGCAATAAGTGTCCCAATATCCCCAGACAAGAGGGGCGGGAGCTCTGTGTCCCGTGATGTACTCCAAGAAAAGGATTTTACAGGTAAGCTGTTATAAAAATCCTATTTTCTTTATCGTACATCACGGGACACAGAGTCTAGTCATTACTAAGTGGGATGTCCCAAAGCAATGCTTACTGAGGGGAGGGAGACACAAATAACGCAGACCGCCATCAGACGTGAGGACCTATAATGCTGCCTGCAGCATACTGCGCCAAAAAGCGGCATCCTTAGACACTGGCGAAAAAACTGAGGTGCTCCCAGTGTGGGAGGGGTTATATAGGGAGGGAACTTCCTGTCTAATTGATTACACCAGTGTCCAGCACCTGAAGGTGGAACATATAACCCACTTAGGGCCAGATTCACGTAGAGTGCGTATCTTTAGGCGGGCGTAGCGCATCTCATATGCGCTACGCCGATGTAACAGAGCGGCAAGTACAGTATTCACAAAGCACTTTCTCCCTAAGTTACGGCGGCGTAGCATAAATGGGCCGGCGTAAGCCCGCCTAATTCAAAGTAGCAAGGCAGTGGGTGTGTTGTATTAAAATGAAGCGTGACCCCATGTAAATGAAGGGCCTAACGAACGGCGCATGCTCAGAATCACGTCGCATATACTCCCTAAGATACAACAGCTCAATGCGAACGTAACCTACGCCCAGCCCCATTCACCTACGACTTACGTAAACAACGGCTGTTCAGACGTCCATACCTTTGCATAGGCTGCACCACCTTTTTGGTGGAATAACTATATGCCGGACGTACGCCTTACGTAAACGGCGTAGATTACTGCGTACATTCGTGAATCGGCGTATCTTACTCATTTACATATTCGGCGTGTAAATCTTTGGAAGCGCCCATTGCGGCCAGCGTAAATATGCGCCCAAGATCCGACGGCGTAGGAGACTTACGTTGGTCGGATGAGGCCAGAATTCAGGCGTATCTAGTATTGAGAATAAGGTGCATAGATACAACGGCGCATCTGGACACTTACGCTGCGTATCTGTAGATACGCCAGCGTAAGTCTTTATGAATCTGGCCCATTGTAATTACTAGACTCTGTGTCCCGTGATGTACGATAAAGAAAAAACTGTATGGACCCCCCACCACCAAGAAATTCATACTAGACCCTTATTAGAGCATGCAGCCTGACTGGGCAGGGAAGGGTGGGGGGTGGGGAGTGAGCATGTCTCCTCCTGAACCATACCAAACCACATACCCTCAACATGGGGAGAGAATTTTGCCCAGTCCATTCCCTCCTGGTTGGAAAGTTGAACAAGTCCAATGTATGATCTCGTATCGGGGAACATGAGGGATCTGTACAACATAAGACATCGGGAAATGTATATCTGTCTGCAGAACACGGGGGAGATATTGGAACTCTAATTCATGGTCACCTGGAAATAATGAAAAGGAGAAAGTCCATCCAAACCGTGAGATTGGTCAGAGACTAATTGGTATCATTCTGGGCATTGCCAGACTAGGTCTTGGTGACAGAGTGAAGGGTGATGCTGCTCATACTATATGTAACCCTCATCTACATCATGGACCTCTTCTTCAGCTTCTTAGTAAATAGGATAGAAATCTTCACAATCCTATAGAAGAGGTTGGGGGTTTGGTCAGTGCACATGTCTACAGCTTAGTAGATGATAAATTAGACAGATAACTGAGAAGCCGCAGATGTCACTCGCTAACAAGCTTTTAGATGTTTTACGAAGTTCCAAGGAATGTCTATACAAGAGGAAATCTATATGTTGTAAACGCCTAGAAGAGGCCACTTGGCATCCTGGCGTGAGTCGCTCCTTTCCCTGGTGAAATAAAAGGTTTGTTTTCCTGGAGTCCGTGTCCGGAGTCCATTCCTGGTTTCCCAGAACTCAAAGAGCCGTTTTGCTGCAACATTTATCTGGTGCATTGGCCGGGAAACCAGGTGTGACGGCTGTGACAGGTGACAACACCACCAGCAATTCTTCTCATTCCACCGACACACACAACCTTTTTTTTCTCTTCAATACATTTTTTTATTATCATTTTTACTTTTAAACAGATTACAGTCATAGAATCAGGAAATAGTAAAAAGGTAGAAATGCGATTGGTCAGGAAAATGACTTGTCTGGAATGTGGAGGCGGAGTCATACAATACAATACACAACGTGTTACATTATTATAACAAAGTATTGTAGAAAAGATCACACCATAGAAAATGGGGGGAAAGGAGAAAATAAACCCGGATATTAAGGGGAAATTTGTGTACGAGGAACACCTTAACAATCACCACCATTTAATTCTCCAGGGCCTCTGCTATCAGATAATATATGTTTGGGGTTTTATCTAATCTTCAGGCCCAAAATTTGCAAAAACATCTGACAGTGAAAGGATTAATGTGAGCTAGATGGGATCACTCTGCTGTGCTCACACATTAGAGCTCCCCCTAGCTGCAGCCTGGTAATACCATTGCTAGGAAGTCTATTCATTTATCTGCTCCATACTTCCCATCTTTATATAAACGTCTCCTGACATTTAGGGGTCTATTCATAAAATATGTGCATAGCAATTCCCCCGGGGAAAGTCCATGTACATTCCTTCTGTGTAAATGGGGGAAAGATGAATGCCACCCCTTGACGTTTGCAAATGGGGTTCTTTCTCAAAGTGGGGGGATTTATATAAGTGGAAGCCCTTCTGACTCTGCACTTCAGCGAATGCACAAAGCGAAGGAACACAAAATACCTTGAAATTTGTCACACAGGTAACCTTATACACACTCTCTGCTCTTCCTCCCCCTTCTAAAATGCACCGTCTGCCACTCCTTCTGACAGCTGCGTCTTCAATCCTTAAACTGTCTTTCATTCATCCCTGTTCTCCACCCCACACCTTGTATATATCGCCCTCACTTCTGTCCTCCCCTTATTACTGCGCTCACCAACTCTGGCTAACTCTATATTTATACGCCCAATACTCGAAACCACTGGGGCATGTCCCTTCATATAAATCACATTCCCACATTACCTCCCTCACCCTTCTGCTTCTCCTATCCTCTGGTGATGCATCACCAAACTCTGGCCCTCCTTCTAACTGTGCTCAACACACCCATTACCCTACACCCTCTGGCTGCAGCCGCAATGCACACAATCTAGTTCCCATTACTCTTCTTCCCAAGAACAGACTCCCATTCTCTTGTGCCCATTGGAACGCTCGCTCCGTCTGTAACAAAGTCACCTCCCTCCACGATCTCTTTATCGCTAAATCCTTTAATCTTCTCGCCGTTACCGAAACCTGGCTTCACAAATCCGACACTGCGTCTTCTGCTGCTCTATCCCACGGTGGTCTTCTTTGGACTCACTCCCCCAGACCCAGTGGACCCAAAGGAGGGGGTGTTGGAATTCTTTTAGCCCCACATAGCACCTTTCAAGTACTTCACCCACCTCCCTCTCTGGAACTCTCCTCATTTGAGGCACATTGCATTCGTCTCTTCTCCCCAGTTTCTCTAAGGATAGCTGTGATCTACCGGCCCCCCGGTCCAGTATCATCCTTTCTTGATGACTTCTCTGCCTGGCTACCCTACTTTCTCTCTTCTGAAATACCCACAATCATTCTTGGCGACTTCAACATCCCTACTAATGCCAACACTCCTGCAACTTCCAAACTTCTCAGTTTAATCTCCTCCTTTGACCTGAAGCAATGGATACACAACGGACACACAATGGATACATGCTTCTACTCACTCCGAAGGCAATACCCTTGACCTTGTCTTTTCCCACCTATGCACTCCATGCAACCTCTCCAACTATCCTTACCCCCTCTCTGATCACCACCTTATTAATTTCACTCTCTTCCTCTCCTCTCCACCCAAACGCCTAACGGTTTCTAGTAGAAACCTTCACCATATCAACCCTTGTCTTCTACACTCTTCGACTGACCACCTCTATGACAAAATCGCACCCCTGTCCTGCACCCACCTAGCCACTTCTGTCTACAACACTTCACTTCTAGCATCACTGGACAGACTGGTCCCCCTCACTACACGCAGAATAAGGCCCCGTCCCCTTCAACCCTGGCAAACAGATGATACTAGAAGTCTGAAAAAAAAACAGCCGTGCCCTCGAGCGCTTGTGGCGTAAGACAAAGTCCCAAAAAGATTTCGACCAGTATAAATCTGCCCTCCAAATATACAATTGCAGCCTCCTCACAAGCAGACCTATTTTATCCCCCTCATTAAAAACGTATCATCCCATCCCCGTCAACTCTTCTCTACCTTCAACTCTCTCCTTCGTCCCCCATTGCCTCCATCCACCAACTCACTGCCCATGAGATCGCCAATCACTTCAAACAGAAGATTGATACAATTCGCGAGGAGATCTTTACTGTTCAGATACCCTCCATGCTATAGACCTCATGCCCACAGGTACAATCATTACTTCCCTCTTTCAACCCCACCACTATAGACGATATCGCTAAATTACTTGCTAATGTCCATCTTACCACCTGCCCTCTGGATCCTGTTCCCTCACAAATGCTACATTCACCCTCTGTCTCTATTCTGCACTCTCTAACCCACATCTTCAATCTCTCCCTCTCTTCTGGCATCTTCCCTAACTCTTTGAAACATGCATTTGTCAACCTCATATTTTTTTTTTTCCAAAGTGTATTTTGTGCGTGTACTCGAGAGAGGAGCCGGACTGCAGGAGTTGGGAGTAGGCAGGCCTCCCCCAGAGGCAATCTGCCACCTTTCTCCATGCCCCGGGTGGCAATGGTGGGTGTGCGAGGGGGTCCTCCCACACAGCCCGCCCTACCTGCTCCGCTTTGAAGCCCAACGGGGCAGAGGGACTCCCTATAAGGGAGTGAGAGGATCTAGCCCGCTCAACCAGCCCGTTATTCCTTCGCCTCTCTTTTTAGAGACCGCGTGGTCAAAGTGCGTGCATGTTAACCAAATTTCGAAGTGTGGTGGTTTTTGTGGGAGGGGGGTGGGCGTACTAAGCGCAGGCTTACCTCGCATAGCACACCCACTGGGAGTCGGGCTGAGACCACCAAACTCAATTCACATGTAGCCGAGACCGGGATCCGAACCCCTAGCTGCAGAGGTGAATGGCTTGTCAGCGCAGTGCCAATCGCGTTGAGCCACCGCAGCTCCCGTCAGCCTCATACTTAAAAAGCCCACACTGGACCCATCCAATCTTGACAACCTACGCCCCATCTCCTTGCTCTCCTTTTTAACCAAACTCCTTGAACGTCTACAGCCGACTGAGCGTCCACCTTGCTGATAATAACCTTCTTGATCCCCTTCAGTCTGGGTTTCGTCCTCAACATTCCACAGAAACTGCTCTCCTAAAACTAACAAACGATATACTAACAGCCAAAACTAAGGAACATTATTCTGTGCTCCTACTCCTGGACCTCTCTGCCGCCTTTGATACGGTTGACCACCCACTCTTCCTCAAAAAACTTCACACCTTTGGTCTCCGTGACTGTACTCTTCGCTGGCTCTCTACCTACTTATCCAACCGCACCTTCAGCGTTACTTACAATTCTACTTCCTCCTCTCCTCTTCCTTTCTCTGTTGGGGTCCCCCAAGGTTCTGTTCTTGAACCCCTCCTATTTTCATTCTACACCTCCTCCCTGGGTCAGCTGATAGCCACCCACGGCTTCCAATACCATCTCTGCGCTGACGACACTCAAATCTATCTCTCTGCCCCTCAACTCGCCCCTTCATTCCCCTCATGTATCACTAATCTATTATTATTATTATTATACAGGATTTATCGCCAACAGTACTATCAGATATATCAGTTTGGATGTCACACCACTTCCTTTAAACTCAATCTATCCGAAACCAAACTTATCATTTTCCTTCCCCACGTGCCTCTTCCCCTGATCTCTCTGTCAAAATTGATGGCACAACCATAAGCCCATCCCCACATGCCAAGGTCCTAGGAGTAGTCCTGGACTCTGAACTGTCCTTTAAGCCCCACGTCCAATCACTGTCCAAATCTTGCTGCCTCAGCCTCCGCAACATCTCCAAAATACGCCCCTTTCTAACCAATGACACCACAAAGCTCCTAATTCACTCCCTGGTCATCTCTCGTCTCGATTACTGCAACTCCTTCCTCATTGGCTTACCCCTGCATACTCTAACCCCCCTTCAGTCCATCATGAATGCTGCTGCCAGACTCACCCACCTTACCAACCGCTCTGTCTCTGCTGCTCCTCTCAGTCAATCCCTCCACTGGCTTCCGCTCGCCCAACAAATTAAATTCAAAATACTAACAATTACCTACAAAGCAATCCACAGCTCTGACCCCAGCTACATCACTGACCTAGTCTCTAAATACCAACCTAATCGTTCTCTTCGTTCTTCTTAAGACCTCCTGCTCTCTCATCACCTCCTCCCATGCTCGTCTACATGACTTTTCCAGAGCCTCTCCAAGCCTATGGAACTCCTTACCCCAATCTGTCCATCTATCTCCTTCTCTATTAGCTTTTAGAGGATCCCTGAAAAGCCTCCTCTTCAGAGAAGCCTATCCTACCCACACCTAACAACTGTACTTTAATTTTGTCCATCTGATCATCCCCCACAGCCAACTACCCTTTGTCCCACTTGACCCTCCCTTCTAGACTGTAAGCTCTAACGAGCAGGGCCCTCTGATCCCTCCTGTATTGAATTGTATTGTAACTGTACTGTCTTCCCTGATGTTGTAAAGCGCTGCGCAAACTGTTGGCGCTATATAAATCCTGTATAATAATAAATTAGGATATTTGCTGTGCTGGTCGAATGGTTTCCATTCATTTAAAATGGAAATTATTGGATTTGGCCACTAGATGGGGATAATTTATATGGTACTTAGCGCCATCTAATGGCCAAATGTGGTATTTTCTGTTTTACGTCAATGGTCAGTATTAAAACCACATGGTCAGATTTTTGCCACTAGATGAAGCCGATGAACCAATATGTGTCATGATTAGAGGAACGCGTGTCACATTCATTCTACAATTTGTTTTATAATAGATCCCTAAATGTCTGTGAAATCTTCCACCACAAAATGTACTCAGCCAATGAGAGGGAATGACTCCATTTTTATTTTTCTCCTGCTATCAATGGCCAACACGGTACAACACTTCATCCATGTCTTTGGTGATCTCTGATCTCCTTATGAAGTGTTTCTTACATGATGAAGATCAGCCATGGAGTATATCTGAGGTGTATATCAGGGTGTGCTTCTTCCCCACATGTCCAGCAACATTCACATACAAGACATTTCCCGCACTCACTAATACACCTCGAGGGGTTGTGTGGGACCCCTGATGTACAGGAAGACAGGACTTCAGTGAGGAACAATTCCCTCACTCAGACCAGGAAAGTTCATTCTCCTCCTTGTCCAATCTCAGATGACTGTAAACAGACGACTTCTGTGACTGACAATTCCCGTACTCAGGACAGGAAAAAGGCTTCTCCCCCATGTGAGATCTCTGATGTTTGGAAAGACTGGACTTCTCTGAAAAACATTTCCCGCACTCAGAATAGGAAAAAGGCTTCTCCCCCGTGTGAGATCTCTGATGTGTGGAAAGATTGAACTTCGCTGAAAAACATTTTCCGCACTCAGAACAGGAAAAAGGCTTCTCCCCCGTGTGAGATCTCTGATGTATGGAAAGACTGGACTTCTCTGAAAAACATTTCCCGCACTCAGAACAGGAAAAAGGCTTCTCCCCCGTGTGAGATCTCTGATGTGTGGAAAGATTGAACTTCGCTGAAAAACATTTTCCGCACTCAGAACAGGAAAAAGGCTTCTCCCCCGTGTGAGATCTCTGATGTATGGAAAGACTGGACTTCTCTGAAAAACATTTCCCGCACTCAGAACAGGAAAAAGGCTTCTCCCCCGTGTGAGATCTCTGATGTTTGGAAAGACTGCACTTCACTGAAAAACATTTTCCGCACTCAGAACAGGAAAAAGGCTTCTCCCCCGTGTGAGATCTCTGATGTTTGGAAATACTGGACTTCTCTGAAAAACATTTTCCGCACTCAGAACAGAAAAAAGGCTTCTCCCCCGTGTGTGATCTCTGATGTATGGAAAGACTGGACTTCTTTGAAAAACATTTTCCGCACTCAGAACAGGAAAAAGGCTTCTCCCCCGTGTGAGATCTCTGATGGGTGGAAAGATTGGCCTTCTGTGAAAAGCATTTTCCGTACTCAGAACAGGAAAAACGCAACTCCCCCGTGAGTGATCTCTGATGTTTAGAAAAATAGGACTTCTTTAAACCGTCCCGCACAGTCTGAGGTTCCTCAGTAAAAGAGGAATACGATGGTCCGGCACCGTCCCGCACAGTCTGAGGTTCCTCAGGATAAGAGGAATACGATGGTCCGGCACCATCCCGCACAGTCTGAGGTTCCTCAGGATAAGAGGAATACGATGGTCCGGCACCGTCCCGCACAGTCTGAGGTTCCTCGGGATAAGAGGAATACGATGGTCCGGCACCGTCCCGCACAGTCTGAGGTTCCTCAGGATAAGAGGAATACGATGGTCCGGCACCGTCCCGCAAAGTCTGAGATTCCTCAGGATAAGAGGAATACGATGGTCCATCTACACTGTGTGGTGCCGGATGGACATTTGAGGTAGTTGGGTTTTCTCCTGGCCTATACTGTGTGATGTCCTCATCTTCTACTTTACAGTCTGGAGACAAAGTGAGACAATCCTCTGAGGTTTTCCTCATCTCCCGTCTATCTACTAAAATAGAAATACAAAGATTATTACTAGACATGAGCAGATTGGTTCCCCTAAACCAGAACTCCGCCCACATCAGGCAGCTTTGTCTCTGAGGATCTTACAATTCCCCCCTCAAGGTAACTAGTAAATGGCTCCTCTGATCTCCTACCAGATCATTTCTTTATTCATGGACCTTAGTCAGAGAGTGAGGAAACAACGAGAACTGTCTTTTATAGGAGTGACAGTGATGAGGGGATTATAGGACGAGGGTCAGGAGTATGTAATGTACAATATAGAGTATATAGTGCAGGGGTCAGGAGTATGTAATGTACAACATAGAGTATATAGTGCAGGGGTCAGGAGTATGTAATGTACAACATAGAGTATATAGTGATGGGTCAGGACTCATAATATTGGTATTGAGTAATCAGTGGTGGATGAAATGTTTACTGGAGACAAGTTGCAGAGATCCCACACCGCTGCCTCCCATCTCCTGAGACTGCACTCAGTGACTTGGGTCTGAGACTATACAGACATATCCCTCCACCCGGCACAGCCAGCAAATAACAGAGCAAGTAACCCGGGAGAATTGTTCTGTCAGAGATCTCACTAGACGCGGGCATGGGGCAGAAGACACAAGGAATACAGGACGGGGGAACACAGCTCAGGAAAGTGACCAGGGGATTACAGGCTGATATCATCCAGTCCCCGCCCTACTCTGGACCAATCAGTGAGCAGTATGGGTGGAGGAATGGATTTAGTGTTAATGACCCACCTGTGCTGATCTCTGTAGGAGTGTCCCCCTCTATAAATGTCCCCGTTATTCCATCCTCCTCCATAGACTGCTGATCATCCCTCACATACGTCTCTTCTTCTTCCGATTTCACCTCAAATTCTATATCGATTGGATCTCCACTCTAAACCAAGAGAATGAGAGAGAATATAATCTGTAAGATATAAACTTACATACAAAATCCACACATCATCTCCACCAGTCCATGTTCTAGATGCTCCGTCCCACCGACCTTGTAACAGTGGGGGATGGTGTGACCTTCCTGTGTGGAATCCCGGGAATACAGAGGACGGGGACATCTCTCTGGTGGGTTCCTGGTATTAGGTGGCTCCATCATATCCTTGTGTCCTTCTGAAAACTCCTCCATCACTCCATACTCCTCATCCTCCTCTTTATACTCTTCTTTTACAACAATATTATTATCCTCCAGGTTTCCACCCTAAAAATATATAATTAAACATTCATTGTAACGAAATAGCTTTAGTATGAACGATTCCCAACAATAATTGTTCCTCATCTACCTGATGGTGGTGGGGGATGGTGTGACCTTCCTGTGTGGAATCCCGGGAAAACAGAGGACGGGGACATCTCTCTGGGGGGTTTCTGTAGCTGGATGACTCCACCATGGTGTCCTGGTACAGATCTTTGTGTTCTTCCTCCATCACCCCATCCTCATCATCCTCCTCTTTTATCTCTTCTTTAACCTCAACTTTAGGATCTCTCAGGTTTCCACTCTGAATATAGAATAAAAATGACATCAATGGTAACAATGCAGATAATGTACAGATCCTAATGATACGATCAGTGATTGTTCCTCATCTACCTGATGGTGGGGGATGGTGTGACCTTCCTGTGTGGAATCCCGGGAATACAGAGGACGGGGACATCTCTCTGGTGGGTTCCCATTACTGGATCCATCTGTAGGAAACACACACACTGACTGAATACATTGTTTCTATGTGTTTATCAGATGATGGGGGATCTAGGTGGAGCCTCCGTACTGCTCTCTCCTTTACAATAAAGTCTCCTCTTACCCGGTGATGTGAGGGGCGGCTGATTGTCCATCATGACGTCCTTGTAGAGATCCTTGTGTCCTTCTAAATACTCCTACATAGGGAAATAGACAGTGACATCACCTGATACTTACAAAGATAAAGTCATCATCCAGACACATCCCTTGTGTTGAACCTTCACAGACATCAGGAATAGTTATTTCCTCCTCCATAAAGATTATAAAATCAAACACACGTATCATAAGTCCACCTCTAACTAAAACCCCCAACCCGTATTATCGTATAATCTGTTAGTATAAACTGAAACAAAGAGAATGTTCCGGCCTTGTAAGTGGGGGAATGTTCTGCCCCTGAAGGGGTTAATCTAGGTCTCCACACTATATATGTGTGTATTATCATCTGCTGGAGATAAAAGACGTCACAGTGACTATGGAGGAAGAGGACGGACATGACGGGGTTACTGGGTGTAAATAGAAGATAAGATCTTATTACCTCCTCTGCTGCCGAATCCAACAATGTCTCCTCGCTACTCTCTCCCGACTCACCTCTCACCCGGAACTTCCTATCTGTACCTGACATCACTTCCTGTCTTCCATAGAGACTTCTTCTCTCTATGGTAGACGTTAGATCACCATCTTGTGGAGATCAGAGGAACTGCAGCCCAGAGAAACATCTCATAGGTGTCCTTTTATGAAAGTGCGGTAAAATACCGCTATTCAGTTCTCAGGCATTCTCAGGGGAGATCGCTCTCCTCTGAGTGCCTGTTTATGAAGCTTTGTAGATCGATTCTCATGTTGAGATGAGGAGCGATCTACAAACGGCTGGAAACTCCTGAGAACTGCTTCTCTCACTGTAATCTCGTGTGATGTAGCGGGATTACAGTATGAGGAAGTGAAAAATACAGAAAAAGTTGAACACGAATCAGCACACATTATACACCACATATTAATAACATAATAAAGTTACATTCCCACCAAACAATACAAACAATATACATTAACCTAATTATTAAAAAACTATGGGCCGGATTCATAAAGAAGATACGACAGCGTCGTATCTCTGAGTCCGGACGGTCGTATCTATGCGACTGATTCATAGAATCAGGTTACGCATAGATCTCCCTAAGATCCGACAAATGTAAGTGACTTACACCATCGGATCTTAGGCTGCAATTCTAGGCCGGTCGCTAGGTGGCGATTCCATTGCGGTCGGCGTAGAATATTCAAATGAGTCGTTACGCCGATTCACGAACGTACGCTTGTCCTTCGCAGTAAATTTACGCGTTTCCGTAAGAGATATGCGGCGTAAAGATAAAACTGCCCCCTAGGTGGCGTAGCCAATGTTAAGTATGGCCGTCGTTCCCGCGTCGAAATTAAAAATTTAACGTCGTTTGCGTAAGTCGTCCGTGAATGGCGCTGGACGCCATTTACGTTAACGTCGAAACCAATGACGTCCTTGCGACGTCATTTAGCGCAATGCACGTCGGGAAATTTTAGGGACGGCGCATGCGCAGTACGATCGGCGTGGGAACGCGCCTAATTTAAATGATCCATGCCCCCTACTCGGATCATTTGAATTAGGCGGGCTTGCGCCGAGCGGATTTACGCTACGCCGCCGCAACTTTATAGGCAAGTGCTTTGTGAATCAAGCACTTGCCCGGAAAACTTGCGGCGGTGTAACGTAAATGGGATACGTTACGCCGCCGCAGATTTACGCGAATATACGTGAATCTGGCCCTTTGTTTTTATCAATATTTAAAGCTCATACATGTGCCTATTTACATGTGAATGGTGTATAGGAAATGAATGGAATCCCACATATGTAATGCAGCTATACACCATTCATATCAATGAAAAATACATTTATAATCATTACATTTTAATAAAGTATACAAATATAAACCCCGTATAACTATAATAGAACAGTCCATGGGTAAAACCATATTTTAGGGTTTACAATTTTTTTTTACTAATAAATAAAAAATGATATAAAAATGACTTTAACCACTTAATCACCGCCTGCAGTCGAAATACGGCTGCAAAGCGGTTGCTTAACTCTGGGAGGAAGTCCATGGACGTCCTCCCAGAATCGCGCTCCCACGCGCCCTCTGGGGCGCGCACACAGGAATGTCCGCATCACGGTAAATCGCCGCTGATAGCGGCGGTTTACCACGTGATCGCTCCGTCCAATGACGGAGCAATCACTTGTAAACAAACCGGCGTCATGTGATGACGCCGGTTCCTCCCTCCCCTCTCTGTACCGAACGGTACAGTGTGAGAGGAGAGGGGGGGAGAGAGCAGATGCAGCACGAGTGCTGTGGGCTGGATCTGTGACACATGCAGTCACAGATCCAGCCATCCATCCATCCCTGCTCAGCCATCCCTGCCCCATACTGTGCAATACTACACACCTATACTGTGCAATACTCTGCAATACCCCACACTACTCTGCAATACCCCACACTACTCTGCAATACCCCACACTACTCTGCAATACCCCACACTACTCTGAAATACCCCCACACTACTCTGCAATATCCCACACTACTCTGCAATACCCCACACTACTCTGCAATACCCCACACTACTCTTCAATACCCCACACTACTCTGCAAAACCCCACACTACTCTGCAATACCCCACACTACTCTGCAATACCCCACACTACTCTGAAATACCCCCACACTACTCTGCAATATCCCACACTACTCTGCAATACCCCACACTACTCTGCAATACCCCACACTACTCTGCAATACCCCACACTACTCTGCAATACCCCACACTACTCTGAAATACCCCCACACTACTCTGCAATATCCCACACTACTCTGCAATACCCCACACTACTCTGCAATACCCCACACTACTCTGCAATATCCCACACTACTCTGCAATATCCCACACTACTCTGCAATATCCCACACTACTCTGCAATACCCCACACTACTCTGCAATACCCCACACTACTCTGCAATATCCCACACTACTCTGCAATATCCCACACTACTCTGCAATACCCCACACTACTCTGCAATACCCCACACTACTCTTCAATACCCCACACTACTCTGCAATACCCCACACCACTCTGCAATACCCCACACTACTCTGCAATACCCCACACCACTCTGCAATACCCCACACTACTCTGCAATACCCCACACCACTCTGCAATACCCCACACTACTCTGCAATACCCCACACCACTCTGCAATACCCCACACTACTCTGCAATACCCTACACTACTCTGCAATACCCCACACTACTCTGCAATATCCCACACTACTCTGCAATACCCCACACTACTCTGCAATACCCCACACTACTCTGCAATACCCCACACTACTCTGCAATACCCTACACTACTCTGCAATACCCCACACTACTCTGCAATACCCCACACTACTCTGCAATACCCCACACCACTCTGCAATACCCCACACTACTCTGCAATACCCCACACTACTCTGCAATACCCTACACTACTCTGAAATACCCCACACTACTCTGCAATACCCCACACTACTCTGCAATATCCCACACTACTCTGCAATACCCCACAATACTCTGCAATACCCCACAATACTCTGCAATACCCCACACTACTCTGCAATACCCCACACTACTCTGCAAAACCCCACACTACTCTGCAATACCCCCAATACTCTGCAATACCCCCACTACTCTGCAATACCCCCAATACTCTGCAATACCCCCACACTACCCTGCAATACCCTACAATACTCTGCAATACCCCACAATACTCTGCAATACCCCACACTACTCTGAAATACCCCACACTACTCTGCAATACCCCACACTACTCTGCAATACCCCCACACTACTCTGCAATACCCCACACTACTCTGCAATACCCCACACCACTCTGCAATACCCCACACTACTCTGCAATACCCCACACTACTCTGCAATACCCTACACTACTCTGAAATACCCCACACTACTCTGCAATATCCCACACCACTCTGCAATATCCCACACCACTCTGCAATACCCCACACTACTCTGCAATACCCCACACTACTCTGCAATATCCCACACTACTCTGCAATACCCCCACACTACTCTGCAATACCCCACACTACTCTGCAATATCCCACACTACTCTGCAATACCCCACACTACTCTGCAATACCCCCACACTACTCTGCAATACCCCACACTACTCTGCAATACCCCACACTACCCTGCAATACCCCACACTACTCTGCAATACCCCACACTACCCTGCAATATCCCACACTACTCTGCAATACCCCACACTACTCTGCAATACCCCACACTACTCTGCAATATCCCACACTACTCTGCAATACCCTACACTACTCTGCAATACCCCACACTACTCTGCAATACCCCACAATACTCTGCAATACCCCACACTACTCTGCAATACCCCACACTACTCTGCAATACCCCACACTACTCTGCAATACACCACACTACTCTGCAATACCCCCACACTACTCTGCAATACCCCCACACTACTCTGCAATACCCCACACTACTCTGCAATATCCCACACTACTCTGCAATACCCCCACACTACTCTGCAATACCCCCACACTACTCTGCAATACCCTACAATACTCTGCAATACCCCACACTACCCTGCAATACCCCACACTACTCTGCAATACCCCCACACTACTCTGCAATACCCCACACTACTCTGCAATACCCCACACTACTCTGCAATATCCCACACTACTCTGCAATATCCCAAACTACTCTGCAATACCCCACACTACTCTGCAATACCCCACACTACCCTGCAATACCCCACACTACTCTGCAATACCCCCACACTACTCTGCAATACCCTACAATACTCTGCAATACCCCACAATACTCTGCAATACCCCACACTACTCTGCAATACCCCTACAATACTCTGCAATACCCCACAATACTCTGCAATACCCCACACTACTCTGAAATACCCCACACTACTCTGCAATACCCCCACACTACTCTGCAATACCCTACAATACTCTGCAATACCCCACACTACCCTGCAATACCCCACACTACTCTGCAATACCCCACACTACTCTGCAATACCCCACACTACTCTGCAATACCCTACACTACTCTGAAATACCCCACACTACTCTGCAATATCCCACACTACTCTGCAATACCCCACACTACTCTGCAATACCCCCACACTACTCTGCAATACCCCCACACTACTCTGCAATACCCCACACTACTCTTCAATACCCCCACACTACTCTGCAATACCCCACACTACTCTGCAATACCCCCACACTACTCTGCAATACCCCCACACTACTCTGCAATACCCCACACTACTCTGCAATACCCCCACACTACTCTGCAATACACCACACTACTCTGAAATACCCCCACACTACTCTGCAATATCCCACACTACTCTGCAATACCCCACACTACTCTGCAATACCCCACACTACTCTGCAATACCCCACACTACTCTGCAATATCCCACACTACTCTGCAATACCCCACACTACTCTGCAATACCCCCACACTACTCTGCAATACCCCACACTACTCTGCAATACCCCACACTACTCTGCAATACCCCACACTACTCTGAAATACCCCCACACTACTCTGCAATACCCCCACACTACTCTGCAATACCCCACACTACTCTGCAATACCCCCACACTACTCTGCAATACCCCACACTACTCTGCAATACCCCCACACTACTCTGCAATACCCCACACTACTCTGCAATACCCCCACACTATTTTGCAATACCCTACAATACTCTGCAATACCCCACACTACCCTGCAATACCCCACACTACTCTGCAATACCCCCACACTACTCTGCAATACCCCACACTACTCTGCAATACCCCACACTACTCTGCAATACCCCCACACTACTCTGCAATACCCCACACTACTCTGCAATACCCCACACTACTCTGCAATATCCCACACTACTCTGCAATACCCCACACTACTCTGCAATACCCCCACACTACTCTGCAATACCCCACACTACTCTGCAATACCCCACACTACTCTGCAATATCCCACACTACTCTGCAATACCCCTACAATACTCTGCAATACCCCACACTACTCTGCAATACCCCACACTACTCTGCAATATCCCCACACTACTCTGCAATACCCCCACACTACTCTGCAATACCCCACACTACTCTGCAATACCCCACACTACCCTGCAATACCCCACACTACTCTGCAATACCCCACACTACTCTGCAATACCCCACACTACTCTGCAATACCCCACACTACTCTGCAATACCCCACACTACTCTGCAATATCCCACACTACTCTGCAATACCCCACACTACTCTGCAATACCCCACACTACTCTGCAATACCCCACACTACTCTGAAATACCCCCACACTACTCTGCAATATCCCACACTACTCTGCAATACCCCACACTACTCTGCAATACCCCACACTACTCTGCAATACCCCACACTACTCTGAAATACCCCCACACTACTCTGCAATATCCCACACTACTCTGCAATACCCCCACACTACTCTGCAATACCCCCACACTACTCTGCAATACCCCACACTACTCTGCAATACCCCACACTACTCTGCAATATCCCACACTACTCTGCAATACCCCACACTACTCTGCAATACCCCACACTACTCTGCAATACCCCTACAATACTCTGCAATACCCCACACTACTCTGCAATATCCCACACTACTCTGCAATACCCCCACACTACTCTGCAATACCCCACACTACTCTGCAATACCCCACACCACTCTGCAATACCCCACACTACTCTGCAATACCCCACACTACTCTGCAATACCCCACACTACTCTGCAATATCCCACACTACTCTGCAATACCCCACACTACTCTGCAATACCCCCACACTACTCTGCAATATCCCACACTACTCTGCAATACCCTACACTACTCTGCAATACCCCACACTACTCTGCAATACCCCACACTACTCTGCAATACCCCACACTACTCTGCAATACCCCTACAATACTCTGCAATACCCCACACTACTCTGCAATATCCCACACTACTCTGCAATACCCCCACACTACTCTGCAATACCCCACACTACTCTGCAATACCCCACACTACTCTGCAATACCCCACACTACTCTGCAATATCCCCACACTACTCTGCAATACCCCTCAATACTCTGCAATACCCCCACACTACTCTGCAATATCCCACACTACTCTGCAATACCCCACACTACTCTGCAATACCCCACACTACTCTGCAATACCCCACACTACTCTGCAATACCCCACACTACTCTGCAATACCCCACACTACTCTGCAATACCCCCACACTACTCTGCAATACCCCACACTACTCTGCAATACCCCACACTACTCTGCAATACCCCACACTACTCTGCAATACCCCCACACTACTCTGCAATATCCCACACTACTCTGCAATACCCCACACTACTCTGCAATACCCCCACACTACTCTGCAATACCCCCACACTACTCTGCAATACCCCACACTACTCTGCAATACCCCCACACTACTCTGCAATACCCCACACTACTCTGCAATACCCCCACACTACTCTGCAATACCCTACAATACTCTGCAATACCCCACACTACCCTGCAATACCCCACACTACTCTGCAATACCCCCACACTACTCTGCAATACCCCACACTACTCTGCAATACCCCACACTACTCTGCAATATCCCACACTACTCTGCAATACCCCCACACCACTCTGCAATACCCCACACTACTCTGCAATACCCCACACTACTCTGCAATACCCCACACTACTCTGCAATACCCCACACTACTCTGCAATATCCCACACTACTCTGCAATACCCCCACACCACTCTGCAATACCCTACACTACTCTGCAATACCCCACACTACTCTGCAATACCCCACACTACTCTGCAATACCCCACACTACTCTGCAATACCCCCACACTACTCTGCAATACCCCACACTACTCTGCAATATCCCACACTACTCTGCAATACCCCACACTACTCTGCAATATCCCACACTACTCTGCAATACCCCACAATACTCTGCAATACCCCACACTACTCTGCAATACCCCACACTACTCTGCAATATCCCACACTACTCTGCAATACCCCACACTACTCTGCAATACCCCACACTACTCTGCAATACCCCACACTACTCTGCAATATCCCACACTACTCTGCAATACCCCACACTACTCTGCAATATCCCACACTACTCTGCAATACCCCACACTACTCTGCAATACCCCACACTACTCTGCAATATCCCACACTACTCTGCAATACCCCACACTACTCTGCAATACCACACACTACTCTGCAATACCCCACACTACTCTGCAATACCCCACAATACTCTGCAATACCCCACACTACTCTGCAATACCCCACACTACTCTGCAATATCCCACACTACTCTGCAATACCGCACACTACTCTGCAATACCCCACACTACTCTGCAATACCCCACACTACTCTGCAATACCCCCACACTACTCTGCAATACCCCCAATACTCTGCAAAACCCCACACTACTCTGCAATACCCCCAATACTCTGCAATACCCCCACACTACCCTGCAATACCCTACAATACTCTGCAATACCCCCACAATACTCTGCAATATCCCACACTACTCTGCAATACCCCACACTACTCTGCAATACCCCACACTACTCTGCAATACCCCACACTACCCTGCAATACCCCACACTATTCTGCAATACCCCCACACTACTCTGCAATACCCCACACTACTCTGCAATACCCCACACTACTCTGCAATACCCCACACTACTCTGCAATACCCCCACACTACTCTGCAATATCCCACACTACTCTGCAATACCCCACAATACTCTGCAATACCCCACACTACTCTGAAATACCCCACACTACTCTGCAATACCCCACACTACTCTGCAATATCCCACACTACTCTGCAATACCCCACACTACTCTGCAATACCCCTCAATACCCTGCAACGTTGCCTATGGGGATTTTTAAGTAGGGAAGTTTGGCGCCATTCCACGAGCGTGTGCAATTTTGAAGGGTGACATGTTGGGTATCTATTTACTCGGCGTAACTTCATCTTTCACATTTATGCAAAAGAATGAAGAAAAAATACTAAATGTGCTAAATTTTATAACAGAAACAACAAAAAAATCATTTTTTTTACAGAATTTTCAGTCTTTTTTCTCTTATAGCGCAAAAGAAAGCTCTATTTGTGTGAAATAAAGGATGAAAATTTCATTTGGGTACAGTGTTGTATGACTGAGTAATTGTCATTCAAATTGTGAGAGCACCGAAAGCTGAAAATTGGTCTGGTTATTAAGTGGGTTTATGTGCCCAGTGATCAAGTGGTTAATAGCATTTTAACATTTTAATGCAGGTAGACTAATATATATATATGTAGCGGGGTTATCCTGTCAAAGTCTTATGACAGGTCATTCCCGCTAGAACTTTATCCATTTTTTTTTGTAAATACTTAGGATACCTTTAAGGAAGTTATGCATTGTGGGAATGCAAGTAGCAGGAGATATGGACTCCATTGACTCGTAGAGAAACAGACTACACTTCCCACAATGCCCTGTACTATTGGAACATGTAACACCTCCGCACAGACTTATGGGGGAGGTTACTTAAGGAAAGGGTGTGGCTGTTTTTCGCTCTCTCGGGACCTGCGCTTCTCTCCTCTGCGGAGTTGCTAACAGAGCACAGCCGTGGTGTTAGGCCAGAAGCCTGGGCCTATCCACTGAGAGACCAGCTATCCATACGGAAGCAAGACTCCAGCATCCAGGCCGTGTTCCTGAAGATTGAGGAGACTGCCCCGCTGACACTGAAACCAGGGCTCGACAAATCCCGGTCACCATGGCGACTAGAAATAGTGTCCTGGCGACTTGGCTTGGAAGGTGGGCAAAAAAAAAATGTTCTTGTGAGCTGACTAGACTCTGTGTCCCGTGATGTACTCCAAGAAAAGGATTTTACAGGTAAGCTGTCATAAAAATCCTATTTTCTTTATCGTACATCACGGGACACAGAGTCTAGTCATTACTAAGTGGGATGTCCCAAAGCAATGCTTACTGAGGGGAGGGAGACACAAATAACGCAGACCGCCATCAGACGTGAGGACCTATAATGCTGCCTGCAGAATACTGCGCCAAAAAGCGGCATCCTTAGACACTGGCGAAAAAACTGAGGTGCTCCCAGTGTGGGAGGGGTTATATAGGGAGGGAACTTCCTGTCTAATTGATTACACCAGTGTCCAGCACCTGAAGGTGGAACATATAACCCACTTAGGGCCAGATTCACGTAGAGTGCGTATCTTTAGGCGGGCGTAGCGCATCTCATATGCGCTACGCCGATGTAACAGAGCGGCAAGTACAGTATTCACAAAGCACTTTCTCCCTAAGTTACGGCGGCGTAGCATAAATGGGCCGGCGTAAGCCCGCCTAATTCAAAGTAGCAAGGCAGTGGGTGTGTTGTATTAAAATGAAGCGTGACCCCATGTAAATGAAGGGCCTAACGAACGGCGCATGCTCAGAATCACGTCGCATATACTCCCTAAGATACAACAGCTCAATGCGAACGATGCGAACGTAACCTACGCCCAGCCCCATTCACCTACGACTTACGTAAACAACGGCTGTTCAGACGTCCATACCTTTGCATAGGCTGCACCACCTTTTTGGTGGAATAACTATATGCCGGACGTACGCCTTACGTAAACGGCGTAGATTACTGCGTACATTCGTGAATCGGCGTATCTTACTCATTTACATATTCGGCGTGTAAATCTTTGGAAGCGCCCATTGCGGCCAGCGTAAATATGCGCCCAAGATCCGACGGCGTAGGAGACTTACGTTGGTCGGATGAGGCCAGAATTCAGGCGTATCTAGTATTGAGAATAAGGTGCATAGATACATTGGCGCATCTGGACACTTACGCTGCGTATCTGTAGATACGCCAGCGTAAGTCTTTATGCATCTGGCCCATTGTAATTACTAGACTCTGTGTCCCGTGATGTACGATAAAGAAAAAACTGTATGGACCCCCCACCACCAAGAAATTCATACTAGACCCTTATCAGAGCATGCAGCCTGACTCGGCAGGGAAGGGTGGGGGGTGGGGAGTGAGCATGTCTCTTCCTGAACCATACCAAACCACATACCCTCAACATGGGGAGAGAATCTTGCCCAGTCCATTCCCTCCTGGTTGGAAAGTTGAACAAGTCCAATGTATGAGCTCGTATCGGGGAACATGAGGGATCTGTACAACATAAGACATCGGGAAATGTATATCTGTCTGCAGAACACGGGGGAGATATTGGAACTCTAATTCATGGTCACCTGGAAATAATGAAAAGGAGAAAGTCCATCCAAACCGTGAGATTGGTCAGAGACTAATTGGTATCATTCTGGGCATTGCCAGACTAGGTCTTGGTGACAGACTGAAGGGTGATGCTGCTCATACTATATGTGACCCTCATCTACATCATGGACATCTTCCTCAGCTTCTTAGTAAATAGGATAGAAATCTTCACAATCCTATAGAAGAGGTTGGGGGTTTGGTCAGTGCACATGTCTACAGCTTAGTAGATGATAAATTAGACAGATAACTGAGAAGCCGCAGATGTCACTCGCTAACAAGCTTTTAGATGTTTTACGAAGTTCCAAGGAATGTCTATACAAGAGGAAATCTATATGTTGTAAACGCCTAGAAGAGGCCACTTGGCATCCTGGCGTGAGTCGCTCCTTTCCCTGGTGAAATAAAAGGTTTGTTTTCCTGGAGTCCGTGTCCGGAGTCCATTCCTGGTTTCCCAGAACTCAAAGAGCCGTTTTGCTGCAACATTTCTCTGGTGCATTGGCCGGGAAACCAGGTGTGACGGCTGTGACAGGTGACAACACCACCAGCAATTCTTCTCATTCCACCGACACACACAACTTTTTTTTCTCTTCAATACATTTTTTTATTATAATTTTTACTTTTAAACAGATTACAGTCATAGAATCAGGAAATAGTAACAAGGTAGAAATGCGATTGGTCAGGAAAATGACTTGTCTGGAATGTGGAGGCGGAGTCATACAATACAATACACAACGTGTTACATTATTATAACAAAGTATTGTAGAAAAGATCACACCATAGAAAATGGGGGGAAAAGGAGAAAATAAACCCGGATATTAAGGGGGAATTTGTGTACGAGGAACACCTTAACAATCACCACCATTTTATTCTCCAGGGCCTCTGCTATCATATGATATATGTTTGGGGGTTTTATCTAATCTTCAGGCCCAAAATTTGCAAAAACATCTGACAGTGAAAGGGTTAATGTGAGCTAGATGGGATGACTCTGCTGTGCTCACACATTAGAGCTCCCCCTAGCTGCAGCCTGGTAATAACATTGCTAGGAGGTCTATTCATTTATCTGCTCCATACTTCCCATCTTTATATAAACGTCTCCTGACATTTAGGGGTCTATTAATAAAATATGTGCATAGCAATTCCCCCGGGGAAAGTCCATGTACATTCCTTCTGTGTGAATGGGGGAAAGATGAATGCCACCCCTTGACGTTTGCAAATGGGGTTCTTTCTCAAAGTGGGGGGATTTATATAAGTGGAAGCCCTTCTGACTCTGCACTTCAGCGAATGCACAAAGCGAAGGAACACAAAATACCTTGAAATTTGTCACACAGGTAACCTTGTACACACTTTCTGCTCTTCCTCCCCCTTCTAAAATGCCCCGTCTGCCACTCCTTCTGACTGCTGCGTCTTCAATCCTTAAACTGTCTTTCATTCATCCCTGTTCTCCACCCCACACCTTGTATATATCACCCTCACTTCTGTCCTCCCCTTATTACTGCGCTCACCAACTCTGGCAACCTACGCCCCATCTCCTTGCTCTCCTTTTTAACCAAACTCCTTGAACGTCTAGTCTACAACCGACTGAGCGTCCACCTTGCTGATAATAACCTTCTTGATCCCCTTCAGTCTGGGTTTTGTCCTCAACATTCCACAGAAACTGCTCTCCTAAAACTAACAAACGATATACTAACAGCCAAAACTAAGGAACATTATTCTGTGCTCCTACTCCTGGACCTCTCTGCCGCCTTTGATACGGTTGACCACCCACTCTTCCTCAAAAAACTTCACACCTTTGGTCTCCGTGACTGTACTCTTCGCTGGCTCTCTACCTACTTATCCAACCGCACCTTCAGCGTTACTTACAATTCTACTTCCTCCTCTCCTCTTCCTTTCTCTGTTGGGGTCCCCCAAGGTTCTGTTCTTGAACCCCTCCTATTTTCATTCTACACCTCCTCCCTGGGTCAGCTGATAGCCACCCACGGCTTCCGATACCATCTCTGCGCTGACGACACTCAAATCTATCTCTCTGCCCCTCAACTCGCCCCTTCATTCCCCTCATGTATCACTAATCTATTATTATTATTATTATACAGGATTTATCGCCAACAGTACTATCAGATATATCAGTTTGGATGTCACACCACTTCCTTTAAACTCAATCTATCCGAAACCAAACTTATCATTTTCCTTCCCCACGTGCCTCTTCCCCTGATCTCTCTGTCAAAATTGATGGCACAACCATAAGCCCATCCCCACATGCCAAGGTCCTAGGAGTAGTCCTGGACTCTGAACTGTCCTTCAAGCCCCACGTCCAATCACTGTCCAAATCTTGCTGCCTCAGCCTCCGCAACATCTCCAAAATACGCCCCTTTCTAACCAATGACACCACAAAGCTCCTAATTCACTCCCTGGTCATCTCTCGCCTCGATTACTGCAACTCCCTCCTCATTGGCTTACCCCTGCATACTCTAACCTCCCTTCAGTCCATCATGAATGCTGCTGCCAGACTCATCCACCTTACCAACCGCTCTGTCTCTGCTGCTCCTCTCAGTCAATCCCTCCACTGGCTTCCGCTCGCCCAACAAATTAAATTCAAAATACTAACAATTACCTACAAAGCAATGCACAGCTCTGCCCCCAGCTACATCACTGACCTAGTCTCTAAATACCAACCTAATCATTCTCTTCGTTCTTCTTAAGACCTCCTGCTCTCTCATCACCTCCTCCCATGCTCGTCTACATGACTTTTCCAGAGCCTCTCCAAGCCTATGGAACTCCTTACCCCAATCTGTCCATCTATCTCCTTCTCTATTAGCTTTTAGAGGATCCCTGAAAAGCCTCCTCTTCAGAGAAGCCTATCCTACCCACACCTAACAACTGTACTTTAATTTTGTCCATCTGATCATCCCCCACAGCCAACTACCCTTTGTCCCACTTGACCCTCCCTTCTAGACTGTAAGCTCTAACGAGCAGGGCCCTCTGATCCCTCCTGTATTGAATTGTATTGTAACTGTACTGTCTTCCCTGATGTTGTAAAGCGCTGCGCAAACTGTTGGCGCTATATAAATCCTGTATAATAATAAATTAGGATATTTGCTGTGCTGGTCGAATGGTTTCCATTCATTTAAAATGGAAATTATTGGATTTGGCCACTAGATGGGGATAATTTATATGGTACTTAGCGCCATCTAATGGCCAAATGTGGTATTTTATGTTTTACGTCAATGGTCGGTATTAAAACCACATGGTCAGATTTTTGCCACTAGATGGAGCTGATGAACCAATATGTGTCATGATTGGAGGAACGCGTGTCACATTCATTCTACAATTTGTTTTATAATAGATCCCTAAATGTCTGTGAAATCTTCCACCACAAAATGTACTCAGCCAATGAGAGGGAATGACTCCATTTTTATTTTTCTCCTGCTATCAATGGCCAACACGGTACAACACTTCATCCATGTCTTTGGTGATCTCTGATCTCCTTATCAACTGTTTCTTACATGATGAAGATCAGCCATGGAGTATATCTGAGGTGTATATCAGGGTGTGCTTCTTCCCCACATGTCCAGCAACATACAAGACATTTCCCGCACTCACTAATACACCTCGAGGGGTTGTGTGGGACCCCTGATGTACAGGAAGACAGGACTTCAGTGAGGAACAATTCCCTCACTCAGACCAGGAAAGTTCATTCTCCTCCGTGTCCAATCTCAGATGACTGTAAACAGACGACTTCTGTGACTGACAATTCCTGTACTTAGGGCAGGAATACAGCTTCTCCCCCATGTGAGATCTCTGATGTTTGGAAAGACTGGACTTCTCTGAAAAACATTTCCCACACTCAGAACAGGAAAAAGGCTTCTCCCCCGTGTGAGATCGCCGATGTGTGGAAAGACTGGACTTCACTGAAAAACATTTTCCGCACTCAGAACAGGAAAAAGGCTTCTCCCCCGTGTGAGATCTCTGATGTTTGGAAAGACTGGACTTTTCTGAAAAACATTTTCCGCACTCAGAACAGGAAAAAGGCTTCTCCCCCGTGTGAGATCTCTGATGTATGGAAAGACTGGACTTCACTGAAAAACATTTTCCGCACTCAGAACAGGAAAAAGGCTTCTCCCCCGTGTGTGATCTCTGATGGGTGGAAAGATTGGCCTTCTGTGAAAAACATTTTCCGCACTCAGAACAGGAAAAACGCAACTCCCCCGTGTGTGATCTCTGATGTTTGGAAAAATAGGACTTCTTTAAACTGTCCCGCACAGTCTGAGGTTCCTCGGGATAAGAGGAATACGATGGTCCGGCACCGTCCCGCACAGTCTGAGGTTCCTCAGGATAAGAGGAATACGATGGTCCGGCACCGTCCCGCACAGTCTGAGGTTCCTCAGGATAAGTGGAATACGATGGTCCGGCACCGTCCAGCACAGACTGAGGTTCCTCAGGATAAGAGGAATACGATGGTCCGGCACCGTCCAGCACAGACTGAGGTTCCTCAGGATAAGAGGAATACGATGGTCTGGCACCGTCCCGCACAGTCTGAGGTTCCTCGGGATAAGAGGAATACGATGGTCCATCTACACTGTGTGGTGCCGGATGGACATTTGAGGTATTCGGGTTTTCTCCTGGACTATACTGTGTGATGTCCTCATCTTCTACTTTACAGTCTGGAGACAAAGTGAGACAATCCTCTGAGGTTTTCCTCATCTCCCGTCCATCTACTAAAATAGAAATACAAAGATTATTACTAGACATGAGCTGATTGGTTCCCCTAAACTAGGACTCCGCCCACATCAGGCAGCTTTGTCTCTGAGGATCTTACAATTCCCCCCTCAAGGTAACTAGTAAATCGGTCCTCTGATCTCCTACCAGATCATTTCTTTATTCATTGACCTTAGTTAGAGAGTGAGGAAACAACGAGAACTGTCTTTTATAGGAGTGACAGTAATGAGGGGATTATAGGACAAGGGTCAGGAGTATGTAATGTACAACACAGAGTATATAGTGCAGGGGTCAGGAGTATGTAATGTACAACATAGAGTATATAGTGCAGGGGTCAGGACTCATAATATTGGTATTGAGTAATCAATGGTGGATGAAATGTTTACTAGAGACAAGTTGCAGAGATCCCACACCGCTGCCTCCCATCTCCTGAGACTGCACTCAGTGACTTGGGTCTGAGACTATACAGACATATCCCTCCACCCGGCACAGCCAGCAAATAACAGAGCAAGTAACCCCGGGAGAATTGTTCTGTCAGAGATCTCACTAGACCCGGGCATGAGGCAGAAGACACAAGGAATACAGGACGGGGAACACAGCTCAGGAGAGTGACCAGGGGATTACAGGCTGATATCACCCAGTCCCCGCCCTACTCTGGACCAATCAGTGAGCAATATGGGTGGAGGAATGGATTTAGTGTTAATGACCCACCTGTGCTGATCTCTGTAGGAGTGCCGTCCTCTATAAATGTCCCCGTTATTCCATCCTCCTCCATAGACTGCTGATCATCCCTCACATACGTCTCTTCTTCTTCTGATTTCACCTCAAATTCTATATCGATTGGATCTCCACTCTAAACCAAGAGAATGAGAGAGAATATCATCTGTAAGATATAAACTTACATACAAAATCCACACATCATCTCCACCAGTCCATGTTCTAGATGCTCCGCCCCACCGACCTTGTAACAGTGGGGGATGGTGTGACCTTCCTGTGTGGAATCCCGGGAATACAGAGGACGGGGACATCTCTCTGGTGGGTTCCTGGTATTAGGTGGCTCCATCATATCCTTGTGTCCTTCTGAAAACTTCTCCATCACTCCATACTCCTCATCCTCCTCTTTATACTCTTCTTTTACATCAATATTATCATCCCCGAGGTTTCCACTCTGAATATATAATAAAACATTCATTATAATAAACATGTTTGTGTATAAATCATAACTACCAATAATTGTTCCTCATCTACCTGATGATGGTGGGGGATGGTGTGTTCTTCCTCCATCACCCCATCCTCATCATCCTCCTCCTTTATCTCTTCTTTAACCTCAACTTTAGGATCTCTCAGGTCTCCACTCTGAATATAGAATAAAAATGACATCAATGGTAACAATGCAGATAATGTACAGATCCTAATGATACTATCAGTGATTGTTCCTCATCTACCTGATGATGGTGGGGGATGGTGTGACCTTCCTGTGTGGAATCCCGGGAATACAGAGGACGGGGACATCTCTCTGGTGGGTTCCCATTACTGGATCCATCTGTAGGAAACACACACACTGACTGAATACATTGTTTCTATGTGTTTATCAGATGATGGGGGATCTAGGTGGAGCCTCCGTACTGCTCTCTCCTTTACAATAAAGTCTCCTCTTACCCGGTGATGTGAGGGGCGGCTGATTCTCCATCATGACGTCCTTGTAGAGATCCTTGTGTCCTTCTAAATACTGCCACTCCTCCATGGAGAAATGGACAGTGACATCCTGACACCTTATAGGAACCTGACACACACAATGATACAGTCACCATCCAGACACATCCCTTGTGTTGAACCTTCACAGACATCAGGAATAGTTATTTCCTCCTCCATAAAGATTATAAAATCAAACACACGTATAATAAGTCCACCTCTCGATAAAACCCCCAACCCGTATTATCATATAATCCGTTAGTATAAACTGAAAAGGTGAAATAAATGAAAAAAAAAAAAACACATTTCGGAAATGAAGAGAATGTTCCGGCCCCGTAAGTGGTGGAATGTTCTGACCCTGAAGGGGTTAATGTACGACTCCACACTATATATGTGTACATACCTCTCAACTTTCTGAGATGGGAATGAGGGACTTCTATTAGCAAAAGTATGTAGGCATAGGACACACCCCCTGACACACCCCTTAATGGAGAAACATTAAAAAAAAAATTGGTTAAACCCACAAGTGCATTTTTACCACTAATATTCCTTTATATTGGCTTCTGGAATTTACAAATGCAGCAGAAAAATGTAGAAATTGGATGGAAGGTTTAGCACCGGGAAAGACTTTTTGATAGATAAATAGTGCATTTTATATACATGTATATAGATCAGACCAACATGAGGGACACATGAGGAGGAAAGAGGGACTTTGTTGTGAATGAGGGTAGGGTGCCCACGTGTCCCGGATTGCCCGGGACTGTCCCTTAATTGGCATCTGTGTCCCTGGTCCCGGATGCCTTCATTCCGGGACAATACAATGTCCCGGAATGAAGCACTGGGTAAAGTCATTATGAATTCAGCAGAGTCTGAGCCACGGTAGCGCTGTCTGCGGCATGCAGAACCACCTCCCCATGACTTTCATTGTGCTCACTGGTTGCTACAGCCGCTTGGCTTGTAGCAACCAGTGACATCACGGCTGCAGTGCACCCCCTCTGTTCAGAACTGAAAGCGCGGGAGGATTTCACTTCCTCCTCCGCGCTTCTGCTCTGTCTGCCTCCTGGGACCCAAAGCAGCTGAGCTCCGAGGCTGCCCCCTGACATACCAGAGAGGGACACAGCATCTGATGTGAGAGGGAGAGCAGCAGCATCATCTGAGAAGAACAGAGAGTGGGGGCCCCGGGGAGCAGCAGGAGGCTGACTGGAAGGAACAGCACGAGAGGGAGTGAGAGAAGACCTGAGCAGCAGTGACATCCTCCCAGAGCCTGCACACCTTCTGCCAACGTCTGCTCCAGCTGTGCCTATCATCAAGGCTGACAGAGAGGACAAGGATGGTCTGGAGGTAGGTGCATACATCACACACACCTACCCACAGACAGGGGCTGGGACAGGGGGTACAGGAAGGACTGCAGGCCAGCTTAGGGGGTCAATTTCACTCACCACCCCCCCCTCTCTCTCTTCCATCCCCCTCTCTCTCCCATCCCCCTCTCTCTCTCACCCCCTCTCTCTCTCTCTCCCACCCCTTCTCTCTCTCTCTCTCTCTCTCTCTCCCACCACCCTCTCTCTCCCACCCCTTCTCTCTCTCTCTCTCCCTCACCCCTTCTCTCTCCCACCCCTTCTCTCTCTCTCCCACCCCTTCTCTCTCTCCCACCCCTTCTCTCTCTCTCTCTCTCCCACCCCTTCTCTCTCTCTCCCCTTCTCTCTCTCTCTCCCACCCCTTCTCTCTCTCTCTCTCTCCCACCCCTTCTCTCTCTCTCTCTCCCACCCCTTCTCTCTCTCTCTCTCTCTCCCACCCCTTCTCTCTCTCTCCCACCCCTTCTCTCTCTTCCACCCCTTCTCTCTCTCTCTCCCACCCCTTCTCCCACCCTCACCAAGCCCCTCTCCCCTCCCAAATGGACACTAACAGGTGACAGCAAGTGAGAGTTAGTGATCCCATCCCTTCCCAAGCACTGCCACTTAACCCATGCCCCCAGCACTGCCAGTCTGCCACTGGCCTCATCCTCCTAATGAAGGACTACAGGTCCCAGCATTAGTCCCTTAGAGCTGAGGATCTGACATGCTCCCCCAATGGACGGGGTAGGAATCGGGTAGGTCAGTGTAATGATCAGGTAGGTCAGTGTAGGAATCAGGTTAGTGTAGTGGTCAGGTATTTCAATGCAGCAATCAATTGGGTCAGTGTAGGGATCAGGAAGGTCAGTGTAGTGGTCAGGTAGGTCAGTGTAGGAATCAGGTACAGTAGGTCAGTGTAGTAGTCGGGTAGGTCAGTGTATGTGCAGTTTTTACCCCAGATCCCTTGTGTCATTTGTATTTCTTTTGTGGTATAAAGTACAGGGTTTTATATACAACTTTAGTGCCTTAGATATAAACAGCATTTGTTTCATGTATGTTAGCCCAACATCGCAAGAACAATTACACTCTGTGAATCTAAGTGGCTGCCTGCAGCTGCAGTGTTGGGCTTCCATACATGAAACAAATGCTTAAATAGGTAAGGGGCGGGGCCTCTCGGCCACGTCATATGGCGGCACTGCCTCCTTGTGATGTCACCGACCGCTGCTTGCTGGGGGGGGGGGTGTCCCTGAATGGCTGTATGGAAATGTGGTCACCCTAAATGAGGGACAGTCCCTCCAAATCAGGGACAGTTGGGAGGTATATGTGTGTATCACCATCTGCTGGAGATAAAAGACGTCACAGTGACTATGGAGGAAGAGGACGGACATGACGGGGTTACTGGGTGTAAATAGAAGATAAGATCTTATTACCTCCTCTGCTGCCGATTCCAAAGATGTCTACTCACTACTTCCTCCCGATTCACCTCTCACCCGGAACTTCCTGTCTGTCCCTGACATCACTTCCTGTCTTCCATAGAGACTTCCTGTGATCAACTGTGTCCAGTCACGGCTGCGTAAACAGGAAGAGACATTTATTGACTTTTCCTCATTCGCATTTGACAGGCGTGAGTTGAGGAGAGCCGATCGGCTGCTCTCCTGATAGGGGGGGGGGGTCTGTGCTGATTGTTTATCAGGGCAGCCCCCCCGCAGATGCCCGCCCAGGACTGCCAGGGATGCCTACAATGGACGCCCACCAGGGAAGCTACCCTGTACCACCAGGAATATGCCAATCAGTGCCCATCAGCAATGCCTGCCAGTGTCATCAGTGATGCATATCAGTGCCATTTATAAGTACCCATTAGTGCAGCCTTTTAGTGGCCATCAGTGTTGCCTATCAATGCCCATCAGTGCTGCATATCAGTGCCACCTCATTAGTGCCGCCTTATCAGTGCCTGGCAGTGAAGGAGAAAACGTACTCATTTACAACATTTAAAAAAAAAAAAAAATGTTTTGTTATTATTAATTCATTACGTTCCATTCGTAGATGCGGTATTCGTTATTTCGGATAATTCGTAACTTCGGATAAATTTGTATTCATTACGTTCAGTAACAGCTAAATTTGCAAGGAAATTCCGATAAATTTGTTAGTTATAATTAGTCAGTTCGTATTTTATTTTACATTTTCAAATTTTCTCTCTTATTTTCGAATTTTGAATTTCCAAATTTATCCAAAATAACTAATGACCTGAAAAACTAAAAAAAACGAAGAAACAAATGAAAGGAAAACAAAGAAATGTTTGGTCAGTGCACATGTCTACAGCTTAGTTACCTTAGTAGATGATAAATTAGACAGATAACTGAGAAGCCGCAGACGTCACTCGCTAACAAGCTTTTAGATGTTTTACGAAGTTCCAAGGAATGTCTATACAAGAGGAAATCTATATGTTGTAAACGCCTAGAAGAGGCCACTTGGCATCCTGGCGTGAGTCGCTCCTTTCCCTGGTGAAATAAAAGGTTTGTTTTCCTGGAGTCCGTGTCCGGAGTCCATTCCTGGTTTCCCAGAACTCAAAGAGCCGTTTTGCTGCAACATTTATCTGGTGCATTGGCCAGGAAACCAGGTGTGACGGCTGTGACAGGTGACAACACCACCAGCAATTCTTCTCATTCCACCGACACACACAACTTTTTTTTCTCTTCAATACAATTTTTTATTATAATTTTTACTTTTAAACAGATTACAGTCATAGAATCAGGAAATAGTAAAAAGGTAGAAATGCGATTGGTCAGGAAAATGACTTGTCTGGAATGTGGAGGCGGAGTCGTACAATACAATACACAACGTGTTCCATTATTATAACAAAGTATTGTAGAAAAGATCACACCATAGAAAATGGGGGAAAAGGAGAAAATAAACCCGGATATTAAGGGGAATTTGTGTACGAGGAACACCTTAACAATCACCACCATTTTATTCTCTAGGGTGTTAGAAAAAAATATATATAATGTTTGGGGGTTTTAACTAATTTTCTTGCAAAAAAATCTGTTTAATCTTGAAAGCACAAAGTCTGAAAAACAGGCCCCGGTCCTTAAGTGGTTAATAATCAATTCCACTTCTATATCCCGGGGTGAAGGACATGAAACAAAAAAAAACACAAGTACCATAGTGCTCTCTGCTTCTGAATTTATTATAAAATCCTTCTCTGTACAATCCGTGTTTTATTGATTGCATGGAATATTGGAATTTTCTGAGATTGTGGATTTGGGGTTTTCATGAGCTGGAAGCCACAATCATCACAATGATGACAAATCACGGCTTGAACCCTCTTGCTTTGCATGTAATGAGTCTCTCTCATATATTAGTCTCGCCTTTTAAGTTGCATTAGTGAAATAAATGAACTTTTGCACCATATTCTAATTTTTCGAGTTTCACCCGTATATCAGGGTGTGCTTCTTCCCCACATGTCCAGCAACATTCACATACAAGACATTTCCCGCACTCACTAATACACCTCAAGGGTTGTGTGGGACCCCTGATGTACAGGAAGACAATTCCTTCACTCTGGCATCTCCCCCGTGTGAGATCTCTGATGTGTGGAAAGACTGGACTTCAGTGAGGAACATTTCCCTCACTCAGGACAGGAAAAAGGCTTCTCCCCCGTGTGAGATCTCTGATGTCTGTAAAGAGTGGCCTTCAATGAAAAACATTTTCCGCACGCAGAACAGGAAAAAGACTTCTCCCCCGTGTGAGATCTCTGATGTGTGGAAAGATGGGACTTATCTGAAAAACATTTCCCGCACTCAGGACAGGAAAAAGGCTTCTCCCCCGTGTGAGATCTCTGATGTTTGGAAAGATTGGACTTCTGTGAAAAACATTTCCCGCACTCAGAACAGGAAAAAGGCCACTCCCCCGTGTGTGATCTCTGATGTGTGGAAAGATTGGACTTATCTGAAAAACATTTCCCGCACTCAGGACATGAAAAAGGCTTCTCCCCTGTGTGTGATCTCTGATGTGAGGAAAGACTGGACTTCTGTGAAAAACATTTCCCGCACTCAGGACATGAAAAAGGCTTCTCCCCCGTGTGAGATCTCTGATGTGAGGAAAGACTGGACTTCTGTGAAAAACATTTTCCGCACTCAGAACAGGAAAAAGGCTTCTCCCCCGTGTGAGATCTCTGATGTATGGAAAGACTGGACTTCTTTGAAAAACATTTTCCGCACTCAGAACAGGAAAAAGGCTTCTCCCCCGTGTGAGATCTCTGATGTGTGGAAAGACTGGACTTCATTGAAAAACATTTTTCACAATCAGAACAGGAAAAAGGCTTCTCCCCCGTGTGAGATCTCTGATGTATGGAAAGACTGGACTTCATTGAAAAACATTTTCCACAATCAGAACAAAAAAAAGGCTTCTCCCCCGTGTGTGATCTCTGATGTCTGGAAAGATGTAACTTCATTGAAAAACATTTACCGCACTCAGAACAGGAAAAAGGCTTCTCACCTGTGTGAAATCTTTTATGCCTATTAAGACTGTTTTTGAAACTGAAACACTTCCCGCACTCAGCACAGAAAAACTTCTTATCTGTTCGAAGGACGGCAACGTCCCGCACAGTCTGAGGTTCCTCAGGACAAGAGGAATACGATGGTCCGGCACCGTCCCGCACAGTCTGAGGTTCCTCAGGATAAGAGGAATACGATGGTCCGGCACCGTCCCGCACAGTCTGAGGTTCCTCAGGATAAGAGGAATACCATGGTCCGGCACCGTCCCGCACAGTCTGAGGTTCCTCAGTATAAGAGGAATACGATGGTCCGGCACCTTCCCGCACAGTCTGAGGTTCCTCAGGATAAGAGGAATACGATGGTCTGGCACCGTCCCGCACAGTCTGAGGTTCCTCAGGATAAGAGGAATACGATGGTCCGGCACCGTCCCGCACAGTCTGAGGTTCCTCAGGATAAGAGGAATACGATGGTCCGGCACCGTCCCGCACAGTCTGAGGTTCCTCAGGATAAGAGGAATACGATGGTCCGGCACCATCCCGCACAGTCTGAGGTTCCTCAGGATAAGAGGAATACGATGGTCCGGCACCGTCCCGCACAGTCTGAGGTTCCTCAGGATAAGAGGAATACGATGGTCCATCTACACTGTGTGGTGCCGGATGGAAATTTGAGGTAGTCAGATTTTCTCCTGGACTATACTGTGTGATGTCCTCATCTTCTACTTTACAGTCTGGAGACAAAGTGAGACAATCCTCTGAGGTTTTCCTCATCTCCCGTCCATCTACTAAAATAGAAATACAAAGATTATTACTAGACATGAGCTGATTGGTTCCCCTAAACCAGGACTCCGCCCACATCAGGCAGCTTTGTCTCTGAGGATCTTACAATTCCCCCCTCAAGGTAACCAGTAAATGGGTCCTCTGATCTCCTACCAGATCATTTCTTTATTCATGGACCTTAGTCAGAGAGTGAGGAAACAACGAGAACTGTCTTTTATAGGAGTGACAGTGATGAGGGGATTATAGGACGAGGGTCAGGAGTATGTAATGTACAACATAGAGTATATAGTGCAGGGGTCAGGAGTATGTAATGTACAACATAGAGTATATAGTGCAGGGGTCAGGAGTATGTAATGTACAACATAGAGAATATAGTGCAGGGGTCAGAAGTATGTAATGTACAACATAGAGTATATAGTGCAGGGGTCAGGAGTATGTAATGAACATGTAGCACCCTGGTGTTTAGGAAGGGTGGCTAATAAATTGAATTCACCAGGTGGTAGTTATCCTTGCTTATTGTTAGGAGATCTACTGATTCCTCTCTAACTTTGGATGGCTGCACCTTTTCTCTTCTGTCACTAGATGGCACTAGATAGACAAGGGTGTAGCAAGGTCAGATTATGAATAGATGGGGTGTCTCAACCAATTTGCAGGGGTTTCTTTGGTCCCTTGGCCTGCTGGGAGAGCCTATTTATTTGGGTGGAGTCAGGTGATCAGGGTTCTGTGCCACCTGGACGGCTGTCTGGGTGGACGTGTGTTATGTTGCCTGGGTTGCTAGGCCAGAAGCCTGAGGCCTATCCAGGAACAAGAGAAGCAGCGAAGGGTTGGGACTGCAGGATTGGATCCCAACTGAGAGTAAAGGTTCAGCCCAACGGGGAACCAGTTGTAGTCGGAGGTGGAGGGGAAGCTGTCGCCACTCGCCACTAAGGGACCATCCACCTTGTTACCGGAGACTACAGTTAGTAAGCTGGAGCCAGTACCAGAGCAATCTTCTCACCAGCCTGGGACAGTGAAGAAGTGGGAAAGCTTCAGCAGGTGCCAAGCCAGGGGCCCAGCAGGATAGTGGGGGTGACGCTTGAGGAGCATCAGTAAGTGCCAAGCCAGGGGCCCAGCAGGATAGCGGGGGTGACGCTTGAGGAGCATCAGTAAGTGCCAAGCCAGGGGCAAAGCAGGATAGCGGGGGTGACGCTTGAGAAGCATCAGTACGTGCCAAGCCAGGGGCCCAGCAGGATAGCGGGGGTGACGCTTGAGGAATATACAGCGGGTTAGCTGTAGAAGAGCTCAGGAGATTCAGTGGCCACTGAATCTGGAAGTCCAGTGAGTAGGGAGGAGCCTAACACCTCCCGCTTCGGTTTGCGGCAGAACAAGCGAATGTACCAAAAGTTTGTGTGAACATTCGAACACTGTTAAAGTTTAAGCGGCCCGAACGTGAAAAATCAAAAGTGCCCGCAGGCTCTATATACTCTGAACAGCAGTATACAGGCGGTCCCCGGGTTACAAACAAGACAGGGACTGGAGGTTTGTTCTTAAGTTGAATCTGTTTGTAATTTGGAACTGTTACATTTTGTAAGTGTAGCTCCAGCCAAAAAATCGAATTCGAAGCTTTTTGGAAAACATAGGGAAGGGTTATCACCCCTGTAACATTTTATTTGCTGTCTGTGCCCCGTGTTCAGAAGATTTCACCTCACTTTCTGTGCCAATGACAATTGGATTTAGAAAATTTGGGGTTATTAGGGAAACAAGGATTGGTGATAAAGCATCAGTGGAGAGGAGACACCTTTTCCCCATATCAACTCTTACAGGAGAGAATTTATCTTCCTAGGGGTAGATTTCCTCTCACTTCCTGTTGTCTCCCTCCGTTTGTAAGTAGGAATCGTTTGTAAGTCGGATGTTTGAAAGTAGGGGAAAATTGTGCCTTAGGTGTTGGTGGTACCAGAACACTGTAAGCCCTCACCGTTACTCTTGGTGGGTGCAGGAACGGGCCCTGCTGGGAAATATTAGATCAAAAATTTTAATTAACAAAGGCGTGTGAACAGGGGCAGAAAAATTGGGCCTTATGTGGCGGTGGTAGTGCCCTGAAACAAAAATATTCTTAGAAGCTATCAACATGAACATTGAGGAGGAATAGGATAGTCACTCAGCATAATAGGATAGTCACTCAGCATAGGCAGTCTTCAAGGGATCCCACTTCCATAGAAAAATCAATTGTTTACATCAGCATCAGGTGCTTGGTAGCTGGTGATCCAAGACTGATTCATTTTTATGAAGGTGAGCCGATCAACAGAGTCTGTGGACAGGCGCACTCTGTGATCGGTTACAAAGCCTTCAGCAGCACTGAATGTGCGTTCAGAAAGAACGCTGGATGCAGGACAGGCCAGTAGCTCAATTGCATATTGTGCAAGCTCTGGCCAGTGGTCCATCCTCAAGACCCAGTAACCCAGAGGATTTTCTGTTGGAAAGGTCTCCAAGTCTGACCTTGCCCCTAGATATTCCTGCACCATGTAATTCAGACACTGGCGACGGTTGCTGGAACCAATCAGACCTTGGGGCTGCGGACTGAAAAATTGTCTGATGGCATCGGTCAGATGGCCACCTTCTCCACCGCTCTTTCTGTGATTGGACGAAGCCTCAGCAACACGTTGTCCAGCACCAGGAGATTGTAACCTCCCAGGCTCTGGAAATGCATTGCACAAACCTTTCTGCAAGGCCTTCCAAAGATGTTTCATCCTCTGCTCCCTCTGCGAAGGGTGGATAAGTTCTGGGAAAGTTCCTGAAAACAGGGCACATGGATCAAGTGTCCATGTCGGAGGGCAGAGAGGAGGTTGGTGCCTACAACCATTCCTGGCTGAAGCTGGCATGGCGTCAACCACCTCTGAGCCTGCCCCTGCAGAGCTGACAGAATCTCTGCCCCAGTGTGGCTCCTGTCCCCTAAGCAGACCAACTTAAGCACCGCATGGCATCCTTTTGCCCGAGTGCTTGCGTAGCCCCTTGAACGTCTATGGAGCTTCGCTGGTTCAGGAGGACAAATCTGCAGAGGAAGAGGCCATAGAGGAAGAAGAGGAGGGAGTGGAGGAGAGAGCCACCACTAGCATTTTGGAGGTGTGGTGGCAGAACAAGCTCCAACAATACTGCACCCTGTCCTGCAACCTTCCCAGCTGCCAGCAGAGTTACCCAGTGCACCGTGAAAGAAAGGCAACGTCCCTGTTCATGCCTGCTGGACCATGAGTCAGCGGTAATATGCACCTTACTGCTGACCGCCCTGTCCAACGAGGCCAAGACATTGCCTTCCACATGCTGGTAGAGAGTCGGAATGGTCTTCCGTGAAAAGAAATGGCGTTTGGGAACCTGTCACTGAGGTACCGCACATTCCACAAATTCATGAAAGGGGACAGAGTCTACCAGCTGAAAAGGCAGCAGTTGCAGTGCTAGCAATTTAGCCAAGCTAGCATTCAGACGCTGAGCATGTGCATGGCTGGGATCAAATTTATTTCTACAATTTAGCAAACTGGGTAGGGAAATTTTCCTGCTACAATCGGATGTTGGTGTACTGCCAGCAGATTTCCCACAAGTACTTGGGACACCTAATTCTACACCTTCATTCCTCTCAGTGCAGGTTTCTGAGCGGACTGAAGGTATACTGGGGTTGGAGATCCCAGCTGATGAGGAGCAAGGAGAGGTCCGCCTTCTTCTTTGATGCGGGTCTTTTAAGTGCTGTTGCCAACGGACTGCATGGGAGGTCGACATATGTCTGGTCAAGCATGTGGTGCCCAAGCGGCTGCTGTTTTGGCCACGCTTGACATGCTTCAGACATATGTTACAAACCGCAACGGTGCGATCTGCTGCACGTGTCAAAAAAGGGCCACACCAAAGAACTTTTCAAAATACGTGGGGAGTCAGCAGCGCCCTGCACATGCTTAGCTCTGTGGTGTGATGAAATAGGGTGGCTGCCCTTAAGCTGCCACCTGGAGGGCATTCTGCCTCATTGGAGATGTTCCTCCTCCTCTCTTCTATCAGGCACCCAAGTAGAGTCAGTGACCTCATCATCCCCTCCCTCCTCATCACGGGAGCAAACTTAGCAGTATGCTACAGCTGGGGGAACATGACTGCCAGTTTCTTGTCCTTCTTGGGCACCCCCTCCCTCTAGGCTCACGTTACTCCCTTCCTCAACCTCAGTACCATCATCAGAGCCTTCAAAACCCTGCGTATTCTCCTGCAGCATGTACCCGACACTGTGGTCGAACAGTTCGGGGGACTCCTCTGTGAACGATGGTGGGGCTAGGGAAGGATTGACTGATGACATGGAGCTGATGGAATAGGCCGCTTTGGCAGCTGCATTGGCAGGCAAACTACTCTGAACCTGGGTGACAGAGGATGAGGACGGCTTTGTTATCCATTCCACCAACTCTTCTGCATGTTGTGGCTCAACGCCGGAAAAAAAAGGGATAGGCTTGGCTAGACTGGATGCAGTGGATATATATATGTAGGAGACTGTGTATATATATATATATATATATATATATATATATATATATATATATATATACTGTATATAATTTATTGGACTGCAACTCACTGAATCACCTGCCTGCCTGAAAGTATATTAGAAAAAGTATACCAGGAACGGCCTGCAGATCTAGCTACACTGGATGCAGTGGATATATATATATATATGTGTGTGTAGGAGACTGTGTATATATATATATTTATATTAAATGCACTGCAGTTAACTGAATCACCGGCCGGCTCAATCTAAATGACACTCTGTCTCTGTCCACGCCAACATCACACTACACAGGGCCGACGTGCATGCGACTTTATATAGTGTGGGGCGTGGACTTAGTCCCCCTGAGCCATGATTGGCCAAAGGCACCCTTCCTTTGGCCAATTATGGCTCTCTTTGCTGACGGCGCTGGGATTGGCCAAAGTATGCGAGTCATAGTGCATGCTTTGGCCAATCATCATACAGCAATGCACTGCGATCTCGCAGTGCATTATGGTGCGTGATGCGGCGCTCGAATTTGGCGCGAACGCCCCATAATGTTAGTCTTTCGATGAACGGGTGAACAGCCAATGTTAGAGTGGAACTCACGTTCGACCCGAACATAAAGCTCATCCCTACTAGTGAGAGACCGGGAGCTCAGGGAGAGAAGATCTGCAGTGAGAGACTGTGTGAGAAGAAGAGAACTATTCTGTGTTACCAAGAGTTATGTAGAACTAGCGTTAGTGACTGTAATAAGATTCGTTACCATAGGAGACAGCGGTCCTACCTATACAGAAGTGGTGTCCGGCTGGAGGCCTTCCACTGTATAGCAGTCTACCTATAGAAGTCTCGGAGTCTACCAATTGTCATTGCATCTACTCAAATGTGTCCTGGCCCTAAACCGGCTCTCCATCCGTTCTTGTTCAGAGATAATAAAGAGTATGTAATGTACAACATAGAGTATATAGTGCAGGGGTCAGGGGTATGTAATGTACAACATAGAGTATATAGTGCAGGGGTCAGGAGTATGTAATGTACAACATAGAGTATATAGTGCAGGGGTCAAGAGTATGTAATGTACAACATAGAGTATATAGTGCAGGGGTTAGGATTCATAATATTGGTGATTAGCAAACAGTGGCGGATTAAATGTTTACTGGACACAAGTTGCAGAGATCCCACACCGCTGCCTCCCATCTCCTGAGATTGCACTCAGTGACTTGGGTCTGAGACTATACAGACATATCCCTCCACCCGGCACAGCCAGCAAATAACAGAGCAAGTAACCCCGAGAGAAATGTTCTGTCAGAGATCTCACTAGACCCGGGCATGGGGCAGAAGACCCAAGGTACATACCCCAGGTGTCTAGGTCAAGCAAACCCTATGGTGAAAATCAACATTTTGCTGCCAGCTGAACCCCAGAATCTCCATAAATCCAGTCTAGAGACATAAATTGTGTCTGCAGCACAGAGAAGGAAGATTATCCGAGAGAAATATAGGAATACAGGACAGGGAACACAGCTCAGGAAAGTGACCAGGGGATTACAGGCTGATACAACCCAGTCCCCGCCCTACTCTGGACCAATCAGTGAGCAGTATGGGTGGAGGAATGGATTTAGTGTTAATGACCCACCTGTGCTGATCTCTGTAGGAGTGTCCTCCTCTATAAATGTCCCCGTTATTCCATCCTGCTCCATAGACTGCTGATCATCCCTCACATACGTCTCCTCTTCTTCTGATTTCACCTCAAATTCTATATCGATTGGATCTCCACTCTAAACCAAGAGAATGAGAGAGAATATCATCTGTAAGATATAAACTTGCATACAAAATCCACACATCATCTCCACCAGTCCATGTTCTAGATGCTCCGCCCCACCGACCTTGTAACAGTGGGGGATGGTGTGACCTTCCTGTGTGGAATCCCGGGAATACAGAGGACGGGGACATCTCTCTGGTGGGTTCCTGGTATTAGGTGGCTCCATCATATCCTTGTGTCCTTCTGAAAACTCCTCCATCACTCCATACTCCTCATCCTCCTCTTTATACTCTTCTTTAACATCAATATTATCATCCCCGAGGTTTCCACTCTGAATATATAATAAATCATTCATTATAATAAACATGTTTGTGTATAAATCATAACCACCAATAATTGTTCCTCATCTACCTGATGATGGTGGGGGATGGTGTGTTCTTCCTCCATCATCCCGTCCTCATCATCCTCCTCTTTTATCTCTTCTTTAACCTCAACTTTACAATCTCTCAAGTTTCCACTCTGAATATAGAATAAAAATGACATCAATGGTAACAATGCAGATAATGTACAGATCCTAATGATACTATCAGTGATTGTTCCTCATCTACCTGATGATGGTGGGGGATGGTGTGACCTTCCTGTGTGGAATCCTGGGAATACAGAGGACGGGGACATCTCTCTGGTGGGTTCCTGGTATTAGGTGGCTCCATCATATCCTTGTGTCCATCAGAAGACTTCTCCATCACTCCATACTCCTCACCCTCCTCTTTATATTCTTCTTTGACAACAATATTATAATCTTCGAGGTTTCCACTCTTAATATATAACAAAGCGTTCATTGTAACAAACAAGCTTGTGTATAAATCAAAACTACCAATAATTGTTCCTCATCTACCTGATGATGGTGGAGGGTGGTGTGACCTTCCTGTGTGGAATCCCGGGAATACAGAGGACGGGGACATCTCTCTGGTGGGTTCCCATTACTGGATCCATCTGTAGGAAACACACACACTGACTGAATACATTGTTTCTATGTGTTTATCAGATGATGGGGGATCTAGGTGGAGCCTCGGTACTGCTCTCTCCTTTACAATAAAGTCTCCTCTTACCCGGTGATGTGAGGGACGGCTGATTGTCCATCATGACGTCCTTGTAGAGATCCTTGTGTCCTTCTAAATACTCCTACATAGGGAAATAGACAGTGACATCACCTGATACTTACAAAGATAAAGTCATCATCCAGACACATCCCTTGTGTTGAACCTTCACAGACATCAGGAATAGTTATTTCCTCCTCCATAAAGATTATACAATCAAAATCAAGTATCATAAGTCCACCTCTAAAAAAAAAAAAAAACCCAACCAGTATTATCGTATAATCTGTTAGTATAAACTGAAATGAAGAGAATGTTCCGGCCCTGTAAGTGGGGGAATGTTCTGACCCTGAAGGGGTTAATCTAGGTTTCCACACTATATATGTGTGTATTATCATCTGCTGGAGATAAAAGACGTCACAGTGACTATGGAGGAAGAGGACGGACATGACAGGGTTACTGGGTGTAAATAGAAGATACGATCTTATTACCTCCTCTCCTGCCTCTTCCAGCGACGTCTCCTCTCTAATTCCTCCCGACTCACCTCTCACCCAGAACTTCCTGTCTGTCCCTGACATCATTTCCTGTCTTCCATAGAGACTTCTCTCTATGGTGGAAGTGAGATCACCATCTTGTGGAGATCAGAGGAACTGCAGCCCAGAGAAACATCTCATAGGTGTCCTTTTATGAAAGTGCGGTAAAATACCGCTATTCAGTTCTCAGGCATTCTCAGGGGAGATCGCTCTCCTCTGAGTGCCTGTTTATGAAGCTTTGTAGATCGATTCTCATGTTGAGATGAGGAGCGATCTACAAACGGCTGGAAACTCCTGAGAACTGCTTCTCTCACTCTAATCTGGCGTGATGTAGCGGGATTACAGTATGAGGAAGTGAAAAATACAGAAAAAGTTGAACACGAATCAGCACACATTATACACCACATATTATTAAAATAATAAAGTTACATTCCCACCAAACAATATACATTAACCGAATTATTAAAAAACATTGTTTTTATCAATATTTAAAGCTCATACATGTGCCTATTTACATGTGAATGGTGTATAGGAAATGAATGGAATCCCACATATGTAATGCAGCTATACACCATTCATATCAATGAAAAATACATTTATAATCATTACATTTTAATAAAGTATACAAATATAAACCCTGTATAACTGTAATAGAACAGTCCATGGGTAAAAACATATTTTAGGGTTTACAATTTTTTTTTTACTAATAAATAAAAAATTATATAAAAATGACTTTAACCACTTAAGCCCCGGCCTTTAGGCAGCTAAATGCCCAGGCCAGGTTTTGCGATTCGGCACTGCGTCGCTTTAACAGACAATTGCGCGGTCGTGCGACGTGGCTCCCAAACAAAATTGGCGTCCTTTTGTCCCCACAAATAGAGCTTTCTTTTGGTGGTATCTGATCACCTCTGCGGTTTTTATTTTTTGCGCTATAAACAAAAATAGAGCGACAATTTTGAAAAAAAATGCAATATTTTTTACTTTTTGCTATAATAAATATACCCCCAAAAACATATATAACTTTTTTTTTCCCTCAGTTTAGTCCGATACGTATTCTTCTAACTATTTTTGGTAAAAAAAATCGCAATAAGCGTTTATCGATTGGTTTGCGCACAATTTATAGCGTTTACAAAATAGGGGATATTTTTATAAATTATTTTTTTTTTACTACTAATGGCGGCGATCAGCGATTTTTTTCGTGACTGCGACATTATGGCGGACACTTCGGACAATTTTTACACATTTTTGGGACCATTGTCATTTTCACAGCAAAAAATGCATTTAAATTTCATTCTTTATTGTGAAAATGACAGTTGCAGTTTGGGAGTTAACCACAGGGGGCGCTGAACGTGTTAGGCTTCACCTAGTGTGTGTTTACAACAGTAGGGGGGTGTGGCTATAGGTCTGATGTCATCAATTGTGTCTCCCCTATAAAGGGGATGACACGATCGATGCGCCGCCACAGTTAAGCACGGGGAAGCCGTGTTTACATACGGCTCTCCCCGTTCTTCAGCTCCGGGGAGCGATCGCGACGGAGCGGCTATAAACGAATAGCCGCGCCGTCGTCCCGGATCGCTCCCCGAGGTAAGCCGCCTGCCGCAGGGGGTCCCGATCGGACCCCCCACCCGCTAGAAGGCAAGGACGTATATATACGCCCATCTGCCTGTCCGTGCCATTTTGCGGACGTAAATAGTCGTGCGGCGGGCGTTAAGTGGTTAATAGCATTTTAAAGCAGGTAGACTAATATATATATATATATATATATACACAAAGAAATAAACACACACACACACATATATATAATACACTATAAATTCCTAAGCTGCTCATTTTGGGGGGTGTATTGGGGGGACGATGGGATCTGACTGTAGAGCTGCTTGTGTGTGAAGCATGGAAGACAAAAGACTTCCTTCTTCCTCCACAATACTCAGCCAGCTTCGGCTTCTCTCTCGGATTCTCCACCTCTGAGATGGTGAATCAGAAAGTGAGAATTCTGTCACAGATCGCCAGTGAGGTGCTGAGATCGCACCTTCATAAACTGCTTTCCGTTTCTGTGACAGTCAATTACAGATTCTCACTGTGCTGAGATAATCGGTGGAGAGAACATGTTCTCCGCTGATTACCTTCATAAACTGTGTATGACCTGAGATCAGCGGTGAGAATCGGGATCGCCGCTGATCTCACTTTCATAAAAGGACACCATAGTCTGAACACGGCCTTGTGCTGTGTGTGTATGTACTGTACAGAGGCGGCTCTCTAATTAGGCAAGTTAGGTGGTCACCTATAGGGATCTTGTGGCCACCAAATTTGCCTAACATATGTGTGGGAGAAAATGTCCCCTGGTTGGTGTCCCCGGGCCGGACTGGCCGTAGGAAATTCCGGGGCCGAATGTCCTAACAAGAACTGCCTTCCCCCAAGCTCCCCTTTCACTCACTGCCCCGCCCACCACACACTCTGCCAATCAGATGTTACATCACAACAGGGCTCTGCAGCCCTGTATCCAATGAGGGCGCTGCCGACATCTCCCTTCTCACCCACCGTGTGTGCCTGGCACTCTGTACTGTGTATGCAGCGAGTGCTCAGAGGGGCATGAAGATGCCGGGATAAGACCAGAGATGACAGGGGTGGTGTGCCTAGGACTGGAAACAGGTGAGTGTCCGCATAGTCTTTGGCCATCTCCTGTATCATGTCTGCACAGTCTCTGGCCATCTCCTGTGTCATGTCTCCACAGTCTCTGACCATCTCCTGTATCATGTCCGCACAGTCTCTGACCATCTCCTGTATCATGTCCTCAGTCTCTGACCATCTCCTGTATCATGTCTGCACAGTCTCTCACCATCTCCTGTATCATGTCCTCAGTCTCTGACCATCTCCTGTATCATGTCTGCACAGTCTCTGACCATCTCCTGTATCATGTCCGCACAGTCTCTGACCATCTTCTGTGTCATGTCTGCACAGTCTCTGATCATCTCCTGTATCCTGTCCTCAGTCTCTCACCATCTCCTGTATCATGTCCTCAGTCTCTCACCATCTCCTGTATCATGTCCTCAGTCTCTCACCATCTCCTGTATCATGTCCTCAGTCTCTCACCATCTCCTGTATCATGTCCTCAGTCTCTAACCATCTCTTGTATCATGTCCTCAGTCTCTAACCATCTCTTGTATCATGTCCTCAGTCTCTAACCACCTCCTGTATTATGTCCTCAGCCTCTAACCACCTTTGTATCATGTCTGCAATCTCTTACTTAAACACACTGCTAATAGTATTACAAAATTTTGATTCGGTGTACCTCTAGCAGACATGATACAGGAGATCAATGCAGCCTCGCCAGTGGCTGTGGGATGCAGCCTACCTGTTCCCATAAATGCAGCCTCGCCAGTGCCTGTGGGATGCAGCCTACCTGTGCCTGGATCAGAGCGGCGATCTCCCTGTGTCATGGAGCTGGCTTTGAATTGCCTGGGCCGCAGTAACAATGTCCCGCCTCTGGCCCCCCCCCAAGGTAGCACTTGAAACACTACGGTTACCAGTGCACTTGGCGGGCTTGGCATTTCCTAACTTCTTCCTATATTACTTGGCATCCCAGCTGGTGCTCATCCATGATTGGCTGTGCCCAGTTCCGGCCAATGCCTGTACCTCCACGGAGGGAGCCATCGCATCTTCCCTGGAAACCCTACATAATATTATCTACAGAGGCCGGGTCCCTGATCACCCCGACACCTCTCTACTTGCCACTTCCCTTTCCTCTATATTGTCACAAAAGTATCCAAACACACCTGGCTGAAATCTCGCAACAACACCCTGTGGTTTCACCCTAATCTGCAGGAACTGTACTCCCTTCCTGATCCCAATCGCTGGTACTCCAAGGGGGTTAAATATTTATGCCACCTGTACAACGCTCAGGGCTTTAAATCTTTTTCTCAGCTACGTTTAGACTTTGATCTACCGAGATTGTACATATTTTATTATTACCAGCTCAGGCACAATATCCGTGCACAGTTTGGCTCCCTGGACGATCCCACTGACCTGCCCCCATTGGAAAAACTGCTCAGACAGCCGGACCCCACTAAACCTGTCTCCACCTACTATGCAGCCCTAATGACTGACTTTAACCCCAGGTATCACAAAGCTCAGGTAAAGTGGACCTCTCTGGACCTCTCCCTGGTAGACGAGGACTGGTCAGAATTTAGTGATACGTATAAAACTTCAGTTATTGCTCCCCGGATCGCATCATACAGGTCAAAATTTTTCATCTAACCCACCTCACTCTGGCTAGGTTACACAGGATGGGTCTCCTGCCCTCGGCTGCCTGTTTCCGTGGCTGTGGCCAGGAGGCCGATTTCTTACACTGCTTCTGGTCATGCCCAGTAGTTCTGGGACTTCTGGGAGGAAGTGGGTGCTTTCATCTCATCGGCGCTAGGCCTCCCAAACATAATCCACCCCAAGAACTGCCTATTTTGGCAAATTACACCTATCATCACATGCCAAGAGACTGCTCCGCATACTCTACTTCTATGTTAGAAAAGCTATTTTACTGTCCTGGAAGGGCGCACAGACCTCTCTGAGGTCCCTCTGGGTAAAACGTATTAATGATTCTATCCCACTGTATAAACTTACTTTTGAACTACAGAAACGGAACAAAACCTTCCACAATATTTGGGGTAGATGGTTGGCTAGTCCGCTAACCCTCTCCCAGCACTGATTGTACTACTCTTCATTGACCATTGATGGGCCGTGCCCCAGGGATCTATGCCCTGGTAATACACCTGAACCTTTTACCATTGTGCCTACTTTATATCTTTGCACTGATATCTGTTTATTTTTCTATGTTTGAGCATATTGCCTACTGTTTATGACCAGATTGTCTGGTGGGATTGTTGTTGTTTTTTGTGTTTCTTTCTGTTTGTTGGTTTGTCTTAAATCCAATAAAAATATCTTTAAAAAAAAAAACAATGTCCGCCTCCAGTGACCACGTCACACTGATTCAATGTCCCGGCATTGGATCAGTGTGCCATCTATCACAGGAGGCGGGACATTGTTACTGCGGCCCGGGAAATTCAGCTCCCTGACACAGGAAGATCGCCACTCTGCAAGAAGAGGAGGAGGGAGGGGAGGTCAGGACCTTGAGCCTTCAGGATGACACCCCGCAATGGGTGGACCCCCGGAGGCACGGCCACTGCAAATGTGCAATTATCTGCACATACCTCCCAACTTCCTGAGATGGGAATGAGGGACTTCTATTAGCAAAAGTATGGAGGCATAGGCCACACCCCTTAATGGAAAAATAAAATCTAATAAACCCACAAGTGCATTTTTACCACTAATATTCCTTTATATTGGCTTTTGGAATTTTTACAAATGCAGCAGAAAAATGTAGAAATTGGATAGAAGGTTTAGCACCGGGAAAGACTTTTTGATAGATAAATAGTGCATTTTATGTACATGTATATAGATCAGACCAACATGAGGGACACATGAGGAGGAAAGAGGGACTTTGTTGTGGATGAGGGACAGTCCCTCCAAATCAGGGACAGTTGGGAGGTATATGTGTGTATTATCATCTGCTGGAGATAAAAGACGTCACAGTGACTATGGAGGAAGAGGACGTACATGACGGGGTTACTGGGTGTAAATAGAAGATAAGATCTTATTACCTCCTCTGCTGCCGATTCCAGCGATGTCTCCTCACTATTTCCTCCCGACTCAACTCTCACCCGGAACTTCCTGTCGGTACCTGACATCACTTCCTGTCTTTCATAGAGACTTCTTCTCTCTATGGTAGAAGTGAGAAGATCACCACCTTGTGAAGCTCAGAGGACCTGCAGCCCAGAGAAACGTCTCGTAGTGTGACCACGGCCTTGTGCTGTGTGTGTATGTATTGTATATCCTTATAGATGGGTCATCTCCACTCCCACCAAGGGGGAGAGAAATATATTACTGCCTAGTCCAGACTTTCTCAGCCAGGGTTCCTCCAAAGGGTTCTAGGGGTTCCTTGAGCAATGGACAATTTCTGTCTCTCAGGAACAACTGACATCAATGATCTGTAAGGAGGGCAGTCTTCCCACTGATGACATATAAGAGGGTCCTTCTCCCATTGGTCACCAATGTAAGGGACCACTACACTGATCACTGATATAAGGAGAAATTCCATCCAAACCGTGAGATTGGTCAGAGACTAATTGGTATCATTCTGGGCATTGCCAGACAAGGTCTTGGTGACAGAGTGAAGGGTCATGCTGCTCATACTATATGTGACCCTCATCTACATCATGGACATCTTCTTCAGCTTCTTAGTAAATGGGATTGAAATCCTATAGAAGAGGTTGGGGGTCCTGAGTAATCATAGAAAGGCCCAGCACCCCAATAGTAGAGGAAGAGGTGGTGTGGTGACATGGAGAAGAAGACTCCGGTCAGCCTCTGGATCTCCATCATTGGAAACATGGTGAGACAACAAATACAGCGGGATGGTGGAGGAGATGTTGGTAGAAGACCCTGACCCCTATATATGATATACTCCTGACCTCTGTATATGATATACTCCTGACCTCTGTATATGATATACTCCTGACCTCTGTATATGATATACTCCTGACCTCTGTATATGATATACCCCTGACCCCTGTATATGATATACACCTGACCCCTGTATATGATATACCCCTGACCCCTGTATATGATATACTCCTGACCTCTGTAGATGATATACTCCTGACCCCTGTAGATGATATACTCCTGACCTCTGTATATGATATACTCCTGACCCCTGTAGATGATATACTCCTGACCTCTGTATATGATATACTCCTGACCCCTGTATATGATATACTCCTGACCACTGTATATGATATACTCCTGACCCCTGTATATGATATACTCCTGACCACTGCACTCTAGACCCATTATTCAGGATTACCTCTAACCCGATGACCTACGAAGGCTTTTAACCACTTCCCACTCGGCCTATAGCAAAATGACGGCCGGGAAGTGGTTCAGTTATCCTGACTGGGCGTCATATGATGTCCAGCAGGATAAGCCGCAATCGCGTGACCTGCGGTGCACACAGCCCGGCGATCTCTGTTGTGGTGTATCAGTCTGACACACTGCAACACCGATCTCGATAAAAAGCCTCTGACGGAGGCTCTTTACCACATGATCAGCTGTGTCCAATCACGACTGATCACAGCATAAACAGGAGACCTTTATCGACTTTTCCTCACTCGCATCTGATAGACGAGAGTAGAGGAGTGCTGACCGGCTGCTCTCCTGACAGGGGGGTCTGTGCTGATTGTTTATCAGTGCAGCCCCCTACCCAGGACCACCAGGGATGCCTACAAAGGATGCCCACCAGGTATGCTACCCTGCACCACCAGGGATATGCCAATCAGTGCCACTCATATATACCCATCAGTGCAGCATTTCAGTGCCCATCAGTGCCACATATGAGTGCCCATCAGTGCTGCATATCAGTGATGGAGAAAACTTACTCATTTACAAAATTTTATAACAGAAACAAACAGAAATGTTTTGTTATTATTATTAATTCATTACGTTCCATTCATTTAGATGCGGCATTCGTTATTTCGGGTAATTCGTAACTTCGGATAAAATCGTATTCATTACGTTCACTAACAGCTAAATGTGAAAGAAAATTCCGATACCGATAATTTGTTATTTATTATTTCGGATTTTGAATTTCCGGATTTTCAAATTTATTCAAATGAATGAATGTCGATCATAACTAATGACCCGAAAAACGAAGAAACAAATGAAAGGAAAACAAAGAAATGTTTGGTCAGTGCACATGTCTACAGCTTAGTAGATGATAAATTAGACAGATAACTGAGAAGCCGCAGACGTCACTCGCTAACAAGCTTTTAGATGTTTTACGAAGTTCCAAGGAATGTCTATACAAGAGGAAATCTATATGTTGTAAACGCCTAGAAGAGGCCACTTGGCATCCTGGCGTGAGTCGCTCCTTTCCCTGGTGAAATAAAAGGTTTGTTTTCCTGGAGTCCGTGTCCGGAGTCCATTCCTGGTTTCCCAGAACTCAAAGAGCCGTTTTGCTGCAACATTTATCTGGTGCATTGGCCGGGAAACCAGGTGTGACGGCTGTGACAGGTGACAACACCACCAGCAATTCTTCTCATTTCACCTGTGAGGTTGGTGGTTCAACTGGACCCGGGCTTCAGGACTTCTGGATGTATGGAGACTCTCTGATGCATCGGTTAGTCAAGACACACGCAGGGATATGGTGAATCAAAAACTACAATTTTATTCCTTGTGGGCACTGCACTTATTCAAAACATACAAGAAAAGGAACGCCCTTGGTTCAGTCAATCGTAGTAAAGTAATTAGTTTATACAAGTAATACAGTACGTCACAATTATACAACATTCCTGAGCATGTAACCAGCTAAGACTTGTTCTACCGCATGCCCTATCTTGTTATGCAAGATGTATTTGTTCTATTGCACGTACACAATAACATATTGCAAGGCTGTTTCTAGCTTCTGTGTAATTAATCCCAACGGTTCTGGTTTAAAGGATACATCTCTACAAGCATTGATATTATGGGGGAACTCTAGCAAGCCTTACAATGCATTGATATTATGGGGGAACTCTAGCAAGCCTTACAATGCATTGATATTATGGGGGAACTCTAGCAAGCCTTACAATGCATTGATATTATGGGGTAACTCTAGAAAGCCTTACAATGCATTGATATTATGGGGGAACTCTAGCAAGCCTTACACCACCGACACACACAACTTTTTTCTCTTCAATACATTTTTTTATTATAATTTTACTTTTAAACAGATTACAGTCATAGAATCAGGAAATAGTAAAAAGGTAGAAATGCGATTGGTCAGGAAAATGACTTGTCTGGAATGTGGAGGCGGAGTCGTACAATACAATACACAACGTGTTCCATTATTATAACAAAGTATTGTAGAAAAGATCACACCATAGAAAATGGGGGAAAAGGAGAAAATAAACCCGGATATTGAGGGGGAATTTGTGTACGAGGAACACCTTAACAATCACCACCATTTTATTCTCTAGGGTGTTAGAAAAAAAAATATATATAATGTTTGGGGGTTTTAAGTAATTTTCTAGCAAAAAAAATGTTTAATCTTGAAAGGACAAAGTCTGAAAAACAGGCCCCGGTCCTTAAGTGGTTAATAATCAATTCCACTTCTATATCCCGGGGGGGAGGACATGAAACAAAAAATACAAGTACCATAGTGCTCTCTGCTTCTGAATTTATTATAAAAGCCCCCCTAAAAAGTTACACTTACAATAAAAACAGCAAGTATCAGATCACCAGCTCACTCACCGCCGATCGACATTCACATTAGATTTTATTAATGATTGATTGTAATATGTTTATAAAGTGATATAAGCTCATGAAATGTGGGAGGGGTAACTCGGCTCGTTGGTCTAGGGGTACGATTCTCGCTCGGGGTGCGAGAGGCCCCATATTCAAATCCTGGACAAGCCGTAGTTTTATATATTATTTTTATTTTTTAGGATCGGTGTACAATTGATTTTTCATATATGTGATTGATTCATACATATTTATGTTTTCTATAATAATTTTTAATGAATGGACAACGAGGTCCTAATAAAGATAGAATTTGTCCCGGTAGATAAAGATATACATAGGAACATCTTTTCATTTTATTTTAGACTTGTTTTTTTATTGTATGTATATGGCGATACATCGCACACTCATGTGGAGATTAGATTGTAACGGGACATTACCACGGAGCTCAGCGGTGTGATCGAGTGAGAGCGCCCTGCTGGTTTGCAGATTCGGGTGACACGCTCTCCAGCTCTATGAATGTGAGCTCTGTAGTCACAGGAAGAGGGCGTGTCCTCACAGACTGTGGTGATGCCTGAAGGGTTGCCTAGGCAACAGGCAGGTATATAAGGTTTCACCTCATTTGACCCACCCATCTACTGACGAAGGCCAATGAGAGGCCGACACACATTTAGAAGGGAGGAGCCCTATCTGTGACGTCAGGTGAAGCGCCGTGGGTCTAGATCGGCGGTGAATGAGCTGGTGATTTGATACTTGCTGTTTGTATTGTTATTTCTTGTAAGTGTAACTTTTTAGGGGACTCTAGCTATGACTAAGCACTAGTTTCAGTGCGAAACGCGTCAGCTGTCGGGTTTTATTTTGCTGTGACTTGTAGTGCTGTCCTTCCTTTAATAAAGGCGACAATTTGTTCAGAGTGCGGCTGTCCAGAGACAATTTTTGTTCCTGTGTAACTTTTTAGGGGGGGGTCTTTTATAATAAATTCAGAAGCAGAGAGCACTATGGTACTTGTGTTTATTCTTTCATGTCCTTCCCCCCGGGATATAGAAGTGGAATTGATTATTAATAAGTGAATGGAGGAAGGTGGTGTTTGGAGACAATTTATACGTTGATTCCCCACACAGAGGTGCAGTCTGGAGACTGTAGGAATTACTACCATTGGTAAAGTGGACGGATCGTGATCGGACACGAGGAGTGATCTGTCTATGAGTTTTATACTCACCCTTGAGGTGAGCATGCATTTTAGCAGGTGGGGGTGCGCACTGAATATTGGATCCATTTAAATCGGATTTTTCACAGCGGTGACAGCTTTGGAAACCTCCATATGAACTGTTTTTTTATCATTTATTTCTTTTTTCATAAATAGTTTTATGGAATGTATAATTATTTGTTTCAATAAGATTTATAGATACGCAGCGCTGCACTATTTTCACACAATTAATACGCAGCTTCTACTTTTCAGAGGTGCGATATCCTTCTCTGTACAATCCGTGTTTTATTGATTGCATGGAATATTGGAATTTTCGGAGATTGTGGATTTGGGGTTTTCATGAGCTGGAAGCCACAATCATCACAATGATGACAAATCACGGCTTGAACCCTCTTGCTTTGCATGTAACGAGTCTCTCTCATATATTAGTCTCGCCTTTTAAGTTGCATTAGTGAAATAAATGAACTTTTGCACCATATTCAAATTTTTCGAGTTTCACCCGTATATCAGGGTGTGCTTCTTCCCCACATGTCCAGCAACATTCACATACAAGACATTTCCCGCACTCACTAATACACCTCGAGGGGTTGTGTGGGACCCCTGATGTACAGGAAGACAGGACTTCAGTGAGGAACATTTCCCTCACTCAGGACAGGAAAAAGGCTTCTCCCCCGTGTGAGATCTCTGATGTTTGTAAAAATTGGACTTCTGTGAAAAACATTTCCCGCACTCAGAACAGGAAAAAGGCTTCTCCCCCGAGTGAGATCTCTGATGTATGGAAAGATTGGTCTTATATTCAAAACATTTCCCGCACTCAGAACAGGAAAAAGGCTTCACCACCATGTGAGATCTCTGATGTGCGAAAAAACTGGACTTCTCTGAAAAACATTTCTCGCACTCAGAACAGGAAAAAGGCTTCTCACCCGTGTGAGATCTCTGATGTGTGGAAAGATTGTACTTCCGTGAAAAACATTTCCCACACTCAGAACAGGAAAAAGGCTTCTCCCCCGTGTGAGATCTCTGATGTGCGGAAAGACTGGACTTCTGTGAAAAACATTTCCCGCACTCAGAACAGGAAAAAGGCTTCTCCCCCGTGTGAGATCTCTGATGTTTGGAAAGATTGGACTTACATGAAAAACATTTCCCACACTCAGAACAGGAAAAATACATCTTCCCCGTGTGAGATCTCTGATGTGTGGAAAGATCGGACTTCACTGAAAAACATTTTCCGCACTCAGGACAGGAAAATGGCTTCTCTCCCGTGTGTGATCTGTGATGTCTGTAAAGAATGAACTTATCTCTAAAACATTTCCCGCACTCAGAACAGGAAAAAGGCTTCTCACCCGTGTGAGATCTCTGATGTGTGGAAAGATTGGACTTCTCTGAAAAACACTTCCCGCACTCAGAACAGGAAAAAGGCTTCTCCCCTGTGTGAGATCTCTGATGTTTGGAAAGAACGGACTTCTGTAAAAAACATTTCCCACACTCAGAACAGGAAAAAGGCTTCTCCCCCGTGTGAGATCTCTGATGTGCGGAAAGACTGGACTTCCTTGAAAAACATTTCCCGCACTCAGAACAGGAAAAAGGCTTCTCACCCGTGTGAGATCTCTGATGTTTGGAAAGACTGGACTTCTCTGAAAAACATTTCCCACACTCAGAACAGGAAAAAGGCTTCTCCCCCGTGTGAGATCTCTGATGTGTGGAAAGACTGGTCTTCTGTAAAAAACATTTCCCACACTCAGAACAGGAATACGGCTTCTCCCCTGTGTGAGATTTCTGATGTCTCCTAAGACTGGACTTCTCTGAAAAACATTTCCCACACTTAGAACAGGAAAAAGGCTTCTCACCCGTGTGAGATCTCTGATGTTTGGAAAGATCGGACTTCTCTGAAAAACATTTCCCACACTCAGAACAGGAAAAAGGCTTCTCACCCGTGTGAGATCTCTGATGTTTGGAAAGACTGGACTTCACTGAAAAACATTTTCCGCACTCAGGACATGGAAATCTATTATGTGTTGGAAAGACAGCACCGTCCCGCACAGTCTGAGGTTCCTCAGGATAAGAGGAATACGATGGTCCGGCACCGTCCCACACAGTCTGAGGTTCCTCAGGATAAGAGGAATACGATGGTCCGGCATCGTCCCGCACAGTCTGAGGTTCCTCGGGATAAGAGGAATACAATGGTCCGGCACCGTCCCGCACAGTCTGAGGTTCCTCAGGATAAGAGGAATACGATGGTCCGGCACCGTCCCGCACAGTCTGAGGTTCCTCAGGATAAGAGGAATACGATGGTCCGGCACCGTCCCGCACAGTCTGAGGTTCCTCAGGATAAGAGGAATACGATGGTCCATCTACACTGTGTGGTGCCGGATGGACATTTGAGGTAGTCGGATTTTCTCCTGGACTATACTGTGTGATGTCCTCATCTTCTACTTTACAGTCTGGAGACAAAGTGAGACAATCCTCTGAGGTTTTCCTCATCTCCCGTCCATCTACTAAAATAGAAATACAAAGATTATTACTAGACATGAGCTGATTGGTTCCCCTAAACCAGGACTCCGCCCACATCAGGCAGCTTTGTCTCTGAGGATCTTACAATTCCCCCCTCAAGGTAACTAGTAAATGGGTCCTCTGATCTCCTACCAGATCATTTCTTTATTCATGGACCTTGGTCAGAGAGTGAGGAAACAACTAGAACTGTCTTTTATAGGAGTGACAGTGATGAGGGGATTATAGGACGAGGGTCAGGAGTATGTAATGTACAACATAGAGTATATAGTGCAGGGGTCAGGAGTATGGAATGTCCAACATAGAGTATATAGTGCAGGGGTCAGGAGTATGTAATGAACATGTAGCACCCTGGTGTTTAGGAAGGGTGGCTAATAAATTGAGATCACCAGGTGGTAGTTATCCTTGCTTATTGTTAGGAGATCTACTGATTCCTCTCTAACTTTGGATTTGCACCTTTTCTCTTCTGTCACTAGGTGGCACTAGACAAGGGTGTAGCAAGGTTGGATTATGAATGGATGGGGTGCCTCAGCCAATTTGCAGGGGTTTCTTTGGTCCCTTGGCCTGCTGGGAGAGACTATTAATTTGGGGGGAGTCAGGTGATCAAGGTTCTGTGCCACCTGAACAGCTGTCTGGGTGGACGTGTGTTATGTCGCCCGGGTTCTTAGGCCGGAAGGCTGAGGCCTATCCAGGAGCAAGAGAATCAGCGCAGGATTGGGACTGCAGGATTGGAGTCCAACTGAGAGTAAAGATTCAGCCGAACGGGGAACCAGTTGTGGTCGGAGGTGGAGGGGAAGATGTCGCCACTAAGGGACCATCCACCTTGTTACCGGAGACTACAGTTAGTAAGCTGGAGCCAGTACCAGAGCAATCTTCTCACCAGCCTGGGACAGTGAAGAAGTGGGAAAGCTTCAGCAGGGGCCCAGCAGGATAGTGGGGGTGACGCTTGAGGAGCATCAGTAAGTGCCAAGCCAGGGGCCCAGCAGGATAGCGGGGGAGACGCTCGAGGAATATACAGCAGGTTAGCTGTAGAAGAGCTCAGGAGATTCAGTGGCCACTGAATCTGGAAGTCCAGTGAGTAGGGAGGAGCCTAACACCTCCCGGTTCGGTTTGCGGCAGAACAAGCGAATAGACCGAAAGTTTGTGCGAACATTTGAACACCGTTAAAGTTTTTGGGGCCCGAACGTGAAAAAACAAAAGTGCCCGCAGGCTCTATATACTCTGAACAGCAGTATACAGGCGGTCACCGGGTTACAAACAAGACAGGGACTGGAGGTTTGTTCTTAAGTTGAATCTGTTTGTAATTTGGAACTGGTACATTTTGTAAGTGTAGCTCCAGCCAAAAAAATAAATTTTTAAGCTTTTTGGAAAACATGGGGAAGGGTTATCACCCCTGTAACATTTGTTTTGCTGTCTGTGCCCCGTGTTCAGAAGATTTCACCTCACTTTCTGTGCCAATGACAATTGGATTTAGAAAATTTGGGGTTATTAGGGAAACAAGAATTGGTGATAAAGCATCAGTGGAGAGGAGACACCTTTTTCCCATATCAACTCTTACAGGAGAGAATTTCCCTTCCTAGGGGTAGATTTCCTCTCACTTCCTGTTGTCTCCCTCCGTTTGTAAGTAGGAGTCGTTTGTAAATCGGATGTTTGAAAGTAGGGGACCGCCTGTATATACTATACGGCCTGCCCTACTCTGCAGAAAATTGGGCCTTAGCTGTTGGTGGTACCAGAACACAGTAAGTCCTCACCGTTACTCTTGGTGGGTGCAGGAACGGGCCCTGCTGTGAAATATTAGATCAAAAAATGTAATTAACAGGGGCGTGTAAACAGGGGCAGAAAAATTGGGCCTTAGGCAGTGGTGGTAGTGCCCTAAAACAAAAATATTCTTAGAAGCTATCAACATGAACATTGAGGAGGAATAGGATAGTCACTCAGCATAATAGGATAGTCACTTAGCATAGGCAGTCTTCAAGGGATCCCACATCCATAGAAAAATCAATTGGTTACATCAGCATCAGGTGCTTGGTAGCTGGTGATCCAAGACTGATTCATTTTTATGAAGGTGAGCCGATCAACAGAGTCTGTGGACAGGCGCACTCTGTGATCAGTTACAAAGCCTCCAGCAGCACTGAATGTGCGTTGGATGCAGGACAGGCCAGTAGCTCAATTGCATATTGTGCAAGCTCTGGCTCAGCTGTGATTCCCCTGTTTTTAAACAAATTGGACAACGTTGTCTTATTTTTTAATTGTGTAAACCAATCCATCTATCTGTCACCCCTTTTTGATGAACTATTGCTGTGTGTTTTTCTATGATTAAAGTTCATTGTACCATCCATAGTGGTCCGTTTTGGTCTACTTTGAGAGAACTTTATTTTCTCACTTTTTTGCTAGATTTTTCTAGGCCATCAGAACTGCATTGACATAGTATTCTATGTGAATGAGACTTGGATATATGCACTGAACTATATGTAGATTTATATATACTACCTCTTTGTAAGGTATTTATAATCGGTTGATCCAGGCATTACTCCATATTTTTCACTCTGTCCAACAAGGCCAAGACATTGCCTTCCACATGCTGGTAGAGCGCCGGAATAGTGTTCTGTGAAAAGAAATGGAGTTTGGGAACCTGCCACTGAGGTACCGCACATTCCACAAATGGGGGCAGAGTCTACCAGCTGAAAAGGCAGCAGTTGCAGTGCTAGCAATTTAGCCAAGCTAGCATTCAGACGCTGAGCATGTGGATGGCTGGGACCAAATTTCTTTCTACGATTTAGCAACAGGGGTAGGGAAATATGCCTGCTACAATCGGATGTTGGGACACCTAATTCTACACCTTCATTCCGCTCAGTGCAGGTTTCTGAGAGGACTGAAGGTATAGTGGGGTTGGAGATCCCAGCTGATAAGGAGCAAGGAGAGGTCCGCCTTCTTCTTTCATGTGGGTCTTTTAGGTACGCTTGCCAACAGACTGCATGGGAGGTCATCATATGTCTGGTCAAGCATGTGTTGCCCAAGCGGTTGCTGTTTTGGCCACGCTTGATACGCTTCAGACTTAATGTTGCAAACAGCAACGGTGCGATCTGTACATGTGTCAAAAAAGGCCCACACCAAAGAACTTTTCAAAATACGCGGAGAGTCAGAAGCGCCCTGCACATGCTTAGCTCTGCAGTGTGATGCAATAGGGTGGCTGCCCTTAAGCTGCCCCCTGGAGGGCATCCTGCCTCATTGGAGATGTTCCTCCTCCTCCTCTCTTCTATCAGGCACCCAAGTAGAGTCAGTGACCTCATCATCCCTTCCCTCCTCCTCACTGGAGCAAACTTGGCAGTATGCTACAGCTGGGGGAACATGACTGCCAGTTTCTTGTCCTTCTTGGGCACCCCCTCTCTCTAGGCTCACGTCACTCCCTTCCTCAACCTGGGTCCCATCATCAGAGCCTTCAAAACGCTGCGCATCCTCCAGCAGCATGTACCTGACACTGTGGTCGAACAGTTCGGGGGACTTCTCTGTGCATGATGGTGGGGATAGGGAAGGATTGAGTGATGACATGGAGCCAATGGAATAGGCCGCTGTGGCAGCTGCATTGGCAGGCAAACTACTCTGAGCAGACTGTGTATATATATATATTAGCTGAATACCCGGCGTTGCCCGGTCTTCCTATCTTAACCTCTTGGGGAGGAAAATCATAGTAATATAAATATACCCATCTTTTATATAAGGGTGTAGGTAAGGGTTAATGTAACTGTCACATATTTTTATTTGGCATATAAGTAATATGTGTAGCAGGTATTATTGAAATATCTCCAGGCGTACAGAAGTTATGTGGGAACATACATTTCCCATTGATTTGCATGGGACTTTAAACAAAAACCCCGACCCTCACAAATGGGGGTAGTTAAGGGATAAATTAACTATCCTATAGTGTAAGTGCACATATAAGTAACATGTGACCAAGTGTTATGGAAATATCTACAGCCGTTTGGAAGTTCTGAAGTAACATGTATTTCCCATAGAGTTGAATGGGACTTTAAAGAAAAACCCCGACCATGGCAAATGGGGGTGGGTAAGGGTTAAACCACCTATCCTATGTTTGTTGCTGACATATAAGTAACATGTGTGCCAAGTTTCATGTTAATATCTTTAGCCGTTTGGACGTGATGCTGGAACATACATACATACATACACACGTTGAGTTTTATATATATAGATATAATTGAATGCACTGCAGCTCACTGAGTCCCCTGCCTGCTCAATCTAAATGACACTCTGTCTCTGTCCACGCCAACATCACACTACACAGGGCTGACGTGCATGCAGCCTTATATAGTGTGGGGCGTGGACTTGGTCCCCCTGAGCCATGATTGGCCAATTATGGCTCTCTTTGCTGACGGCGCTGGGATTGGCCAAAGAATGCGGGTCATAGTGCATGCTTTGGCCAATCATCACACAGCAATGAACTGCGATCTCGCAGTACATTATGGTGCGTGACGCGGCGCTCGAATTTGGCGCGAACACCCCATAATGTTCGTCTTTCGATGAACGGGCGAACAGCCAATGTTAGAGTGGAACTCATGTTCGACCCGAACATAAATCTCATCCCTACTAGTGAGAGACCGGGAGCTCAGGGAGAGAAGATCTGCAGTGAGAGACTGTGTGAGAAGAAGAGAACTATTCTGTGTTACCAAGAGTTATGTAGAACTAGCGTTAGTGACTGTAACAAGATTTGTTACCATAGGAGACGGCGGTCCTACCTATACAGAAGTGGTGTCCGGCTGGAGGCCTTCCACTGTATAGCAGTCTACCTATAGAAGTCTTGGAGTCTGCCAATTGTCATTACATCTACTCAAATGTGTCCTGGCCCTAAACCGGCTCTCCAACCGTTCTTGTTCATGTAATGTACAACATAGAGTATATAGTGCAGGGGTCAGGAGTATGTAATGTACAACATAGAGTATATAGTGCAGGGGTCAGGAGTATGTAATGTACAACATAGAGTATATAGTGCAGGGGTCAGGAGTATGTAATGTACAACATAGAGTATATACTGTAGTGCAGGGGTCAGGAGTATGTAATGTACAACATAGAGTATATAGTGATGGGTCAGGACTCATGATATTGGTGTTCAGTAATCAGTGGTGGATGAAATATTTACTGTAGACAAGTTGCAGAGATCCCACACCGCTGCCTCCCATCTCCTGAGACTGCACTCAGTGACTTGGGTCTGAGACTATACAGACATATCCCTCCACCCGGCACAGCCAGCAAATAACAGAGCAAGTAACCCAGGAGAATTGTTCTGTCAGAGATCTCACTAGACCCGGGCATGGGGCAGAAGACCCAAGGTACATACCCCAGGTGTCTAGGTCAAGCAAACCCTATGGTGAAAATCAACATTTTGCTGCCAGCTGAACCCCAGAATCTCCATAAATCCAGTCTAGAGACATAAATTGTGTCTGCAGCACAGAGAAGGAAGATTATCCGAGAGAAATACAGGAATACAGGACGGGGAACACAGCTCAGGAAAGTGACCAGGGGATTACAGGCTGATATCACCCAGTCCTCGCCCTACTCTGGACCAATCAGTGAACAGTATGGGTGGAGGAATGGATTTAGTGTTAATGACCCACCTGTGCTGATCTCTGTAGGAGTGTCCTCCTCTATAAATGTCCCCGTTATTCCATCCTCCTCCATAGACTGCTGATCATCCCTCACATACGTCTCTTCTTCTTCTGATTTCACCTCAAATTCTATATCGATTGGATCTCCACTCTAAACCAAGAGAATGAGAGAGAATATCATCTGTAAGATATAAACTTACATACAAAATCCACACATCATCTCCACCAGTCCATGTTCTAGATGCTCCGCCCCACCGACCTTGTAACAGTGGGGGATGGTGTGACCTTCCTGTGTGGAATCCCAGGAATACAGAGGACGGGGACATCTCTCTGGTGGGTTCCTGGTATTAGGTGGCTCCATCATATCCTTGTGTCCTTCTGATAACTCCTCCATCACTCCATACTCCTCATCCTCCTCTTTATACTCTTCTTTAACAACAATATTATAATCCCCGAGGTTTCCACTCTGAATATATAATAAAACATTGATTGTAATAAACATGTTTGTGTATAAATCATAACCACCAATAATTGTTCCTCATCTACCTGATGATGGTGGGGGATGGTGTGTTCTTCCTCCATCACCCCATCCTCATCATCCTCCTCTTTTATCTCTTCTTTAACCTCAACTTTAGGATCTCTCAGGTCTCCACTCTGAATATAGAATAAAAATGATATCAATGGTAACAATGCAGATAATGTACAGATCCTAATGATACTATCAGTGATTGTTCCTCATCTACCTGGTGGGGGATGGTGTGACCTTCCTGTGTGGAATCCCGGGAATACAGAGGACGGGGACATCTCTCTGGTGGGTTCCCATTACTGGATCCATCTGTAGGAAACACACACACTGACTGAATACATTGTTTCTATGTGTTTATCAGATGATGGGGGATCTAGGTGGAGCCTCCGTACTGCTCTCTCCTTTACAATAAAGTCTCCTCTTACCCGGTGATGTGAGGGGCGGCTGATTGTCCATCATGACGTCCTTGTAGAGATCCTTGTGTCCTTCTAAATACTCCTGCATAGGGAAATAGACAGTGACATCACCTGATACTTACAAAGATAAAGTCATCATCCAGACACATCCCTTGTGTTGAACCTTCACAGACATCAGGAATAGTTATTTCCTCCTCCATAAAGATTATAAAATCAAAAACATGTATCATAAGTCCACCTCTAACTAAAACCCCCAACCCGTATTATCGTATAATCTGTTAGTATAAACTGGAATGAAGAGAATGTTCCGGCCCTGTAAGTGGGGGAATGTTCTGACCCTGAAGGGGTTAATCTAGGTTTCCACACTATACAGGGAGTGCAGAATTATTAGGCAAATGAGTATTTTGACCACATCATCCTCTTTATGCATGTTGTCTTACTCCAAGCTGTATAGGCTCGAAAGCCTACTACCAATTAACCACTTAAGCCCCGGACCAATATGCAGCCTAAAGACCCAAGGTGTTTTTACAGTTCGGGACTGCGTCGCTTTAACAGACAATTGCGCGGTCGTGCGACGTGGCTCCCAAACAAAATTGGCGTCCTTTTTTCCCCACAAATAGAGCTTTCTTTTGGTGGTATTTGATCACATCTGCGGTTTTTAGTTTTTGCGCTATAAACAAAAATAGAGCGACAATTTTGAAAAAAAAGCAATATTTTTTACTTTTTGCTGTAATAAATATCCCCCAAAAACATATATAAAAACATTTTTTTTCCTCAGTTTAGGCCGATACGTATTCTTCTACCTATTTTTAGTAAAAAAAATCGCAATAAGCGTTTATCGATTGGTTTGCGCAAAATTTATAGTGTTTACAAAATAGGGGATAGTTTTATTGCATTTTTATTTTTTATTTTTTTTTTACTACTAATGGCGGCGATCAGCAATTTTTTTCGTGACTGCGACATTATGGCGGACACTTCGGACAATTTTGACACATTTTTGGGACCATTGTCATTTTCACAGCAAAAAATGCATTTAAATTGCATTCTTTATTGTGAAAATGACAGTTGCAGTTTGGGAGTTAACCACAGGTGGCGCTGTAGGAGTTAGGGTGCACCTAGTATGTGTTTACAACTGTTTGGGGGTGTGGCTGTAGGAATGACGTCATCGATCGTGTCTTCCCTATAAAGGGAATGACGCGATCGATGCGCCGCCATAGTGAAGGACGGGGAAGCCGTGTTTACATACGGCTCTCCCCGTTCTTCAGCTCCGGGGAGCGATCGCGACGGAGCGGCTATAAACAAATAGCCGCGCCGTGGTCCCGGATCGCTCCCCGAGCGGACCCGACCTCCGCATGTAGCGGGGGGGGTCCCGATCGGACCCCCCACCCGCTAATAGGCGAGGACGTACCTATACGCCCATGTGCCTGTACGTGCCATATTGTGGACGTATATGTACATGGGCTGGTCCTTAAGTGGTTAAGCATATTAGATGTTGTGCATCTCTGTAATGAGAAGGTGTGTGGTCTAATGACATCAACACCCTATATCAGGTGTGCATAATTATTAGTCAACTTCCTTTCCTTTGGCAAAATGGGTCAAAAGAAGGACTTGACAGGCTCAGAAAAGTCAAAAATAGTGAGATATCTTGCAGAGGGATGCAGCACTCTTAAAATTGCAAAGCTTCCGAAGCCTGATCATTGAACAATCAAGCGTTTCATTCAAAATAGTCAACAGGGTCGCAAGAAGCGTGTGGAAAAACCAAGGCGCAAAATAACTGCCCATGAACTGAGAAAAGTCAAGCGTGCAGCTGCCAAGATGCCACTTGCCACCAGTTTGGCCATATTTCAGAGCTGCAACATCACTGGAGTGTACAAAAGCACAAGGTGTGCAATACTCAGAGACATGGACAAGGTAAGAAAGGCTGAAAGACGACCACCACTGAACAAGACACACAAGCTGAAACGTCAAGACTGGGCCAAGAAATATCTCAAGACTGATTTTTCTAAGGTTTTATGGACTGATGAAATGAGAGTGAGTCTTGATGGGCCAGATGGATGGGCCCGTGGCTGGATTGGTAAAGGGCTGAGAGCTCCAGTCCAACTCAGACGCCAGCAAGGTGGAGGTGGAGTACTGGTTTGGGCTGGTATCATCAAAGATGAGCTTGTGGGGCCTTTTTGGGTTGAGGATGGAGTCAAGCTCAACTCCCAGTCCTGCTGCCAGTTCCTGGAAGACACCTTCTTTAAGCAGTGGTACAGGAAGAAGTCTGCATCCTTCAAGAAAAACATGATTTTCATGCAGGACAATGCTCCATCACACGCGTCCAAGTACTCCACAGCGTGGCTGGCAAGAAAGGGTATAAAAGAAGAAAAACTAATGACATGGCCTCCTTGTTCACCTGATCTGAACCCCATTGAGAACCTGTGGTCCATCATCAAATGTGAGATTTACAAGGAGGGAAAACAGTACACCTCTCTGAACAGTGTCTGGGAGGCTGTGGTTGCTGCTGCACGCAATGTTGATGGTGAACAGATCAAAACACTGACAGAATCCATGGATGGCAGGCTTTTGAGTGTCCTTGCAAAGAAAGGTGGCTATATTGGTCACTGATTTGTTTTTGTTTTGTTTTTGAATGTCAGAAATGTATATTTGTGAATGTTGAGATGTTATATTGGTTTCACTGGTAAAAATAAATAATTGAAATGGGTATATATTTTATTTTTGTTAAGTTGCCTAATAATTATGCACAGTAATAGTCACCTGCACACACAGATATCCCCCTAAAATAGCTAAAACTAAAAACAAACTAAAAACTACTTCCAAAAATATTCAGCTTTGATATTAATGAGTTTTTTGGGTTCATTGAGAACATGGTTGTTGTTCAATAATAAAATTAATCCTCAAAAATACAACTTGCCTAATAATTCTGCACTCCCTGTATATGTGTGTATCATCATCTGCTGGAGATAAAAGACGTCACAGTGACTATGGAGGAAGAGGACGGACATGACGGGGTTACTGGGTGTAAATAGAAGATAAGATCTTATTACCTCCTCTGCTGCCGAATCCAAAGATGTCTCCTCACTACTTCTTCCCGACTCACCTCTCACCCGGAACTTCCTGTCTGTCCCTGACATCACTTCCTGTCTTCCATAGAGACTTCTTCTCTCTATGGTAGAAGTGAGATCACCGTCTTGTGGAGATCAGAGGAACTGCAGCCCAGAGAAACGTCTCATAGGTGTCCTTTTATGAAAGTGCGGTAAAATACCGCTATTCAGTTCTCAGGCATTCTCAGGGGAGATCGCTCTCCTCTGAGTGCCTGTTTATGAAGCTTTGTAGATCGATTCTCATGTTGAGATGAGGAGCGATCTACAAACGGCTGGAAACTCCTGAGAACTGCTTCTCTCACTGTAATCTGGCGTGATGTAGCGGGATTACAGTATGAGGAAGTGAAAAATACAGAAAAAGTTGAACACGAATCAGCACACATTATACACCACATATTAATAAAATAATAAAGTTACATTCCCACCAAACAATATACATTAACCTAATTATTAAAAAAAACATTGTTTTTATCAATATTTAAAGCTCATACATGTGCCTATTTACATGTGAATGGTGTATAGGAAATGAATGGAATCCCACATATGTAATGCAGCTATTCACCGTTCATATCAATGAAAAATACATTTATAATCATTACATTTTAATAAAGTATACAAATATAAACCCTGTATAACTGTAATAGAACAGTCCATGGGTAAAAACATATTTTAGGGTTTACAATTTTTTTTAATAATAAATTAAAAATTATATAAAAATGACTTAACATTTTAATGCAGGTAGACTAATATATATATATATGTGTGTGTGTGTGTGTGTATCTATAGATATATATACACATAGAAATAAACACACACACATATATATATGCTATATGATGATGTATATATATACATACACTATAAATTCCTAAGCTGCTCATTTTGGGGGGTGTATTGGGGGGAAGATGGGATCTGACTGTATAGCTGCTTGTGTGTGAAGCATGGAAGACAAAAGACTTCCTTCTTCCTCCACAATACTCAGCCAGCTTCGGCTTCTCTCTCGGATTCTCCACCTCTGAGATGGTGAATCAGAAAGTGAGAATTCTGTCACAGATCGCCAGTGAGGTGCTGAGATCGCACCTTCATAAACTGCTTTCCGTTTCTGTGACAGTCAGTTACAGATTCTCACTGTGCTGAGATAACCGGTGGAGAGAACATGTTCTCCGCTGATTACCTCAGCTTCATAAACTGTGTATGAGATCAGCGGTGAGAATCGGGATCGCCGCTGATCTCACTTTCATAAAAGGATACCATAGTCTGAACACGGCCTTGTGCTGTGTGTGTATGTACTGTACAGAGGCGGCTCTCTAATTAGGCAAGTTAGGTGGTCACCTATAGGGATCTTGTGGCCACCAAATTTGTGTACCAAATGTGAGGGAGAAAATGTCCCCTGGTTGGTGTCCCCGGGCGGACTGGCTGTAGGAAATCCCGGGGCCGAATGTCCTAACAAGAACTGCCTTCACCCAAGCTTCCCTTTCACTCACTGCCCCGCCCACCACATACTCTGCCAATCAGATGTTACATCACAACAGGGCTCTGCAGCCCTGTATCCAATGAGGGTGCTGCCAACATCTCCCTTCTCACCCACCGTGTGTGCCTGGCACTCTGTACTGTGTATGCAGTGAGTGCTCAGAGGGGAATGAAGATGCCGGGAGGAGACCAGAGATGACAGGAGTGGTGTGCCTAGGACTGGAAACAGGTGAGTGTCCGCATAGTCTTTGGCCATCTCCTGTATCATGTCTGCACAGTCTCTGACCATCTCCTGTATCATGTCCTCAGTCTCTGACCATCTCCTGTATCATGTCTGCACAGTCTCTGACCATCTCCTGTATCATGTCTGTACAGTCTCTGACCATCTCCTGTATCATGTCTGTACAGTCTCTGACCATCTCCTGTATCATGTCTGCACAGTCTCTGACCATCTTTTGTATCATGTCCTCAGTCTCTGACCATCTCCTGTATCATGTCCTCAGCCTCTAACCACCATTGTATCATGTCTGCAATCTCTTACTTAAATACACTGCTAATAGTATTACAACATTTCGATTCGGTGTACCTCTAGCAGACATGATACAAGAGATCAATGCAGCCTCGCCAGTGCAGCCTACCTGTGCCCATAAGATGCAGCCTCGCCAGTGCCTGTGGGATGCAGCCTACCAGTGCCTGCCTGTGCCCCGGATCAGAGCGGCGATCTCCCTGTGTCATGGAGCTGGATTTGAATTGCCTGGGCCGCAGTAACAATGTCACGCCTCTGGCCCCCCCCAAGGTAGCACTTGAAACACTACGGTTACCAGTGCACTTGGCGGGCTTGGCATTTCCTAACTTCTTCCTATATTCCTTGGCATCCCAGCTGGTGCTCATCCATGATTGGCTGTGCCCAGTTCCGGCCAATGCCTGTACCTCCACGGAGGGGACCATCGCATCTTCCCTGGAAACCCTACATAATATTATCTACAGAGGCCGGGTCCCTGATCACCCCGGCACCTCTCTACTTGCCACTTCCCTTTCCTCTATATTGTCACAAAAGTATCCAAACACACCTGGCTGAAATCTCCCAACAACCCCCTGTGGTTTCACCCTAATCTGCAGGAACTGTACTCCCTTCCTGATCCCAATCGCTGGTACTCCAAGGCGGTTAAATATTTATGCCACCTGTACAACGCTCAGGGCTTTAAATCTTTTTCTCAGCTACGTTTAGACTTTGATCTACCAAGATTGTACCCATTTTATTATTACCAGCTCAGGCACGCTATCCATGCCCAGTTTGGCTCCCCGGACAATCCCACTGACCTGCCCACTAAACTTGTCTCCACCTACTATGCAGCCCTAATGACTGACTTTAACCCCAGGTATCACAAAGCTCAGGTAAAGTGGACCTCTCCCTGGTAGACGAGGACTGGTCAGAATTTAGTGATACGTATAAAACTTCAGTTATTGCTCCCCGGATCGCATCATATGGGTCAACATTTTTCATCAAACCCACCTCACTCCGGCTAGGTTACACAGGATGGGTCTCCTGCCCTCGGCTGCGGCCAGGAGGCTGATTTCTTACACTGCTTCTGGTCATGCCCAGTAGTTCCGGGACTTCTGGGAGGAAGTGGGTGCTTTCATGCGCTAGGCCTCCCAAACATAATCCACCCCAAGAACTGCCTATTTTGGCAAATTACACCTATCATCACATGCCAAGAGACTGCTCAGCATACTCTACTTCTATGTTAGAAAAGCTATTTTACTGTCCTGGAAGGGCGCACAGACCTCTCTGAGGTCCCTCTGGGTAAAACGTATTAATGATTCTATCCCACTGTATAAACTTACTTTTGAACTCCAGAAACGGAACAAAACCTTCCACAATATTTGGGGTAGATGGTTGGCGAGTCCGCTAACCCTCTCCCAGCACTGATTGTACTACTCTTGATTGACCATTGATGGGCCGTGCCCCAGGGATCTATGCCCTGGTAATACACCTGAACCTTTTACCATTGTGCCTACTTTATATCTTTGCACTGATATCTGTTTATTTTTCTATGTTGGAGCATATTGCCTACTGTTTATGACCAGATTGTCTGGTGGGATTGTTGTTGTTTTTTGTGTTTCTTTCTGTTTGTTGGTTTGTCTTAAATCCAATTAAAATATCTTTAAAAAAAAAAAAAACAATGTTCCGCCTCCAGTGACCACGTCACACTGATTCAATGTCCCGGGATTGGATCAGTGTGCCGTCTATCACAGGAGGCGGGACATTGTTACTGCGGCTCGGGAAATTCATCTCCCTGACACAGGAAGATCGCAACTCTGCAAGGAGAGGAGGAGGGAGGGGAGGTCAGGACCTTGAGCCTTCAGGATGACACCCCGCAATGGGCGGACCCCCGGAGGCAGGGCCACTGCGTATGTGCACTTTTCTTCTTTCGGAAATATGCTAAAAACACAATTTTGGGACAATATGTTTCGGCCGGTTACATTTCGGAGCATCCCTAATTATAAATACACCTCTTAATAAAACCCCCATCCCGTATTATTGTATAATCTGTTATTATAAACGGAAAAACTGAATTAGATTGGAAAAAAAAAACACATTTCCAAAATGAAGAGAATGTTCCGGCCCCGAAAGTGGGGGAATGTACTGACCCTGAAGGGGTTAATGTACGACTCCACACTATATATGTGTACATACCTCCCAACTGTCTGAGATAAGAATGAGGGACTTCTATCAGCAAAAGTATGGAGGCATAGGACACACCCCTGACACACCCCTTAATGGAGAAACATTTAAAAAAATTGGTTAAAAATGTAGAAATTGGATGGAAGGTTTAGCACCGGGAAAGACTTTTTGATAGATAAATAGTGCATTTTATATACATGTATATAGATCAGACCAACATGAGGGACACATGAGGAGGAAAGAGGGACTTTGTTGTGAATGAGGGACAGTCCCTCCAAATCAGGGACAGTTGGGAGGTATATGTGTGTATTATCATCTGCTGGAGATAAAAGACGTCACAGTGACTATGGAGGAAGAGGACGGACATGACGGGGTTACTGGGTGTAAATAGAAGATAAGATCTTATTACCTCCTCTGCTGCCGATTCCAGCGATGTCTCCTCACTACTTCCTCCCGACTCACCTCTCACCCAAAACTTCCTGTCTGTTCCTGACATCACTTCCTGTCTTCCATAGAGACTTCCTATCTCTATGGTAGAAGTGAGATCACCACCTTGTGGAGCTCAGAGGACCTGCAGCCCAGAGAAACGTCTCGTAGTGTGAACACGGCTTTGTGCTGTGTGTGTATGTATTGTATATCCTTATAGATGGGTCATCTCCACTCCCACCAAGGGGGAGAGAAATATATTACTGCCTTGTCCAGCCTTTCTCAGCCAGGGTTCCTCCAAAGGGTTCTAGGGGTTCCTTGAGCAATTTCTGTCTCTCAGTAACAACTGACATCAATCATCTGTAAGGAGGGCAGTCTTCCCACTGATGACATATAAGAGGGTCCTTCTCCCGTTGGTCACCAATGTAAGGGACCACTTCACTGACCACTGATATAAGGAGAAATTCCATCCAAACCGTGAGATTGGTCAGAGACTAATTGGTATCATTCTGGGCATTGCCAGACTAGGTCTTGGTGACAGAGAGAAGGGTGATGCTGCTCATACTATATGTGACCCTCATCTACATCATGGACATCTTCTTCAGCTTCTTTTTAAATGGCATAGAAATCCTATAGAAGAGGTTGGGGGTCCTGAGTAGTCATAGAAAGGCCCAGCACCCCAATAGTAGAGGAAGAGGTGGTCTGGTGACATGAAGAAGAAGACTCTGGTCAGTCTCTGGATCTCCATCATTGGAAACATGGTGAGACAACAAATACAGCGGGATGGTGGAGGAGATGTTGGTAGAAGACCCCGACCTCTGTATATGATATACTCCTGACCCCTGTATATGATATACTCCTGACCCCTGTATATGATATACTCCTGACCACTGTATAATGATATACTCCTGACCTCTGTATATGATATACTCCTGACCCCTGTATATGATATACTCCTGACCACTGTATAATGATATACTGCTGACCCCTGTATATCTTATACTCCTGACCTCTGTATATGATATACTCCTGACCTCTGTATATGATATACTCCTGACCCCTGTATATGATATACTCCTGACCTCTGTATATGATATACTCCTGACCTCTGTATATGATATACTCCTGACCCCTGTATATGATATACTCCTGACCACTGTATAGGATATATTCCTGACCCCTGTATATGATATACTCCTGACCTCTGTATATTGATATACTCCTGACCTCTGTATATGATATACTCCTGACCTCTGTATATGATATACTCCTGACCACTGTATATGATATACTCTTGACCACTGCACTCTAGACCCATTATTCAGAGTTACCTTTAACCTGATGACCTATGAAGGCTTTTAGCCACTTCCCACCCGGCCTATAGCAAAATGACGGCCGGAAAGTGGTTCAGTTATCCTGACTTCCCATTATATGATGTCCAGCAGGATAAGCCGCAAACGCATGCCCTGCGGTGCACACAGCCCGGCGATCTCTGTTGTGGCGTGTCAATCTGACACACTGCAACACCGATCTCGATAAAGAGCCTCTGAGGGAGGCCCTTTATCACATGATCAGCTGTGTCCAATAACAGCGTAAACAGGAAGAGATGTTTATCGACTTTTCCTCACTCGCATCTGACAGACGAGAGTAGAGAAGAGCCGATCGGCTCCTCACCTGACAGGGGGGTCTGTGCTGATTGTTTATCAGTGCAGCCCCCCACCCAGGACCACCAGGCATGCCTACAAAGGATGCCCACCAGGTATGCTACCCTGGACCACCAGGGATATGCCAATCAGTGCCCATTAGCAATGCCTGCCAGTGCCATCAGTGCAGTCTTTCAGTGCCACTTGTCAGTGCCCACCAGTACCATCTCATTGGTGCAGCCTGATCAGTGCCCATCAGTGAAGGAGAAAACGTACTCATTTACAAAATGTTATAACAGAAACAAAGAACAATGTTTTGTTATTATTATTATTCATTACGTTCCATTCGTTTAGATGCGGCATTCGTTATTTCGGGTAACTCATAACTTTGGATAAATTCATATTCATTACGTTCACTAAAAGCTATATTTGAAAGAAAATTCCGATACCGATAATTTGTTATTATTTCGGATTTTGAATTTCCAGATTTTCAAATGTATTCAAATGAATGAATGTCGATCATAACTAATGACCCGAAAAAATGAAGAAACAAATGAAAGGAAAACAAAGAAATGTTTGGTCAGTGCACATGTCTACAGCTTAGGCTTCTTTCACACTATGGATTGTATGTCCGTTTTATAATATCCGTTACTACTGTTATTACACCTATTAACGGACGTTTATTAACGGATTTAATAACGGATACATACGGATAAATATTTTACCATTCTTCCTTTATTGAAAACGGATAATGTTTATCCGTATATATCCGTCATATCATTCCTTTCTAACGTCCGTTAATAAAAACCATTTCACCCTTTTTTGAAGTCCAGCTCCAGAAGTCTTTACTGAGCATGCTCAGTAAAATTAACGTCCGTTAACATAACGGACATTTACGGAGACATTTACTAACGTCCGTGCGCCATAGACTTCAATGTTAAAATATAACGGACGTTAATATATCCGTTACTTGCAACGGACAAAAAATGGACAAAAAATAGTGCAAGACCCGTCACATATTCCGTTATAACTAACGTCCATACGTTATAACGGACTATTACGGATCTTTACGGAACATAAAAAAATCCCATAGACTTTAATGATATTTTATAAAGGACGTATAACTTCCGTTTTTTAACATTATCTGACGGATTTTAATACGGATTATTAAAACGGATTTATTTTGTAGTGTGAAAAGGGCCTTAGTAGATGATAAATTAGACAGATAACTGAGAAGCCGCAGATGTCACTCGCTAACAAGCTTTTAGATGTTTTACGAAGTTCCAAGGAATGTCTATACAAGAGGAAATCTATATGTTGTAAACGCCTAGAAGAGGCCACTTGGCATCCTGGCGTGAGTCGCTCCTTTCCCTGGTGAAATAAAAGGTTTGTTTTCCTGGAGTCCGTGTCCGGAGTCCATTCCTGGTTTCCCAGAACTCAAAGAGCCGTTTTGCTGCAACATTTATCTGGTGCATTGGCCGGGAAACCAGGTGTGACGGCTGTGACAGGTGACAACACCACCAGCAATTCTTCTCATTCCACCGACACACACAACTTTTTTTTCTCTTCAATACATTTTTTTATTATAATTTTTACTTTTAAACAGATTACAGTCATAGAATCAGGAAATAGTAAAAAGGTAGAAATGCGATTGGTCAGGAAAATGACTTGTCTGGAACGTGGAGGCGGAGTCATACAATACAATACACAACGTGTTCCATTATTATAACAAAGTATTGTAGAAAAGATCACACCATAGAAAATGGGGGAAAAGGAGAAAATAAACCCGGATATTAAGGGGAAATTTGTGTACGAGGAACACCTTAACAATCACCACCATTTTATTCCCTAGAGTGTTAGAAAAAATATATATATATAATGTTTGGGGGTTTTAAGTAATTTTCTAGCAAAAAAAATGTTTAATCTTGAAAGGACCAAGTCTAAAAAACAGACCCCGGTCCTTAAGTGGTTAATAATCAATTCCACTTCTATATCCCGGGGGGAAGGACATGAAACAAAAAAACACAAGTACCATAGTGCTCTCTGCTTCTGAATTTATTATAAAAGCCCCCCCCCCCCCTAAAAAGTTACACTTACAATAAAAACAGCAAGTATCAGATCACCAGCTCACTCACCGCCGATCGACATTCACATTAGATTTTATTAATGATTGATTGTAATATGTTTATAAAGTGATATAAGCTCATGAAATGTGGGAGGGGTAACTCGGCTCGTTGGTCTAGGGGTACGATTCTCGCTCGGGGTGCGAGAGGTCCCGTGTTCAAATCCTGGACAAGCCGTAGTTTTATATATTATTATTATTTTTTAGGATCGGTGTACAATTGATTTTTCATATATGTGATTGATTCATACATATTTATGTTTTCTATAATAATTTTTAATGAATGGACAACGAGGTCCTAATAAAGATAGAATTTGTCCCGGTAGATAAAGATATACATAGGAACATCTTTTCATTTTATTTTAGACTTGTTTTTTTATTGTATGTATATGGCGATACATCGCGCACTCATGTGGAGATTAGATTGTAACGGGACATTACCACGGAGCTCAGCGGTGTGATCGAGTGAGAGCGCCCTGCTGGTTTGCAGATTCGGGTGACACGCTCTCCAGCTCTATGAATGTGAGCTCTGTAGAAACAGGAAGAGGGCGTGTCCTCACAGACTGTGGTGATGCCTGAAGGGTTGCCTAGGCAACAGGCAGGTATATAAGGTTTCACCTCATTTGACCCACCCATCTACTGACGAAGGCCAATGAGAGGCCGACACGCGTTTAGAAGGGAGGAGCCCTATCTGTGACGTCAGGTGAAGCGCCGTGGGTCTAGATCGGCGGTGAATGAGCTGGTGATTTGATTTGCTGATTTTATTGTTATTTCTTGTAAGTGTAACTTTTTAGGGGACTCTAGCTATGACTAAGCACTAGTTTCAGTGCGAAACGCGTCAGGAGTCAGGTTTTATTTTGCGGTGACTTGTAGTGCTGTCCTTCTTTTAATAAAGGCGACAATTTGTTCAGAGTGCGGCTGTCCAGAGACAATTTTTGTTCCTGTGTAACTTTTTAGGGGGGGGGCTTTTATAATAAATTCAGAAGCAGAGAGCACTATGGTACTTGTGTTTTTTCTTTCATGTCCTTCCCCCCCGGGATATAGAAGTGGAATTGATTATTAATAAGTGAATGGAGGAAGGTGGTGTTTGGAGACAATTTATACGTTGATTCCCCACACAGAGGTGCAGTCTGGAGACTGTAGGAATTACTACCATTGGTAAAGTGGACGGATCGTGATCGGACACGAGGAGTGATCTGTCTATGAGTTTTATACTCACCCTTGAGGTGAGCATGCATTTTAGCAGGTGGGGGTGCGCACTGAATATTGGATCCATTTAAATCGGATTTCTCACAGCGGTGACAGCTTTGGAAACCTCCATATGAACTGTTTTTTTTATCATTTATTTCTTTTTTCATAAATAGTTTTATGGAATGTATAATTATTTGTTTCTATAAGATTTATAGATACGCAGCGCTGCACTATTTTCACACAATTAATACGCAGCTTCTACTTTTCAGAGGTGCGATATCCTTCTCTGTACAATCCGTGTTTTATTGATTGCATGGAATATTGGAATTTTCTGAGATTGTGGATTTGGGGTTTTCATGAGCTGGAAGCCACAATCATCACAATGATGACAAATCACGGCTTGAACCCTCTTGCTTTGCATGTAATGAGTCTCTCTCATATATTCGTCTCGCCTTTTAAGTTGTATTAGTGAAATAAATAAACTTTTGCACCATATTCAAATTTTTCGAGTTTCACCCGTATATCAGGGTGTGCTTCTTCCCCACATGTCCAGCAACATTCACATACAAGACATTTCCCGCACTCACTAATACACCTCGAGGGTTGTGTGGGGCCCCTGATGCACAGGAAGACAGGACTTCAGTGAGGAACAATTCCCTCACTCAGGACAGGAATACGGCTTCTCCCCCGTGTGTAATCTCTGATGTGTGGAAAGATTGGCCCTCTGTGAAAAACATTTCCCGCACTCAGGACAGGAAAAAGGCTTCTCCCCCGTGTGAGATCTCTGATGTGTTAAAAGATTGGCCCTCTGTGAAAAACATTTCCCGCACTCAGGACAGGAAAAAGGCTTCTCCCTCGTGTGAGATCTCTGATGTGTGGAAAGATAGGACTTCTCTGAAAAACATTTCCCGCACTCAGAACAGGAAAAAGGCTTCTCCCCCGTGTGAGATCTCTGATGTTTGGAAAGACTGGACTTCTGTGAAAAACATTTCCCGCACTCAGGACAGGAAAAAGGCTTCTCCCCCGTGTGAGATCTTTGATGCGTGTTAAAATTGGACTTTTTTGAAAAACATTTCCCGCACTCAGAACAGCAATACAGCTTCTCCCCCGTGTGTGATCTCTGATGTGTGGAAAGATCGGACTTCTCTGAAAAACATTTCCCGCACTCAGAACAGGAAAAAGGCTTCTCACACGTGTGAGATCTCTGATGTGTGGAAAGACTGGACTTCTGTGAAAAACATTTTCCGCACTCAGGACAGGAATACGGCTTCTCCCCCGTGTGAGTTCTCTGATGTATGGAAAGATAGGACTTATCTGAAAAACATTTTCCGCACTCAGGACAGGAATACGGCTTCTCCCCCGAGTGAGATCTCTGATGTATGGAAAGCTTGGACTTCTGTGAAAAACATTTTCCGCACTCAGGACAGGAACACGGCTTCTCCCCCGTGTGAGATCTCTGATGTATGGAAAAATAGGACTTCACTGAAAAACATTTCCCGCACTCAGAACAGGAATACGGCTTCTCCCCCGTGTGTGATCTCTGATGTATGGAAAGATGGGACTTATATTCAAAACATTTCCCGCACTCAGAACATGAAATAGGCTTCACCACCGTGTGAGATCTCTGATGTGCGAAAAAACTGGACTTTTCTGAAAAACATTTCCCGCACTCAGAACAGGAAAAAGGCTTCTCCCCCGTGTGAGATCTCTGATGTGCGGAAAGATGGGACTTCTGTGAGAAACATTTCCCGCACTCAGAACAGGAAAAAGGCTTCTCTCCCGTGTGAGATCTCTGATGTACGGAAAGACTGGATTTCTGTGAAAAACATTTCCCGCACTCAGAACAGGAAAAAGGCTTCTCCCCCGTGTGAGATCTCTGATGTGCGGAAAGATTGGACTTATCTGAAAAACATTTTCCACACTCAGAACAGGAAAAAGACATCTCCCCCATGTGAGATCTCTGATGTGTGGAAAGACTGGACTTCACTGAAAAACATTCCCCGCACTCAGGACAGGAAAAAGGCTTCTCCCGTGTGTGAGATCTCTGATGTGTGGAAAGATTGGACTTCTGTGAAAAACATTTCCCGCACTCAGGACAGGAAAAAGGCTTCTCCCCCGTGTGAGATCTCTGATGTTTGGAAAGATCGGACTTCTGTGAAAAACATTTCCCGCACTCAGAACAAAAAAAAGGCTTCTCCCCCGTGTGTGATCTCTGATGTGTGGAAAGATATAACTTCATTGAAAAACATTTCCCGCACTCAGAACAGGAAAAAGGCTTCTCACCTGTGTGAAATCTTTTATGCCTATTAAGATTGCTTTTGAAACTGAAACACTTCCCGCACTCAGCACAGAAAAACTTCTTATCTGTTGGAAGGACGGCACCGTCCCGCACAGTCTGAGGTTCCTCAGGACAAGAGGAATACGATGGTCCGGCACCGTCCCGCACAGTCTGAGGTTCCTCAGGATAAGAGGAATACGATGGTCCGGCACCGTCCCGCACAATCTGAGGTTCCTCAGGATAAGAGGAATACGATGGTCCGGCACCGTCCCGCATAGTCTGAGGTTCCTCAGGATAAGAGGAATACGATGGTCCGGCACCGTCCCGCACAGTCTGAGGTTCCTCAGGACAAGAGGAATACGATGGTCCGGCACCGTCCCGCACAGTCTGAGGTTCCTCAGGATAAGAGGAATACGATGGTCCGGCACCGTCCCGCACAATCTGAGGTTCCTCAGGATAAGAGGAATACGATGGTCCGGCACCGTCCCGCACAGTCTGAGGTTCCTCAGGATAAGAGGAATACGATGGTCCGGCACCGTCCCGCACAGTCTGACGTTCCTCAGGATAAGAGGAATACGATGGTCCGGCACCATCCCGCACAGTCTGAGGTTCCTCAGGATAAGAGGAATACGATGGTCCGGCACCGTCCCGCACAGTCTGAGGTTCCTCAGGATAAGAGGAATACGATGGTCCGGCTCCGTCCCGCACAGTCTGAGGTTCCTCAGGATAAGAGGAATACGATGGTCCGGCCCCGTCCCGCACAGTCTGAGGTTCCTCGGGATAAGAGGAATACGATGGTCCGGCACCGTCCCGCACAGTCTGAGGTTCCTCAGGATAAGAGGAATACGATGGTCCGGCACCGCCCCGCACAGTCTGAGGTTCCTCAGGATAAGAGGAATACGATGGTCCGGCACCGCCCCGCACAGTCTGAGGTTCCTCAGGATAAGAGAAATACAATGGTGCGGCACCGTCCCGCACAGTCTGAGGTTCCTCAGGATAAGAGGAATACGATGGTCTGGCACCGTCCCGCCCAGTCCTAGGTTCCTCAGGATAAGAGGAATACGATGGTCCGGCACCGTCCCGCACAGTCTGAGGTTCCTCAGGATAAGAGGAATACAATGGTCCGGCACCGTCCCGCACAATCTGAGGTTCCTCAGGATAAGAGGAATACGATGGTCCGGCACCGTCCCGCACAGTCTGAGGTTCCTCAGGATAAGAGGAATACGATGGTCCGGCACCGTCCCGCACAGTCTGACGTTCCTCAGGATAAGAGGAATACGATGGTCCGGCACCATCCCGCACAGTCTGAGGTTCCTCAGGATAAGAGGAATACGATGGTCCGGCACCGTCCCGCACAGTCTGAGGTTCCTCAGGATAAGAGGAATACGATGGTCCGGCCCCGTCCCGCACAGTCTGAGGTTCCTCAGGATAAGAGGAATACGATGGTCCGGCCCCGTCCCGCACAGTCTGAGGTTCCTCGGGATAAGAGGAATACGATGGTCCGGCACCGTCCCGCACAGTCTGAGGTTCCTCAGGATAAGAGGAATACGATGGTCCGGCACCGCCCCGCACAGTCTGAGGTTCCTCAGGATAAGAGGAATACGATGGTCCGGCACCGCCCCGCACAGTCTGAGGTTCCTCAGGATAAGAGAAATACAATGGTGCGGCACCGTCCCGCACAGTCTGAGGTTCCTCAGGATAAGAGGAATACGATGGTCTGGCACCGTCCCGCCCAGTCCTAGGTTCCTCAGGATAAGAGGAATACGATGGTCCGGCACCGTCCCGCACAGTCTGAGGTTCCTCAGGATAAGAGGAATACGATGGTCCGGCACCATCCCGCACAGTCTGAGGTTCCTCAGGATAAGAGGAATACGATGGTCCGGCACCGTCCCGCCCAGTCCTAGGTTCCTCAGGATAAGAGGAATACGATGGTCCGGCACCGTCCCGCACAGTCTGAGGTTCCTCAGGATAAGAGGAATACGATGGTCCAGCACTGTCCCGCACAGTCTGAGGTTCCTCAGGATAAGAGGAATACGATGGTCCGGCACCGTCCCGCACAGTCTGAGGTTCCTCAGGATAAGAGGAATACGATGGTCCATCTACACTGTGTGGTGCCGGATGGACATTTGAGGTAGTCGGGTTTTCTCCTGGACTATACTGTGTGATGTCCTCATCTTCTACTTTACAGTCTAGAGACAAAGTGAGACAATCCTCTGAGGTTTTCCTCATCTCCCGTCCATCTACTAAAATAGAAATACAAAGATTATTACTAGACATGAGCTGATTGGTTCCCCTAAACCAGGACTCCGCCCACATCAGGCAGCTTTGTCTCTGAGGATCTTACAATTCCCCCCTCAAGGTAACTAGTAAATGGGTCCTCTGATCTCCTACCAGATCATTTCTTTATTCATGGACCTTAGTCAGAGAGTGAGGAAACAACGAGAACTGTCTTTTATAGGAGTGACAGTGATGAGGGGATTATAGGACGAGGGTCAGGAGTATGTAATGTACAACATAGAGTATATAGTGCAGGGGTCAGGAGTATGTAATGTACAACATAGAGAATATAGTGCAGGGGTCAGGAGTATGTAATGTACTACATAGAGTGTATAGTGCAGGGGTCAGGAGTATGTAATGTACTACATAGAGTATATAGTGCAGGGGTCAGGAGTATGTAATGAACATGTAGCACCCTGGTGTTTAGGAAGGGTGGCTAATAAATTGAGTTCACCAGGTGGTAGTTATCCTTGCTTTTTGTTAGGAGATCTACTGATTCCTCTCTAACTTTGGATGGCTGCACATTTTCTCTTCTGTCACTAGGTGGCACTAGATAGACAAGGGTGTAGCAAGGTCGGATAATGAATGGATGGGGTGTCTCAGCCAATTGGCAGGGGTTTCTTTGGTCCCTTGGCCTGCTGGGAGAGCCTATTTATTTGGGTGGAGTCAGGTGATCGGGGTTCTGTGCCACCTGGACAGCTGTCTGGGTGGACGTGTGTTATGTCGCCCGGGTTCTTAGGCCGGAAGCCTGAGGCCTATCTAGGAGCAGGAGAAGCAGCGCAGGGTTGGGACTGCAGGATTAGATTTCAACTGAGAGTAAAGATTCAGCCAAACAGGGAATCAGTTGTGGTCGGAGGTGGACGGGAAGCTGTCGTCACTAAGGGACCATCCACCTTGTTACCGGAGACTACAGTTAGTAAGCTGGAGCCAGTACCAGAGCAATCTTCTCACCAGCCTGGGACAGTGAAGAAGTGGGAAAGCTTCAGCAGGTGCCAAGCCAGGGGCCCAGCAGGATAGCGGGGGTGACGCTTGGGGAGCATCAGTAAGTGCCAAACCAGGGGCCCAGCAGGATAGCGGGGGTGACGCTTGGGGAGCATCAGTAAGTGCCAAACCAGGGGCCCAGCAGGATAGCGGGGGTGACGCTTGGGGAGCATCAGTAAGTGCCAAACCAGGGGCCCAGCAGGATAGCGGGGGCGACGCTTGGGGAGCATCAGTAAGTGCCAAGCCAGGGTAGGGCTGCACGATTCTGGCCAAAATGAGAATCACGATTCTTTTGCTTAAAATGAAGATCACGATTCTCTCACGATTCTCAATTTTTTTTTGACTGTGGTAATATTCATTATATTATAAGGGACAGTGGTTGCCGGTAAGTCCACACTCCTCACAGGCTCACATCACATGCCCCCCTTTAATAGCTTGACAGTCAGACAGGCTATGAAAGGGGGGCCTGTGAGGTGAGGAGTGGACTTAAATTACCGCCAACCACTGTCCCTTATTATGAATATTATTATTACCAAAGGCTCGTAAACTAAAGTAAGCCATAAGGCAGTTGATCTGTTTATACTGTAACAGTCTTGCTTAACAGATATATAGATTTCCGGCATTCCATCCTTACACATATACATTTTGTTCAGGCCATTACACATAAGATCTCACCCCATGCTGAACCTCCTCTATCTATGGAGATGGTGTCTAATCACTGCGCACATCTCTATAGCTCCATATAGATAAATACTCCCAGGCAGACAGGACACAGCTCTCTGTGTGGTAGGACATACAGCAGAGAAGAGGTCTGGACTAAAGAGAGCTGACCTGTAGAAGATGGGGTCTCGGCCATTTCATTTGCCAACAAAATCAAATCAAAATCAACCGCCGGCCGAGCAGCGTGGTGGTACCGCCCACGTCCAGGCATCACGCCGCATCCGATAACTGACGTCAGTTCCGGTTGCTGACGTCAGTTCCTCTATTCGCCATTTGCGTTCCACGCTGGTTACGTGGAACCAGCGGTGACACACAGAATCGCCTGTCATCCCGCGGGGAGATCGTGGACGGGGAGAATCGAAATCACGATTCTCTTCGCGATTAATCGTGCAGCTCTAAGCCAGGGGCCCAGCAGGATAGCGGGGGTGACGCTTGAGGAGCATCAATAAGTATTAAGTCAGGGGCCCAGCAGGATAGCGGGGGTGACGCTTGAGGAATATACAGCGGGTTACCTGTAGACGAGCTCAGGAGATTCAGTGGCCACTGAATCTGGAAGTCCAGTGAGTAGGGAGGAGCCTAACACCTCCCGGTTCGGTTTGCGGCAGAACAAGCGAATGGACCGAAAGTTTGTGCGAACATTCGAACACCGTTAAAGTTTATGGGGCCCGAACGTGAAAAATCAAAAGTGCCCGCAGGCTCTATATACTCTGAACAGCAGTATACAGGCGGTCCCCGGGGTACAAAGAAGACAGGGACTGGAGGTTTGTTCTTAAGTTGAATCTGTTTGTAATTTGGAACTGTTACATTTTGTAAGTGTAGCTCCAGCCAAAAAATCAATTTTTAAGCTTTTTGGAAAAACATAGGGAAGGGTTATCACCCCTGTAACATTTGTTTTGCTGTCTGTGCCCCGTGTTCAGAAGATTTCACCTCACTTTCTGTCACAATGACAATTGGATTTAGAAAATTTGGGGTTATTAGGGAAACAAGGATTGGTGATAAAGCATCAGTGGAGAGGAGACACCTTTTTCCCATATCAACTCTTACAGAAGAGAATTTCCCTTCCTAGGTGTAGATTTCCTCTCACTTCCTGTTGTCTCCCTCTGTTTGTAAGTAGGAGTCGTTTGTAAGTCGGATGTAGGGGAAAATTGTGCCTTAGGTGTTGGTGGTACCAGAACACTGTAAGCCCTCACCGTTACTCTTGGTGGGTGCAGGAACGGGCCCTGCTGTGAAATATTAGATCAAAAATTTTAATTAACAGGGGCGTGTAAACAGGGGCAGAAAAATTGGGCCTTAGGCGGTGGTGGTAGTGCCCTGAAACAAAAATATTCTTAGAAGCTATCAACATGAACATTGAGGAGGAATAGGATAGTCACTCAGCATAATAGGATAGTCACTCAGCATAGGCAGTCTTCAAGGGATCCCACATCCATAGAAAAATCAATTGGTTACATCAGCATCAGGTGCTTGGTAGCTGGTGATCCAAGACTGATTAATTTTTATGAAGGTGAGCCGATCAACAGAGTCTGTGGACAGGCACACTCTGTGATCAGTTACAAAGCCTCAAGCAGCACTGAATGTGCGTTGGATGCAGGACAGGCCAGTAGCTCAATTGCATATTGTGCAAGCTCTGGCACAGCTGCGATTCCCCTGTTTTTAAACGAATTAGACAACGTTGTCTTATTTTTTAATTGTGTAAACCAATCCATCTATCTGTCACCCCTTTTTGATGAACTATTGCTGTGTGTTTTTCTATGATTAAAGTTCATTATACCATCCATAGTGGTCTGTTTTGGTCTACTTTGAGAGAACTTTATTTTCTCACTTTTTTGCTAGATTTTTCTAGGCCATCAGAACTGCATTGACATAGTATTCTATGTGAGTGAGACTTGGATAGATGCACTGAACTATATGTAGATTTATATATACTACCTCTTTGTAAGGTATTTATAATCGGTTGATCCAGGCATTACTCCATATTTTTCGCTCTGTCAAACAAGGCCAAGACATTGCCTTCCACATGCTGGTAGAGAGCCGGAATGGTCTTCCGTGAAAAGAAATGGAGTTTGGGAACCTGCCACTGAGGTACCGCACATTTCACAAATTCACAAAAGGGGGCAGAGTCTACCAGCTGAAAAGGCAGCAGTTGCAGTGCTAGCAATTTAGCCAAGCTAGCGTTCAGACGCTGAGCATGTGGATGGCTGGGACCGAATTTCTTTCTACAATTTAGTAACAGGGGTAGGGAAATATGCCTGCTACAATCGGATGTTGGGACACCTAATTCTACACCTTCATTCCGCTCAGTGCAGGTTTCTGAGAGGACTGAGGGTATAGTGGGGTTGGAGTTCCCAGCTGATGAGGAGCAAGGAGAGGTCCGCCTTCTTCTTTCATGTGGGTCTTTTAGGTACGCTTGCCAACGGACTGCATGGGAGGTCGTCGTGTCTGGTCAAGCATGTGGTGCCCAAGCGGTTGCTGTTTTGGCCACACTTTATACCTTTCAGACATAATGTTGCAAACAGCAACGGTGCGATCTGCTGCACATGTGTCAAAAAAGGCCCACACCAAAGAACTTTTCAAAATACGTGGGGAGTCAGCAGCACCCTGCACATGCTTAGCTCTGCAGTGTGATGCAAAAGGGTGTGCTGCCCTTAAGCTGCCCCTTGGAGGGCATTCTGCCTCATTGGAGATGTGCCCCCCTTCCCCTCCTCCTCTCTTCTATCAGGCACCCAAGTAGAGTCAGTGACCTCATCATCCCCTCCCTCCTCCTCACTGGAGCAAACTTGGCAGTATGCTACAGCTGGGGGAACATGACTGCAAGTTTCTCGTCCTCCTTGGGCACCCCCTCTCTCTAGGCTCACGTTACTCCCTTCCTCAACCTGGGTCCCATCATCAGAGCCTTCAAAACGCTGCGCATCCTCCTGCAGCATGTACCCGACACTGTAGTCGAACAGTTCGGGGGACTTCTCTGTGCACGATGGTGGGGCTAGGGAAGGATTGACTGATGACATGGAGCCGATGGAATAGGCCGCTGTGGCAGCTGCATTGGCAGGCAAACTACTCTGAGCCTGGGTGACAGAGGATGAGGACGGCTTTGTTATCCATTCCACCAACTCTTCTGCATGTTGTGGCTCAAAGCCAAAAAAAAAGGGATAGGCTTGGCTAGACTGGATGCAGTGGATATATATATGTAGGAGACTGTATATATATATATATAATTTATTGGACTGCAGCTCACTGAATCACCTGCCTGCCTGAAAGTATATTAGAAAAAGTACACCAGGAACGGCCTGCAGTCAGATCTAGCTACACTGGATGCAGTGGATATATATATATATATGTGTGTAGGAGACTGTGTATATATAATTTATATTAAATGCACTGCAGCTAACTGAATCACCTGCCTGCTCAATCTAAATGACACTCTGTCTCTGTCCACGCCAACAACACACTACACAGGGCCGACGTGCATACGACCTTCTATAGTGTGGGGCGTGGCCTTAGTCCCCCTGAGCCATGATTGGCAAAAGGCACCCTTCCTTTGGCCAATTATGGCTCTCTTTGCTGACGGCGCTGGGATTGGCCAAAGTATGCGGGTCATAGTGCATGCTTTGGCCAATCATCACACAGCAATGAACAGCGATCTCGCAGTGCATTATGGTGCGTGACGCGGCGCTCAAATTTGGCGCGAACGCCCCATGATGTTTGTTTTTCAATGAACGGGCGAACAGCCAATGTTAGAGTGGAACTCATGTTCGACCCGAACATAAATCTCATCCCTACTAGTGAGAGACCGGGAGCTCAGGGAGAGAAGATCTACAGTGAGAGACTGTGTGAGAAGAAGAGAACTATTCTGTGTTACCAAGAGTTATGTAGAACTAGCGTTAGTGACTGTAACAAGATTTGTTACCATAGGAGACAGCGGTCCTACCTATACAGAAGTGGTGTCCGGCTGGAGGCCTTCCACTGTATAGCAGTCTACCTATAGAAGTCTCGGAGTCTGCCAATTGTCATTGCATCTACTCAAATGTGTCCTGGCCCTAAACCGGCTCTCTAACCGTTCTTGTTCAGAGATAATAAAGAGTATGTAATGTACAACATAGAATATATAGTGCAGGGGTCAGGAGTATGTAATGTACAACATAGAGTATATAGTGCAGGGGTCAGGCGTATGTAATGTACAACATAGAGTATAGAGTGCAGGGGTTAGGAGTATGTAATGTACAACATAGAGTGCAGGGGTCAGGAGTATGTAATGTACACCATAGAGTATATAGTGCAGGGGTCAGGAGTATGTAATGTACAACATAGAGTATATAGTACAGGGGTCAGGAGTATGTAATGTACAACATAGAGTATATAGTGCAGGGGTCAGGAGTATGTCATGTATAACAGAGTATATAGTGCAGGGGTCAGGACTCATGATATCGGTGTTCAGTAATCAGTGGCGGATGAAATGATTACTGTAGACAAGTTGCAGAGATCCCACACCGCTGCCTCCCATCTCCTGAGACTGCACTCAGTGACTTGGGTCTGAGACTATACAGACATATCCCTCCACCCGGCACAGCCAGCAAATAACAGAGCAAGTAACCCGGGAGAATTGTTCTGTCAGAGATCTCACTAGACCCGAGCATGGGGCAGAAGACCCAAGGTACATACCCCAGGTGTCTAGGTCAAGCAAACCCTATGGTGAAAATCAACATTTTGCTGCCAGCTGAACCCCAGAATCTCCATAAATCCAGTCTAGAGACATAAATTGTGTCTGCAGCACAGAGAAGGAAGATTATCCAAGAGAAATACAGGAATACAGGACGGGGAACACAGCTCAGGAAAGTGACCAGGGGATTACAGGCTGATATCACCCAGTCCCCGCCCTACTCTGGACCAATCAGTGAGCAGTATGGGTGGAGGAATGGATTTAGTGTTAATGACCCACCTGTGCTGATCTCTGTAGGAGTGTCCTCCTCTATAAATGTCCCCGTTATTCCATCCTCCTCCATAGACTGCTGATCATCCCTCACATACGTCTCTTCTTCTTCTGATTTCACCTCAAATTCTATATCGATTGGATCTCCACTCTAAACCAAGAGAATGAGAGAGAATATCATCTGTAAGATATAAACTTACATACAAAATCCACACATCATCTCCACCAGTCCATGTTCTAGATGCTCCGCCCCACCGACCTTGTAACAGTGGGGGATGGTGTGACCTTCCTGTGTGGAATCCCGGGAATACAGAGGACGGGAACATCTCTCTGGTGGGTTCCTGGTATTAGGTGGCTCCATCATATCCTTGTGTCCTTCTGAAAACTCCTCCATCACTCCATACTCCTCATCCTCCTCTTTATACTCTTCTTTAACAACAATATTATCATCCCCGAGGTTTCCACTCTGAATATATAATAAAACATTCATTATAACAAACATGTTTGTGTATAAATCATAACTACCAATAATTGTTCCTCATCTACCTGATGATGGTGGGGGATGGTGTGTTCTTCCTTCATCACCCCATCCTCATCATCCTCCTCCTTTATCTCTTCTTTAATATCAATATTATCATCCCCGAGGTTTCCACCCTAAAAATATAGAATTAAACATTCATTGTAAACCGGACATCTCAGATCTAAAGAGAAGGGGGGGGGGGGGTATTCCTCCCGGATCTTGAAAAATATCATGAGGCAGCAATTCTGCAGAGGGTTATGGACGGGACACATGCCCCTTGGCAGAAAAAATGGGTAGAGTTGGAGGAGAAAATCTGCAAATCTGAGTTGGGACGGGTTATCTGGATCCCAAGGCAGTTTAGGGGGTCCTTGGAGGAAGCGGCCCCAATCACCATAGAAGCATTAAGAACATGTGACAAATTACAAATATACAGGGACAACACAACAGCCCCTTAATGCCCTTAACAGGAAATAACTACTTCCCCCTGGGGGAAAGACAATAAACTGTATTTAAAATAGACTACATCGTCCCACCTGAGATTAAGGGACGTCATGAGGGGCAATGTCCTATGCTCATTACGGGAACTGCGTGATCGATATGGGCCCACTCCATGGGAAGTCTGGAGATATAAACAACTGCAACATTTTGTAAATTCCCTCCCAAAACCTCTCCGGGGGGTGGGTGGGTTCAATGTCTGGGAAAAATGAATCGACCAAATGGGGATAGGTAAGCATGGAATTTCTACTATTTATAAGTTGTTAATGACACATTTAGAGGGAGGAGCTGTGTGCCCAACAGAGAGCTGGGAAATAGAATTGAACCAACCACTATCAGAAACCATGAGAAGTAAAGTTTTCCATGATGTTCACTCTACATCTGTGGACACCCGGATGAAAGAAATGACCTTCAAATTATTAATTAAGTGGTATTATGTTCCAGATAAATCCCCAGGTGTCACCTCTATGTTGGAGGGAGTGCGGAGGAGTGGGAACCCATGCCCATATCCGGTGGCAGTGTCCTAAGATCCAGTTATATTGGATACAAATACTAGAGTTAATGAACCACTTCAGCCCCGGACCAAAATGCAGGGAAAGGACCAGGCCCCTTTTTGCGATTCGGGACTGCGGCGCTTTAACTGACAATTGCGCGGTCGTGCGACGTGGCTCCCAAACAAAATTAGCGTCCTTTTTTCCCCCACAAATAGAGCTTTCTTTTGGTGGTATTTGATCACCTCTACGGTTTTTATTTTTTGCGCTTTAAACAAAAAAAGAGCGACAATTTTGAAAAAAAAACAATATTTTTTACTTTTTGCTATAATAAATATCCCCCAAAAATATATAAAAAGGCATCTTTTTTCCTCAGTTTAGGCCGATACGTATTTTACCTATTTTTGGTAAAAAATCGCAATAAGCGTTTATCGGTTGGTTTGCGCAAAATTTATAGCGTTTACAAAATAGGGGATAGTTTTATTGCATTTTTATACTACTAATGGCGGCGATCAGCGATTTTTTTCGTGACTGCGACATTATGGCGGACACTTCGGACAATTTTGACACATTTTTGGGACCATTGTCATTTTCACAGCAAAAAAATCATTTAAATTGCATTCTTTATTGTGTCCCTTTTTTTTCCGGGGTGTTTTTTTGTTTTTTCTTCTTTTTCTCTTCCTCTCTCTCCCGGGGGGGGGGGGGGGGGGGGTCAGAGGATAAAGTAAGGGAGGGGTAATCACATGAGATAAAAGGAAAAGGAAAAAGAGATGAAAGATCAGGAGGTGTAGGATAGACCCAGGATGTTAATGTTGTTATTTCTGGATATGTAATGTTGTTTGTATTTTAAATGTGATCCTCTTTTGTATGGAAATGTAATGTAAAGTATATTTGTGTTTCTTAAAAAACTTTGAATAAAAACAAATGGAAAACATTCATTGTAACGAAATAGCTTTAGTATGAACTTTTCCCACCAATAATTGTTCCTCATCTACCTGATGATGGTGGGGGATGGTGTGACCTTCCTGTGTGGAATCCCGGGAATACAGAGGACAGGGACATCTCTCTGGAGGGTTCCTGTAGCTGGATGACTCCACCATGGTGTCCTGGTACAGATCTTTGTGTTCTTCCTCCATCACCCCGTCCTCATCATCCTCCTCTCTTATCTCTTCTTTAACCTCAACTTTAGGATCTCTCAGGTCTCCACTCTGAATATAGAATAAAAATGACATCAATGGTAACAATGCAGATAATGTACAGATCCTAATGATACTCTCAGTGATTGTTCCTCATCTACCTGATGATGGTGGGGGATGGTGTGACCTTCCTGTGTGGAATCCCGGGAATACAGAGGACGGGGACATCTCTCTGGTGGGTTCCTGGTATTAGGTGGCTCCATCATATCCTTGTGTCCATCAGAAGACTTCTCCATCACTCCATACTCCTCATCCTCCTCTTTATATTCTTCTTTGACAACAATATTATAATCTTCGAGGTTTCCACTCTTAATATATAACAAAGCGTTCATTGTAACAAACAAGCTTGTGTATAAATCAAAACTACCAATAATTGTTCCTCATCTACCTGATGATGGTGGGGGATGGTGTGACCTTCCTGTGTGGAATCCCGGGAATACAGAGGACGGGGACATCTCTCTGGTGGGTTCCCATTACTGGATCCATCTGTAGGAAACACACACACTGACTGAATACATTGTTTCTATGTGTTTATCAGATGATGGGGGATGTAGGTGGAGCCTCCGTACTGCTCTCTCCTTTACAATAAAGTCTCCTCTTACCCGGTGATGTGAGGGGCGGCTGATTGTCCATCATGACGTCCTTGTAGAGATCCTTGTGTCCTTCTAAATACTCCTACATAGGGAAATAGACAGTGACATCGCCTGATACTTACAAAGATAAAGTCATCATCCAGACACACCCCTTGTGTTGAACCTTCACAGTAGGGCTGAAACAACGAATGGATTAATCAACAAATAATCGATTATGAAATTAATCGATTACAATTTTTATAATCGATTAATCGGCCAGTAACATAATGGGGTTAAAAAAAAAAAAATTAGCCCTTTATAGTACAAAAAAGCAAATCGCTACTGTAAATATTACTTTCACTGTCCCACAGTAAAAAATGAACCCCTTACAGTAGCGATTATTTGCTCTTTTTGTACTTATTTTTGTTTTTTTAACCCCATTATGTTACTAAACATCTCAGGCCGGGGTTCACACCTCTGTTTTTTGGTGCTTTTTGCAGAAACACACTACAGTTCATGTACATGTTTTCCTAAGGGACACGTTCACATCCATGATTTTTTTTCAGCTGCTGCGTATTTGGAAAGGGCAAGGACTTTTTAATGCAAAACTGTGCTATTTTGTCTTTTTTGGTTCAATATACTTCAATAGAGAAGCTGCAGAAAAGCATGTAATGGTTTTTTTTTGGCTATTATCCGATTAATCGAAACAATAATCGGCCAACTATTTGATTATGAAAATAATCGATAGTTGCAGCCCTACTTCACAGACATCAGGAATTGTTATTTCCTCCTCCATAAAGATTATAAAATCAAAGACAAGTATCATAAGTCCACCTCTAAAAAAACAAAAACCCCCAACCCGTATTATCGTATAATCTGTTAGTATAAACTGAAATGAAGAGAATGTTCCGGCCTTGTAAGTGGGGGAATGTTCTGACCCTGAAGGGGTTAATCTAGGTTTCCACACTATATATGTGTGTATCATCATCTGCTGGAGATAAAAGACGTCACAGTGACTATGGAGGAAGAGGACGGACATGACGGGGGTTACTGGGTGTAAATAGAAGATAAGATCTTATTACCTCCTCTGCTGCGTCTTCCAGCGACCAACGTCTCCTCACTATTTCTTCCCGACTCACCTCTCACCCGGAACTTCCTGTCTGTCCCTGACATCACTTCCTGTCTTCCATAGAGACTTCTTCTCTCTATGGTAGAAGTGAGATCACCATCTTGTGGAAATCAGAGGAACTGCAGCCCAGAGAAACGTCTCATGGGTGTCGTTTTATGAAACTGCGGTAAAATACCGCTATTCAGTTCTCAGGCATTCTCAGGGGAGATCGCTCTCCTCTGAGTGCCTGTTTATGAAGCTTTGTAGATCGATTCTCATGTTGAGATGAGGAGCGATCTACAAACGGCTGGAAACTCCTGAGAACTGCTTCTCTCACTGTAATCTCGCGTGATGTAGCGGGATTACAGTATGAGGAAGTGAAAAATACAGAAAAAGTTGAACACGAATCAGCACACATTATACACCACATATTAATAACATAATAAAGTTATATTCCCACCAAACAATATACATTAACCTAATTATTAAAAAAACATTGTTTTTATCAATATTTAAAGCTCATACATGTGCCTATTTACATGTGAATGGTGTATAGGAAATGAATGGAATCCCACATATGTAATGCAGCTATACACCATTCATAGCAATGAAAAATACATTTATAATCATTACATTTTAATAAAGTATACAAATATAAACACTGTACAACTGTAATAGAACAGTCCATGGGTAAAACCATATTTTAGGGATTACATTTTTTTTTCACTAATAAATAAACAATTATATAAAAATGACTTTAATAGCATTTTAACATTTTAATGCAGGTAGACTATATATATATATATATATATGTGTGTGTATCTATAGATATATATACACACATAGAAATAAACAAACACACACATATATATATATGCTATATGATGATGTATATATATAATACACTATAAATTCCTAAGCTGCTCATTTTGGGGGGTGTATTGGGGGGACGATGGGATCTGACTGTATAGCTGCTTGTGTGTGAAGCATGGAAGACAAAAGACTTCCTTCTTCCTCCACAATACTCAGCCAGCTTCGGCTTCTCTCTCGGATTCTCCACCTCTGAGATGGTGAATCAGAAAGTGAGAATTCTGTCACAGATCGCCAGTGAGGTGCTGAGATCGCACCTTCATAAACTGCTTTCCGTTTCTGTGACAGTCAGTTACAGATTCTCACTGTGCTGAGATAATCGGTGGAGAGAACATGTTCTCCGCTGATTACCTCAGCTTCATAAACTGTGTATGACCTGAGATCAGCGGTGAGAATCGTGATCGCCGCTGATCTCACTTTCATAAAAGGACACCATAGTCTGAACACGGCCTTGTGCTGTGTGTGTATGTACTGTACAGAGGCGGCTCTCTAATTAGGCAAGTTAGGTGGTCACCTACAGGGGTTTTGCGGCCACCAAATTTGTGTACCATATGTGTGGGAGAAAATGTCCCCTGGTTGATGACCCCGGGCCAGACTGGCTGTAGGAAATTCCGGGGCCGAATGTCCTAACAACAACTGCCTTCCCCCAAGCTCCCCTTTCACTCACTGCCCCGCCCACCACACACTCTGCCAATTAGATGTTTCATCACAACAGGGCTCTGCAGCCCTGTATCCAATGAGGGCGCTGCTAACATCTCCCTTCTCACCCGTGTGTGCCTGGCACTCTGTACTGTGTATGCAGCGAGTGCTCAGAGGGGCATGAAGATGCCGGGAGGAGACCAGAGATGACAGGAGTGGTGTGCCTAGGACTGGACACAGGTGAATGTCTGCATAGTCTTTGGCCATCTCCTGTATAATGTCTGCACAGTTTCTGACCATCTCCTGTATCATGTCTGCACAGCCTCTGACCATCTCCTGTATCATGTCTGTACAGTCTCTGACCATCTCCTGTATCATGTCTGCACAGTCTCTGACCATCTCCTGTATCATGTCTGCACAGCCTCTGATCCTCTCCTGTATCATGTCTGCACAGTCTCTGGCCATCTCCTGTATCAAGTCTGCACAGTCTCTGACCATCTCCTGTATCATGTCTGTACAGTCTCTGACCATCTCCTGTATCATGTCTGCACAGTCTCTGACCATCTCCTGTATCATGTCTGCACAGCCTCTGATCCTCTCCTGTATCATGTCTGCACAGTCTCTGGCCATCTCCTGTATCAAGTCTGCACAGTCTCTGGCCATCTCCTGTATCATGTCTGCACAGTCTCTGGCCATCTCCTGTATCAAGTCTGCACAGTCTCTGACCATCTCCTGTATCATGTCTGCACAGTCTCTGGCCATCTCCTGTATCAAGTCTGCACAGTCTATGGCCATCTCCTGTATCAGGTCTGCACAGTCTCTGGCCATCTCCTGTATCAAGTCTGCACAGTCTCTGGCCATCTCCTGTATCAAGTCTGCACAGTCTATGACCATCTCCTGTATCATGTCCGCACAGTCTCTGACCATCTCTTGTATCATGTCTACAGTTTCTGACCATCTCCTGTATCATGTCTGCACAGTCTCTGGCCATCTCCTGTATCAAGTCTGCACAGTCTATGACCATCTCCTGTATCATGTCCGCACAGTCTCTGACCATCTCTTGTATCATGTCTACAGTCTCTGACCATCTCCTGCATCATGTCTGCACAGTCTCTGATCATCTCCTGTATCATGTCACCACAGTCTATGACCATCTCCTGTATCATGTCTCCACAGTCTCTGACCATCTCTTGTATCATGTCTCCACAGTCTCTGACCATCTTCTGTATCATGTCTCCACAGTCTCTGACCATCTTCTGTATCATGTCTCCACAGTCTCTGACCATCTCTTGTATCATGTCTGCACAGTCTCTGACCATCTCCTGTATCATGTCTGCAGTCTCTGGGGGGAGCCTACAGAAGAGTCAAGAGTGGGAGTGCTGAAAGGACAGGGGTCACGGGAGGAGTCAGACGTGTGTGGACTGTGGAGAGAAGAATATAGGAGCCACCAATCTGAAGTCCAGAGAGGTCCATCTGACTGAGCCCTGCACGGTGCACCTGAGAGGAGGCCAGATGGAGGGGGATCAGTGATGTAAGGAGGGAGTGAATACAGTAAGGAAAGGGAGCACTGCTATAAAGGTTCCCCCTTATATTAGTAACCCCCCTGTCCTTATTGCATTAACTCTGCGGAAGGTTGTTTGTGGTCACTAGAGTCCACCCACATCATAGTTCCCTTTGGAACTCTGCAGACCCTGATGTAAAGGGGAACTCTAATGTTAAGGGGAATGCTGCTCACTCTGATATAAGGTGATCTCTGGTCACCAGAGCCCCCTCTTACATCAGAGTTCCCCTTTATAAGAAAGTCCCTTTACATCAAAGGTCCCCTTGCTCTGTAAGGGGGAATCCTGCAGACTCGGATGTAAGGGGGAACTCTGTGCTGGTTGGGTTATATTACCCTGACCTTCATGAAAATGGAGAAATATGGGTTTTGTTGCTCGTTGCAGCCGCACAAATTGTATCTATATTTGTGTGTGTAATATATATATATATACCGTATTTTCCGGCGTATAAGACGACTTTCTGGATGCAAAAAAATGCATCCAAAGTCGGGGGTCGTCTATACGCCGGGTACGGTCTCTGCCATCACTCACTTTTTTCCTGAATAGGCGGTGCTGTGCGGTGACAGTCTCCGTGCGGCGAGCGTCAATGATTTAAAAGACGCTCCTTCTTCTCAGCGTGTTCTGTGATAGGTGGAACACAAATCTTCCCAGCAGCGCCTCTGTTCTGTGTTCCTCATATTACAGATGCCTTCTCATCCTCGGACGAGATGAGAAGACGTCCCTGATAGGCGGAACACAGAACAGAGGCGCTGCTGGGAAGATTTGTGTTCCGCCTATCACAGAACACGCTGAGAAGAAGGAGCGTCTTTTAAATCATTGACGCTCGCAGCACGGAGACTGTCACCGCACCGCCTGAAAAAAAAAGTGAGTGATGGCACTGGGGGGCAAGTTCAGGCACAGAGAGGGGGCAAGCTCAGGCAAAGAGAGGGGGCAAGCTCAGGCACAGAGAGGGGGCAAGTGATGGCACAGAGAGGGGCAAGTGATGGCACAGAGAGGGGCAAGTGATGGCACAGTGAGGGGCAAGTGATGGCACAGTGGGGGCAAGTGATGGCACAGTCGGGGCATGTAATGTAATGGCACAGTGAGATTTAAAAAAAAGCCTGTTTCTGTCAGCGGTTCTGGCTCCCCCTCAGCTTCCAGAAAGACTAGTAAGAAGGGGGTCGTCTTATACAGTGAGTATATCCCCAAATTTTTCCTGGAAAATTAGGGGGTCGTCTTATACGCCCAGTCGTCTTATACACCGGAGAATACGGTATACATATCCAATGTTTAATGATCTTTGATTAAAGAAGAATTGGTGAAAGAAAAGTTCTATAAACTGTGAATTCATAGTTCAAAGGATTTACGGCTCTTTATATATGAAATTTATACATTTTATCACTTGAATTATTTTTCCTATTATGGGTGTAAGTGGGGCCTCATGTCCAAGTTTTGTCTGAGGCCTCACAAAGTCTAGAGCCGCCTCTGGTACGGTATATCCTTATAGATGGGTCATCTCCACTCCCACCAAGGGGGAGAGAAATATATTACTGCCTAGTCCAGACTTTCTCAGCGTTCCTTGAGCAATGGACAATTTCTGTCTCTCAGGAACAACCGACATCAATGATCTGTAAGGGGGGGGCAGTCTTCCCTCCGTTGATATAAGAATGTCCTGTCACCAAAGTATCCAAACACACCTGGCTGAAATCTCCCAACAACACCCTGTGGTTTCACCCTAATCTGCAGGAACTGTACTCCCTTCCTGATCCCAATCGCTGGTACTCCAAGGGGGTTAAATATTTATGCCACCTGTAAAACGCTCAGGGCTTTAAATCTTTTTCTCAGCTACGTTTAGACTTTGATCTACCAAGATCGTACCTATTTTATTATTACCAGCTCAGGCACGCAATCTGTGCCCAGTTTGGCTCCCTGGACGATCCCACCGACCTGCCCCCGTTGGAAAAACTGCTCAGACAGCCAGACCCCACTAAACTTGTCTCCACCTACTATGCAGGCCTAATGACTGACTTTAACCCCAGGTATCACAAAGCTCAGGTAAAGTGGACCTCTCCCTGGTAGACGAGGACTGGTCAGAATTTAGTGATACGTATAAAACTTCAGTTATTGCTTCCCGGCACTGCATCATATAGGTCAACATTTTTCATCAAACCCACCTCACTCCGGCTAGGTTACACAGGATGGGTCTCCTGCCCTCAGCTGCCTGTTTCCGTGGCTGTGGCCAGGAGGCCAAATTCTTACACTGCTTCAGGTCATGCCCAGTAGTTCCGGGACTTCTGGGAGGAAGTGGGTGCTTTCATCTCATCGGCGCTAGGCCTCCCAAACATAATCCACCCCAAGAACTGCCTATTTTGGCAAATTACACCTATCATCACATGCCAAGAGACTGCTCCGCATACTCTACTTCTATGTTAAAAAAGCTATTTTACTGTCCTGGAAGGGCGCACAGACCTCTCTGAGGTCCCTCTGGATAAAGCTTATTAATGATTCTATCCCACTGTATAAACTTACTTTTGAACTCCGGAAACGGAGCCAAACCTTCCACAATATTTGGGGTAGATGGTTGGCTAGTCCGCTAACCCTCTCCCAGCACTGATTGTACTACTCTTGATTGACCATTGATGGGCCGTGCCACAGGCCTGGTGGATTTTTGAATATGGTCAAAGATTAGAACTAGCGAATCCTCCCAGTACGTCCAACTTAGGGTCACCAATTGACAGCTGAAATATACCTGTCACATGGCGTGGTGACCAGATCCTCAATGGTTCGTCCAGACCTCGCAGACAACCTCTGTATCTAGGTTCTGCCGAGCCGATTCCCCATCGTACAGCTCCCAGCTTAGGATCTGGGACCCAGCAAGCCGCTGGGGTCCCTCTTAACATCAGGGTGAGACTCCGCTTGGTGCGTAGCTTCGGCCCATGGATGCACGCACCCTGAAGGTGGATGCCGCACCTGGAACTCGGGCCCCGCGTAGAACAGAACTACTCATGGCGGCCGCCACAGATATACCCCCCGCCAGCATGCCTGAGAGGGAAAACCCCTCTGATTGGCTGCTGGGGAAGGTGGGTCTGTCAGAACCCCTCTAGCGCCAACTGTCGCCCAGGGATGATAACACACCCCGGCCACGCAGACAGACCTATGAGGCAGTTCCAAACTGGCAACAGCACAATCTAAACAATTTGTGAGTGGGAGCAACTTAAATCTCCCATTCCCCACTAACTTTAGCGTAACGCCCCACTAACTAAAGGGGGGGGGCGCTACACATGTATATAGATCAGACCAACATGAGGGACACATGAGGAGGAAAGAGGGACTTTGTTGTGGATGAGGGACAGTCCCTCCAAATCAGGGACAGTTGGGAGGTATATGTGTGTATTATCATCTGCTGGAGATAAAAGACATCACAGTGACTATGGAGGAAGAGGACGGACATGACGGGTTACTGGGTGTAAATAGAAGATAAGATCTTATTACCTCCTCTGCTGCCGATTCCAAAGATGTCTCCTCACTACTTCCTCCCGACTCACCTCTCACCCGGAACTTCCTGTCTGTACCTGACATCACTTCCTGTCTTCCATAGAGACTTCCTATCTCTATGGTAGAAGTGAGAAGATTACCACCTTGTGAAGCTCAGAGGACCTGCACCTCCGAGAAACGTCTCGTAGTGTGAACACGGCCTTGTGCTGTGTGTGTATGTACTGTATATCCTTATATATGGGTCATCTCCACTCCCACCAAGGGGGAGAGAAATATATTACTGACTAGTCCAGCCTTTCTTAGCCAGGGTTCCTCCAAAAGGTTCTAGGGGTTCCTTGAGCAATGGACAATTTCTGTCTCTCAGTAACAACTGACAATGACATCAATGATCTGTAAGGAGGGCAGTCTTCCCACTGATGACATATAAGAGGGTCCTTCTCCCATTGGTCACCAATGTAAGGGACCACTACACTGACCACTGATATAAGGAGAAATTCCATCCAAACCGTGAGATTGGTCAGAGACTAATTGGTATCATTCTGGGCATTGCCAGACTAGGTCTTGGTGACAGAGTGAAGGGTGATGCTGATCATACTATATGTGACCCTCATCTACATCATGGACATCTTCTTCAGCTTCTTAGTAAATAAGATGGAAATTTTCACAATCCCATATGTAGCTCCTGTTGAGTAGGCGCTATTTTGTAAATTTAGTTATCTGAGCTGTAGTTGACAAAATATTATGCCAAATTGTGGGTTTCTGTTCTAGTTCAGCTGTGTTGCACATCTTCCACTTGACTGTGGGTGTCGCTGTCACCAGAAGTCAAGGTCGGAATGGCAATGGGCTGGGGTATTGAGTGCCTTCTTTCCAGAAGCAGCCCAGTGGGTGTGGTCTTCCTGCTGTGCATTCTGGATAGGGTGCTTGGGGGGCACCGATCAGGGATGCGTTACCAGTTTTTTCCGGTCTCGGGACATACTGGCCCGAGGCTCCATAACTGAGAGTAGGCCCAGGAGTTTCTGGGGCCTACTGTTCCAGGGGTGGTCCTGTGCTGTCTTGCCTGCGGGAAGAAGCCGAACAATTGGGGACTCAATTGGAGGACGCATTCTGGCCAATTTACCTCACTGTGCTGCCGGCCTGGCTGAAAGATTCTGGCACGTGGACTGTGTGCTTTCTTTGGAGCTTTGCAGAGTGTGTGTGGTTACATGATCTTGTGGCAGAGGACTGTGTGACGACTCGTCGACACTCATCAAGTCTGTAGCAGAGTCTTTGAACGAGCTTCGCACAGGCTGATAGGTCAGTGAGAGGCCTATCCGGTTGTTGCTGAATCCAGTGTGGAACCGATTTGTCCGCTGAATCTAAGACTGTACCCGTGATCCACAAGCAAGGTACCTGAATCTCCCCTATCCCTCCACCCCTCTGATGAACCTTGTTTAATAAAACCCTTGAAGAAAAAGAAATGAAGTGTTGGTGCAGACATTTGTGAATAACTCTTCAAGAGGGACCCCTGGGACGAGTGTGGTGAACAGTAAGGTAACGGCAGGCCCAAATCTAAACCAGCAGCTCCTTTGGGGGAAGTGCTACATATAGAAGAGGTTGGGGGTCCTGAGTAGTCCTAGAAAGGCCCAGCACCCCAATAGTAGAGGAAGAGGTGGTCTGGTGACATGGAGAAGAAGACTCCGGTCAGTCTCTGGATCTCCATCATTGGAAACATGGTGACACAACAAATACAGCGGGATGGTGGAGGAGATGTTGGTGTCGGTGTGGAAATGGACAGAACACGGGATGATGACACTGAAAGAACAATACGGCTTCATTCTACGATATGTCAAGGAGAAAACCGTACAGGAGAGACTTTTCTCTCTAATTAATGTCAGTAGAAAACTCTGATCACTGTATATGATATACTCCTGACACCTGTATATGATATACTCCTGATCACTGTATATGATATACTCCTGACCCCTGTATATGATATACTCCTGACCCCTGTATATGATATACTCCTGATCACTGTATACGATATACTCCTGACCACTGTATACGATATACTCCTGACCACTGTATACGATATACTCCTGACCACTGTATACGATATACTCCTGACCCCTGTATATGATATACTCCTGACCTCTGTATATGATATACTCCTGACCACTGCACTCTAGGCCCAATATTCAGGGTTACTTTTTAACCACTTCCCATCCGGCCTATAGCAAAATGACGGCCAGGAAGTGGTTCAGTTATCCTGACTTCCCATTATATGATGTCCAGCAGGATAAGCCGCAATCACGTGCCCTACGGGGCACACAGCCCGGCGATCTCTGTTGTGGTGTGTCAGTCTGACAGGTCGCAACACCGATCTCGATAAAGAGCCTCTGATGAGGACTTTTTACCACATGATCAGCTGTGTCCAATCACAGCGTGAACAGGAAGAGCCGTTAATCAACTTTTTTTCTCACTCACGTCAGACAGACGACAGTAGAGTGGAGCCGATGGGCTGCTCTCCTGACAGGGGGGTCTGTGCTGATTGTTTATCAGTGTAGTCCCCCCACCCAGGACCACCAGGGATGCTTACAAAAGAAGCCCACCAGGAATGCTACCCTGGACCACCAGGGATATGCCAATCAGTGCCCATTAGCAATGCCTGCTAGTGCGATCAGTGATGCATATCAGTGGCACTCATATATACCCATCAGTGCTGCCTATTAGTGCCCATCATCGCTGCATATCAGTGGCCATTGTCAGTGCCCACCAGTACCATCTCATTGGTGCCGCCTCATCAGTGCCCATCAGTGAAGGAGAAAACGTACTCATTTACAAAATTTTATAACAGAAACAAAGAGAAATGTTTTGTCATTATTAATTCATTAAGTTTTATTCATTTAGATGCGGCATTCGTTATTTCTGGTAATTCGTAACCTCGGATAAATTCATATTCATTACGTTCACTAACAGCTAATTTTGAAAAGGAAATTCTGATACCGATAATTTGTTAGTTATTATTTCGGATGTTTGAATTTCCGGATCATAACTAATGACTCGAAAAACGAAGAAACAAGTGAAAGGAAAACAAAGAAATGTTCGGTCAGTGCACATGTCTACAGCTTAGTAGATGATAAATTAGACAGATAACTGAGAAGCCGCAGATGTCACTCGCTAACAAGCTTTTAGATGTTTTACGAAGTTCCAAGGAATGTCTATACAAGAGGAAATCTATATGTTGTAAACGCCTAGAAGAGGCCACTTGGCATCCTGGCGTGAGTCGCTCCTTTCCCTGGTGAAATAAAAGGTTTGTTTTCCTGGAGTCCGTGTCCGGAGTCCATTCCTGGTTTCCCAGAACTCAAAGAGCCGTTTTGCTGCAACATTTATCTGGTGCATTGGCCGGGAAACCAGGTGTGACGGCTGTGACAGGTGACAACACCACCAGCAATTCTTCTCATTCCACCGACACACACAACTTTTTTTCTCTTCAATACATTTTTTATTATAATTTTTACTTCTAAACAGATTACAGACATAGAATCAGGAAATAGTAAAAAGGTAGAAATGCGATTGGTCAGGAAAATGACTTGTCTGGAATGTGGAGGCGGAGTCATACAATACAACACACAACGTGTTCCATTATTATAACAAAGTATTGTAGAAAAGATCACACCATAGAAAATGGGGGAAAAGGAGAAAATAAACCCGGATATTAACCACTTGACCACCGCCCCATGTCAAAAAGACGTCCTGTTTTTAAAGTTGAATATCACAATAACGGCAGCAGCTGCTGCCACAACCGAGATATTCATCTTTTCAGGGGGCGGTGGTGTACACGATAACGGCGGTCTCCGCGGCGGATTCGCCGCAAGATCGCCGTTATCGGTGGCGGGAGAGGGCCCCCTCCCGCCGCTTACCGGAGCCGTCGGTAGCAGCGGAGGCGATCCAGAGACAATTTTTGTTCCTGTGTAACTTTTTAGGGGGGCTTTTATAATAAATTCAGAAGCAGAGAGCACTATGGTACTTGTGTTTTTTCTTTCATGTCCTTCCCCCCGGGATATAGAAGTGGAATTGATTATTAATAAGTGAATGGAGGAAGGTGGTGTTTGGAGACAATTTATACGTTGATTCCCCACACAGAGGTGCAGTCTGGAGACTGTAGGAATTACTACCATTGGTAAAGTGGACGGATCGTGATCGGACACGAGGAGTGATCTGTCTATGAGTTTTATACTCACCCTTGAGGTGAGCATGCATTTTAGCAGGTGGGGGTGCGCACTGAATATTGGATCCATTTAAATTGGATTTTTCACAGCGGTGACAGCTTTGGAAACCTCCATATGAACTGTTTTTTTATCATTTATTTCTTTTTTCATAAATAGTTTTATGGAATGTATATGTAAAACAGGGAGTGTAATGGCGCTTGCCAAAGGGAAACTAAAATAAGATAAAATATATTACACACACAACAACGTATATAAAAACGTATAGGTAATGATCCGTGGTGTTCAATCAAACTGTGTTCCACTCCTAATTTCCTTGAAGACCCTTCATAACATCCATAATTCAGGTGTAAAGGGTAGGAGTAGTGGATATAATAGATAAAATAGATTTACAATGATACTATGGAGATCATTGATTGAAGTGAATGTACCAATATAATGTAAACAAAGGTTTCCAGTGTTACCACCACAATAAAGTGCTTAAGTGTTAACGTGAATACAAAAACCCCAAAATAGGACGTAGTTTGTATATCAATAGTTGTAGCAAATAAACCAGTGTGCACAAAGATAAAAAGTGCAAAGTGAATAAATATTGGTATAAATAGATTCCATAAAAAATATATAAATAAAATTATATATATGAAAAAATATATGAAAAAATATATATATAACAAATCCAGTTGATATAGTGTTCAAGTTGACTTCCAAAATTTCATACAAAAAATGTTCAAACGTTGTGTTCCAAACGTGCAGATAAAAGAAAAAAATTAAATAAAGTGAAAAAGAATCAAGATATTCAAAGTGCATATATTTCAAAAGTTTTCCCAGCAGTGAAAAAGTTATTCAAACCAATGCTCCAATTCACCACACAATCCTCCAGGGTGACTGTGCAGATAGGACAGATAGTGCTAGCCTCTCACCTCAATTGCGATCATACAAGCCTGTTGGATAGGGGATGACACCCAGCAGTACACACTCTGCATATAGGAAGGTTCAGATGACTCCGGTCCTCCACCTCCAAATTCCTCCAGACACTCTCAAGGGAAGCAAAAAGCGGGCTCCATAGTGCAGTAAATCATTGGTAGTTTTAATAAAAATATAATAACACTCACAATTATAACGGCTGTGAACAGCATGCAGGTAACTCCACAGTATTATTTACAGATGGTCAGCAGATCTCCGCTCTCGGCCGCGAGCGGAGATGACGTCACCAACGACACTCCTCCTTCACCTGACGCGTTGCGTAGCAGAACAACGCTACTTAATCATAGGTATCTTACCTATGATTAAGTAGCGTTGTTCTGCTACGCAACGCGTCAGGTGAAGGAGGAGTGTCGTTGGTGACGTCATCTCCGCTCGCGGCCGAGAGCGGAGATCTGCTGACCATCTGTAAATAATACTGTGGAGTTACCTGCATGCTGTTCACAGCCGTTATAATTGTGAGTGTTATTATATTTTTATTAAAACTACCAATGATTTACTGCACTATGGAGCCCGCTTTTTGCTTCCCTTGAGAGTGTCTGGAGGAATTTGGAGGTGGAGGACCGGAGTCATCTGAACCTTCCTATATGCAGAGTGTGTACTGCTGGGTGTCATCCCCTATCCAACAGGCTTGTATGATCGCAATTGAGGTGAGAGGCTAGCACTATCTGTCCTATCTGCACAGTCACCCTGGAGGATTGTGTGGTGAATTGGAGCATTGGTTTGAATAACTTTTTCACTGCTGGGAAAACTTTTGAAATATATGCACTTTGAATATCTTGATTCTTTTTCACTTTATTTAATTTTTTTCTTTTATCTGCACGTTTGGAACACAACGTTTGAACATTTTTTGTATGAAATTTTGGAAGTCAACTTGAACACTATATCAACTGGATTTGTTATATATATATTTTTTCATATATTTTTTCATATATATAATTTTATTTATATATTTTTTATGGAATCTATTTATACCAATATTTATTCACTTTGCACTTTTTATCTTTGTGCACACTGGTTTATTTGCTACAACTATTGATATACAAACTACGTCCTATTTTGGGGTTTTTGTATTCACGTTAACACTTAAGCACTTTATTGTGGTGGTAACACTGGAAACCTTTGTTTACATTATATTGGTACATTCACTTCAATCAATGATCTCCATAGTATCATTGTAAATCTATTTTATCTATTATATCCACTACTCCTACCCTTTACACCTGAATTATGGATGTTATGAAGGGTCTTCAAGGAAATTAGGAGTGGAACACAGTTTGATTGAACACCACGGATCATTACCTATACGTTTTTATATACGTTGTTGTGTGTGTAATATATTTTATCTTATTTTAGTTTCCCTTTGGCAAGCGCCATTACACTCCCTGTTTTACATATGCTTGTTGGTGCGTGATCACTGTTTTAGTAGTGGCTGCTGCCTTTATAGACTTATTAACATTTTATTGTATTTTACTTAGTTGTCCTGGGTAGATTGGTTTTGCGCATTAGTTCCCCCCTTTTACATATTTATGGAATGTATAATTATTTGTTTCTATAAGATTTATAGATACGCAGCGCTGCACTATTTTCACACAATTAATACGCAGCTTCTACTTTTCAGAGGTGCGATATCCTTCTCTGTACAATCCGTGTTTTATTGATTGCATGGAATATTGGAATTTTCGGAGATTGTGGATTTGGGGTTTTCATGAGCTGGAAGCCACAATCATCACAATGATGACAAATCACGGCTTGAACCCTCTTGCTTTGCATGTAACGAGTCTCTCTCATATATTCGTCTCGCCTTTTAAGTTGCATTAGTGAAATAAATGAACTTTTGCACCATTTTCAAATTTTTCGAGTTTCACCCGTATATCAGGGTGTGCTTCTTCCCCACATGTCCAGCAACATTCACATACAAGACATTTCCCGCACTCACTAATACACCTCAAGGGTTGTGTGGGACCCCTGATGTACAGGAAGACAGGACTTCAGTGAGGAACATTTCCCTCACTCAGGACAGGAATACGGCTTCTCCCCCGTGTGTAATCTCTGATGTGTGGAAAGATTGGCCCTCTGTGAAAAACATTTCCCGCACTCAGGACAGGAAAAAGGCTTCTCCCCCGTGTGAATTCTCTGATGTATGGAAAGACTGGACTTATATTCAAAACATTTCCCGCACTCAGAACAGGAAAAAGGCTTCTCCCCCGTGTGAGATCTCTGATGTATGGAAAGATTGGCCTTCTGTGAAAAACATTTCCCGCACTCAGGACAGGAAAAAGGCTTCTCCCCCGTGTGAGATCTCTGATGTGTGGAAAGATGGGACTTCTGTGAAAAACATTTTCCGCACTCAGAACAGGAAAAAGGCTTCTCCCCCGTGTGAGATCTCTCATGTGCGGAAAGACTGGACGTCTTTGAAAAACATTTCCGGCACTCAGAACAGGAAAAAGGCTTCTCCCCCGTGTGAGATCTCTGATGTGTGGAAAGACTGGACTTCAGTGAAAAACATTTTCCACACTCAGAACAGGAAAAAGGCTTCTCTCCCGTGTGAGATCTCTGATGTTTGGAAAGACTGGACGTCTGTGAAAAACATTTCCCGCACTCAGGACAGGAAAAAGGCTTCTCCCCCGTGTGAGATCTCTGATGTGTGGAAAGACTGGACTTCTCTGAAAAACATTTCACGCAGTCAGAACAGGAAAAAGGCTTCTCCCCCGTGTGAGATCTCTGATGTTTGGAAAGATTGGTCTTCTCTGAAAAACATTTCCCGCAGTCAGAACAGGAAAAAGGCTTCTCCCCCGTGTGAGATCTCTGATGTGCGGAAAGATTGGACTTATTTGAAAAACATTTCCCGCACTCAGAACAGGAAAAAGGCTTCTCCCCCGTGTGAGATCTCTGGTGTGTGGAAAGACTGGACTTCTCTGAAAAACATTTCCCACACTCAGAACAGGAAAATGGCTTCTCCCCCGTGTGAGATCTCTGGTGTGTGGAAAGATTGGTCTTCTCTGAAAAACATTTCCCGCACTCAGAACAGGAAAAAGGCTTCTCCCCCGTGTGAGATCTCTGGTGTGTGGAAAGACTGGACATCATTGAAAAACATTTCCCGCACTCAGAACAGGAAAAAGGCATCTCCCCTGTGTGAAATCTCTTATGTGCAGAAAGATGGTTCATCTGTGAATAACATTTCCCGCACTCAGGACAGGAAAAAGGCTTCTCCCCCGTGTGAGATCTCTGATGTGTGGAAAGATTGGTCTTCTCTGAAAAACATTTCCCGCACTCAGAACAGGAAAAAGGCTTCTCCCCCGTGTGAGATCTCTTATGTGTGGAAAGACTGGACTTCATTGAAAAACATTTCCCGCACTCAGAACAGGAAAAAGGCTTCACCCCTGTGTGAGATCTCTTATGTGTGAAAAAATTGGACTTATCTGAAAAACATTTCCCGCACTCAGAACAGGAAAAAGGCTTCTCCCCCGTGTGAGATCTCTTATGTGTGGAAAGATGGGACTTCATTGAAAAACATTTCCCGCACTCAGAACAGGAAAAAGGCTTCTCCCCCGTGTGAGATCTCTTATGTACAGAAAGATGGTTCTTCTGTGAATAACATTTCCCGCACTCAGAACAGGAATACGGCTTTTCCCCCGTGTGAGATGTCTGATGTTTGGAAAGACTGTACTTCACTGAAAAACATTTCCCGCACTCAGAACAGGAAAAAGGCTTCTTCCCCGTGTGTAATCTCTGATGTGTGGAAAGATTGGCCTTCTGTGAAAAACATTTCCCACACTCAGAACAGGAAAAAGGCTTCTCCCCCGTGTGTGATCTCTGATGTGTGGAAAGATAGGATTTATCTGAAAAACATTTTCCGCACTCAGAACAGGAAAAAGGCTTCTTCCCCGTGTGTAATCTCTTATGTGTGGAAAGATTGGCCTTCTGTGAAAAACATTTCCCACACTCAGAACAGGAAAAAGGCTTCTCCCCCATGTGAGATCTCTGATGTGTGGAAAGATGGGACTTCCGTGAAAAACATTTCCCACACTCAGGACATGGAAACCTCTGTGTTGGAAAGACAACACCGTCCCGCACAGTCTGAGGTTCCTCAGGATAAGAGGAATACGAAGGTCCGGCACCGTCCCGCACAGTCTGAGGTTCCTCAGGATAAGAGGAATACGATGGTCCGGCACCGTCCCGCACAGTCTGAGGTTCCTCAGGATAAGAGGAATACGATGGTCCGGCACCGTCCCGCACAGTCTGAGGTTCCTCAGGATAAGAGGAATACGATGGTCCGGCACCGTCCCGCACAGTCTGAGGTTCCTCAGGGTAAGAGGAATACGATGGTCCGGCCCCGTCCCGCACAGTCTGAGGTTCCTCAGGATAAGAGGAATACGATGGTCCATCTACACTGTGTGGTGCCGGATGGACATTTGAGGTAGTCGGGTTTTCTCCTGGACTATACTGTGTGATGTCCTCATCTTCTACTTTACAGTCTGGAGACAAAATGTGACAATCCTCTGAGGTTTTCCTCATCTCCCGTCCATCTACTAAAATAGAAATACAAAGATTATTACTAGACATAAGCCGATTGGTTCCCCTAAACCAGGACTCCGCCCACATCAGGCAGCTTTGTCTCGGAGGATCTTACAATTCCCTCCTCAAGGTAACTAGTAAATGGGTCCTCTGATCTCCTACCAGATCATTTCTTTATTCATGGACCTTAGTCAGAGAGTGAAGAAACAACGAGAACTGTCTTTTATAGGAGTGACAGTGATGAGGGGATTATAGGACGAGGGTCAGGAGTATGTAATGTACAACATAGAGTATATAGTGCAGGGGTCAGGAGTATGTAATGTACAACATAGAGTATATAGTGCAGGGGTCAGGAGTATGTAATGTACAACATAGAGTATATAGTGCAGGGGTCAGGACTCATGATATTGAAGTTCAGTAATCAGTGGCGGATGAAATGATTACTGGAGACAAGTTGCAGAGATCCCACACCGCTGCCTCCCATCTCCTGAGACTGCACTCAGTGACTTGGGTCTGAGACTATACAGACATATCCCTCCACCCGGCACAGCCAGCAAATAACCGAGCAAGTAACCCGGGAGAATTGTTGTGTCAGAGATCTCACTAGACCCGGGCATGGGGCAGAAGACCCAAGGTACATACCCCAGGTGTCTAGGTCAAGCAAACCGTATGGTGAAAATCAACATTTTGCTGCCAGCTGAACCCCAGAATCTCCATAAATCCAGTCTAGAGACATAAATTGTGTCTGCAGCACAGAGAAGGAAGATTATCCGAGAGAAATACAGGAATACAGGACGGGGAACACAGCTCAGGAAAGTGACCAGGGGATTACAGGCTGATATCACCCAGTCCCCGCCCTACTCTGGACCAATCAGTGAGCAGTATGGGTGGAGGAATGGATTTAGTGTAAATGACCCACCTGTGCTGATCTCTGTAGGAGTGTCCTCCTCTATAAATGTCCCTGTTATTCCATCCTCCTCCATAGACTGCTGATCATCCCTCACATACGTCTCTTCTTCTTCTGATTTCACCTCAAATTCTATATCGATTGGATCTCCACTCTAAACCAAGAGAATGAGAGAGAATATCATCTGTAAGATATAAACTTACATACAAAATCCACACATCATCTCCACCAGTCCATGTTCTAGATGCTCCGCCCCACCGACCTTGTAACAGTGGGGGATGGTGTGACCTTCCTGTGTGGAATCCCGGGAATACAGAGGACAGGGACATCTCTCTGGTGGGTTCCTGGTATTAGGTGGCTCCATCATATCCTTGTGTCCTTCTGAAAACTCCTCCATCACTCCATACTCCTCATCCTCCTCTTTATACTCTTCTTTACCAACAATGTTATCATCCCCGAGGATTCCACTCTGAATATATAATAAAACATTCCTTGTAACAAACATGCTTGTGTATAAATCATAACTACCAATAATTGTTCCTCATATACCTGATGATGGTGGGGGGTGGTGTGTTCTTCCTCCATCACCCCATCCTCATCATCCTCCTCTTTTATCTCTTCTTTAACCTCAACTTTAGGATCTCTCAGGTCTCCACTCTGAATATAGAATAAAAATGACATCAATGGTAACAATGCAGATAATGTACAGATCCTAATGATACTATCAGTGATTGTTCCTCATCTACCTGATGATGGTGGGGGATGGTGTGACCTTCCTGTGTGGAATCCCGGGAATACAGAGGACGGGGACATCTCTCTGGTGGGTTCCCATTACTGGATCCATCTGTAGGAAACACACACACTGACTGAATACATTGTTTCTATGTGTTTATCAGATGATGGGGGATCTAGGTGGAGCCTCCGTACTGCTCTCTCCTTTACAATAAAGTCTCCTCTTACCCGGTGATGTGAGGGGCGGCTGATTCTCCATCATGACGTCCTTGTAGAGATCCTTGTGTCCTTCTAAATACTCCTACATAGGGAAATAGACAGTGACATCACCTGATACTTACAAAGATAAAGTCATCATCCAGACACATTCCTTGTGTTGAACCTTCACAGACATCAGGAATAGTTATTTCCTCCTCCATAAAGATTATAAAATCAAAAAAACACGTATCATAAGTCCACCTCTAACAAAAAAAAACCCAACCCGTATTATCGTATAATCTGTTATTATAAACTGAAATGAAGAGAATGTTCCGGCCCTGTAAGTGGGGGAATGTTCTGACCCTGAAGGGGTTAATCTAGGTCTCCACACTATATATGTGTGTATCATCATCTGCTGGAGATAAAAGACGTCACAGTGACTATGGAGGAAGAGGACGGACATGACGGGGTTACTGGGTGTAAATAGAAGATAAGATCTTATTACCTCCTCTGCTGCGTCTTCCAGCGACGTCTCCTCACTATTTCCTCCCAAATCACCTCTCACCCGGAACTTCCTATCTGTACCTGACATCACTTCCTGTCTTCCATAGAGACTTCTTCTCTCTATGGTAGACGTTAGATCACCATCTTGTGGAGATCAGAGGAACTGCAGCCCAGAGAAACGTCTCATAGGTGTCCTTTTATGAAAGTGCGGTAAAATACCGCTATTCAGTTCTCAGGCATTCTCAGGGGAGATCGCTCTCCTCTGAGTGCCTGTTTATGAAGCTTTGTAGATCGATTCTCATGTTGAGATGAGGAGCGATCTACAAACGGCTGGAAACTCCTGAGAACTGCTTCTCTCACTGTAATCTGGCGTGATGTAGCGGGATTACAGTATGAGGAAGTGAAAAATACAGAAAAAGTTGAACACGAATCAGCACACATTATACACCACATATTAATAAAATAATAAAGTTACATTCCCACCAAACAATATACATTAACCGAATTATTAAAAAAACATTGTTTTTATCAATATTTAAAGCTCATACATGTGCCTATTTACATGTGAATGGTGTATAGGAAATGAATGGAATCCCACATATGTAATGCAGCTATACACCATTCATATCAATGAAAAATACATTTATAATCATTACATTTTAATAAAGTATACAAATATAAACCCTGTATAACTGTAATAGAACAGTCCATGGGTAAAACCATATTTTAGGGTTTACAATTTTTTTTACTAATAAATAAAAAATTATATAAAAATAACTTTAATAGCATTTTAACATTTTAATGCAGGTAGACTAATATATATATATGTGTGTGTGTGTGTGTGTGTATCTATAGATATATATACACATAGAAATAAACACACACACACACATATATATATGCTATATGACAGGGATCCTCAAACTATGGCCCTCCAGCTGTTGTAGAACTACACATCCCATGAGGCATTTTAACACACTGACATTCACAGACATGACTGGGCATGATGGGAATTGTAGTTCCTGAACAACTGGAGGGCCGTAGTTTGAAGACCCATGCTATATGATGATGTATATATATACACATATACATACACTATATATTCCTAAGCTGCTCATTTTGGGGGGTGTATTGGGGGGAAGATGGGATCTGACTGTATAGCTGCTTGTGTGTGAAGCATGGAAGACAAAAGACTTCCTTCTTCCTCCACAATACTCAGCCAGCTTCGGCTTCTCTCTCGGATTCTCCACCTCTGAGATTGTGAATCAGAAAGTGAGAATTCTGTCACAGATCGCCAGTGAGGTGCTGAGATCGCACCTTCATAAACTGCTTTCCGTTTCTGTGACAGTCAGTTACAGATTCTCACTGTGCTGAGATAATCGGTGGAGAGAACATGTTCTCCGCTGATTACCTCAGCTTCATAAACTGTGTATGACCCAGGGGAGGGCTGGTAGCCTTAGGCCTGGGGGGCAAGTCCAGTCAAGTGGCCCATAGAGCGTGGAAAAGTTATGGATTGAGGAAAACAGTATAAGATTTTTCATGATCACAAGAGTCTGCACAGAGGCCCCCCTTACAGAGTCTGCACAGAGGCCCCCCTTACATCAGAGTCTGCACAGAGGCCCCCCTTACATCAGAGTTTGCACAGAGGCCCCCCTTACATCAGAGTCCGCACAGAGGCCCCCCTTACATCAGAGTCCACACAGAGGCCCCCCCTTACATCAGAGTCTGCACAGAGGCCCCCCTTACATCAGAGTCCGCACAGAGGCCCCCCTTACATCATAGTCCACACAGAGGCCCCCCCTTACATCAGAGTCCGCACAGAGGCCCCCCTTACATCAGAGTCAGAGCACCCTTTTTTATACACTGGTAGCCAGGAGAGACTAGAGAGGGTGAGCTTACCAGGATGGAGGTTTGATGCTTTTTTGGGTTCAAACTTCCTGTCCAGTGCCCACACATGCCCGGGGAGTGTGGGCGGGGCAGACTCAGAAGAAGGAGGAGCATATGAGCTCTTTCTCTCGTCGTGTCTTTGCAGAGAGAGAAGGGGATGTCAGCGCTGGTTGTGCGCTGAGGCTGAGCTATGTCTGAGACGAGACATAGCTCTGCAGCCATCTACCTCGGAGCTGACACAGGCACGGCTGCACAGTGGGAGGTGAGCGGGGGCAGTGACCTGTGTTAACAGAGCTCCAGCAGGCATATTCCTGCTCTGCAAAAACAGCATTTGGTAGTGGCGGCCGGTGGCTGTGCATAGTGTCACCAGCCCGGGGGGAGATTTCCACCCTGTCCCCCCCCCCTCCCCTGGTATGACCTGAGATCAGCGGTGAGAATCGGGATCGCCGCTGATCTCACTTTCATAAAAGCACACCATAGTCTGAACACGGCCTTGTGCTGTGTGTGTATGTACTGTATATCCTTATAGATGGGTCATCTCCACTCCCACCAAGGGGGAGAGAAATATATTACTGCCTATTCCAGCCTTTCTCAGCCAGGGTTCCTCCAAAGGGTTCTAGGGGTTCCTTGAGCAATGGACAATTTCTGTCTCTCAGTAACAGCTGACATCAATGATCTGTAAGGAGGGCAGTCTTCCCACTGATGACATATAAGAGGGTCCTTCTCCCATTGGTCACCAATGTAAGGGACCACTACACTGACCACTGATATAAGGAGAAATTCCATCCAAACCGTGAGATTGGTCAGAGACTAATTGGTATCATTCTGGTCATTGCCAGACTAGGTCTTGGTGACAGAGTGATGGGTGATGCTGCTCATACTATATGTGACCCTCATCTACATCATGGACATCTTCTTCAGCTTCTTAGTAAATAGGATGGAAATCTTCACAATCCTATATGTAGCTCCTGTTGAGTAGGCGCTATTTTGTAAATTTAGTTATCTGAGCTGTAGTTGGCTCAGAATATTATGCCAAATTGTGGGTTTCTGTTCGAGTTCTGCTGTGTTGCAAATTTTCCACTTGACTGTGGGTGTCGCTGTCACCAGGAGTCAAGGTCCAATCTTGGGGCCTGCTGGCCCGAGGCTCCACAACTGAGAGTAGGCCCAGGAGTTTCTGGGGCCTACTGGTCCAGGGGTGGTCCTGTGCTGTCTTGCCTGCGGGAAGAAGCCGAATAATTGGTGGCTCCATTGGAGGACGCATCCTGGCCAATTTACCTCACTGTGCTGCTGGCCTGGCTGAAAGATCCTGGCACGTGGACTGTGTGCTTTCTTTGGATCTTTGCAGAGTGTGTGGTTACATGATCTTGTGGCAGAGGACTGTGTGACGACTCGACGACACTCATCAAGTCTGTGGCAGAGACTTTGAACGAGCTTCGCACCGGCTGCTAGGTCAGTAAGAGAGGCCTATCCGGTTGTTGCTGAATCCAGTGTGGAACCGATTTGTCCGCTGAATCTAAGACTGTACCCGTGATCCACAAGCAAGGTACCTGAATCTCCCCTATCCCTCCACCCCTCTGATGAACCTTGTTTAATAAAACCCTTGAAGAAAAAGAAATGAAGTGTTGGTGCGGACATTTGTGAATAACTCTTCAAGAGGGACCCCTGGGACAAGTGTGGTGAACAGTAAAGTAACGGCAGACCCAAATCTAAACCAGCAGCTCCTTTGGGGGAAGTGCTACATATAGAAGAGGTTGGGGGTCCTGAGTAGTCATAGAAAGGCCCAGCACCCCAATAGTAGAGGAAGAGGTGGTCTGGTGACATGGAGAAGAAGACTCCGGTCAGTCTCTGGATCTCCATCATTGGAAACATGGTGAGACAACAAATACAGCGGGATGGTGGAGGAGATGTTGGTGTCGGTGTGGAAATGGACAGAACACGGGATGATGACACTGAAAGAACAATACGGCTTCATTCTACGATATGTCAAGGAGAGAACCGTACAGGAGAGGCTTTTCTCTCTAATTATTGTCAGTAGAAGACCCTGATCACTGTATATGATATACTCCTGACCCCTGTATATGATATACTCCTGACCTCTGTATATGATATACTCCTGACCCCTGTATATGATATACTCCTGACCCCTGTATATGACATACTCCTGATCACTGTATATGATATACTCCTGACCCCTGTATATGATATACTCCTGACCCCTGTATATGATATACTCCTGACCCCTGTATACGATATACTCCTGACCTCTGTATATGATATACTCCTGACCCCTGTATATGATATACTGCTGACCCTTGTATATGATATACTCCTGATCACTGTATATGATATACTCCTGACCTCTGTATATGATATACTCCTGACCTCTGCACTCTAGGCCCATTATTTAGGGTTACCTTTTAACCACTTCCCACCCGGCCTATAGCAAAATGACGGCCGGGAAGTGGTTCAGTTATCCTGACTGCCCATTATATGATGTCCAGCAGGATAAGCCGCGATCGCCTGCCATACGGGGCACACAGCCCGGTGATCTCTGTTGTGGTGTGCGAGTCTGACACGCCGCAACACCGGTCTCGATAAAGAGCCTCTAATGAAGGCTCTTTACCACATGATCAGCTGTGTCCAATCACGGCTGATCACAGCGTCAACAGAAAGAGACGTTTATTGACTTTTCCTCACTCGCATCTGACAGACGAGAGTAGAGGAGTGCTGACCGGCTGCTCTCCCGACAGGGGAGTCTGTGCTGATTGTTTATCAGTGCAGCCCCCCACCCAGGACCACCAAGGATGCCTACCAGGTATGCTACCCTGGACCACCAGGGATATGCCAATCAGTGCCACTCATATATACCCTTCAGTGCTGCCTATCAGTGCCCATTGTCAGTGCCCACCAGTGCCATCCCATCAGTGAAGGAGAAAACGTACTCATTTACAAGATTTTATTACATAAACAAAGAATTTTTTTTTTAAATTATTATTAATTCATTACGTTCCATTCGTTTAGATGCAGCATTTGTTATTTTGAGTAACTCGTAACTTCGGATAAATTCATATTCATTATGTTCATTAACAGCTAAATTACGAGGAACATCTTAACAATCACCACCATTTTATTCTCCAGGGCCTCTGCTATCAGATAATATATGTTTGGAGGTTTTATCTAATCTTCAGGCCCCAAAATAATGCAAAAACATCTGACAGTGAAAGGGTTAATGTGAGCTAGATGGGATCACTCTGCTGTGCTCACACATTAGAGCTCCCCTAGCTGCAGCCTGGTAATAACATTGCTAGGAGGTCTATTCATTTATCTGCTCCATACTTCCCATCTTTATATAAACGTCTCCTGACATTTAGGGGTCTATTCATAAAATATGTGCATAGCAATTCCCCCGGGGAAAGTCCATGTACATTCCTTCTGTGTGAATGGGGGAAAGATGAATGTTATTAGGATATTTGCTGTGCTGGTCGAACGGTTTCCATTCATTTAAAATGGAAATGATTGCATTTGGCCACTAGATGGAGATCATTTCTATGGTACTTAGCGCCATCTAATGGCCAAATGTGGTGTAACGGAACCCCAAATGGGACAGGAGTTAAAGCCGTTTAAGATATTCCATTCCGAACCCAAGACAGCTATCGAAAATCCACAATCCGGCGAACACGACCCATACGGATTCTCCCAGAAACGAGAGACAGTTCTGTTTGAGGTTCAAAACGAATAGACTCTTTAATGAGAAAATCAGACTCTTATATACAGTTAGTAACCAAAAATGAACAATGACTCAACTCCACCCACAACACGACACAATGAGCCCAATACACATCTTTTTAGTAGACATTCTGGCACCAGCTCTTGGTCTAATTTGCATGAGCTAATTAACTACAGCTGATAAGTCAGACATCTGACCTTTAGACTGTCTGTTTAACTCACAATACACATGTATCATCAATAGAACTTCACACAATACAGGGTCAATTAGCACAACACAATGACAGGTTCTTTCAGGGCCATCCTAGATTCATTTACATGACAACAGACGACATTAACACCTAACGGTCTGTGTTCCCACATTGGATGAGTCACTCTTTCAATTAACCTGTTGAGTTCAGAATCAACAACCTGTAAATAGTTCTTACAGATATCCTGGAATATATTGTGGATTACAGACCCATGTTAAAGCAATCCAAGATATGTCCATTATTTCCTGGCTCATACTTTGCAAGAGCTTCTGGATTCCACGGGCCCTCCCGTTACATGTGGTATTTTTAGGTGTACAATTGATTTTTCATATATGTGATTGATTCATACATATTTATGTTTTCTATACATTTTTAATGAATGGTCAACGAGGTCCTAATAAAGATAGAATTTGTCCCCGAAGATAAAGATATACATAGTGTTATATTCTTAATATCTAAAATTTGATTTGGTTATAAAATATTATTGAGAATATGAATTCCTATAAATGGTATGGATGTTGGGCTTTGAGTTAATAATCTCCTGATGTGACATTTGAACCCAGTTATCAATTTCTAGAAGCTGTGAAGACATATTTATTCATTTTGTAAATATCTTATGTTTTTTTTTTTAAAAAAAGGTATTTCATATGACTGATGTTCTGTTGGAAAGTTGCATTCGAAGGCAGACGAATCCCTTCCCCCATTTCCTGTGTCTGTAAGTAATTAGGAAATAGACCACTTCCTATGGTAAGCCTCATATTCCTCCTCGTCATCCCCTCCATTCTGGGGAGGGATGTAGGAGGAGTGGTTTACTTTTCGGCGGGAAAGTCAAAGAAAGGATCTTGAAGTTTATAAAAAGCTTGGGTGGAAAGCTTCTCCCTCTCTTCTACCCTTCCCCCATCTTCAGAAGCACACAGACAATTTTCTCCAGCAAACACAGGGCTCATCGGCCATCTTTAAAGCACATGTTCTCGAAGAACTTTCTTTTATGTATTGAACTTTTATTTGAAGCTATGAATGTACTGTAACTGTACTTATTATCTGTAATGGTCAGGGGTTAACGGCGTTTACGATATTCCATTCCACCAACCCACGACAGCTTATCGACACTCCACAATCCGGCAGACAGGACCCATTGGATTTCCCCCAGAATTACGAGACACACACAGCTCTGTTCTCTGGTTCCAAACGGATAGATACTTTAATGGGAAAATCAGGCTCTTTATATACAGTCAGTAACAATGACTCAACTACACCCACAACATCATACAATGGGTACTAACGAGCCCTCCTCAATACACATCTTTTAAGATGGACACCTGCTTATACAATACACATTCCTTTAGTCAGACATTCTGACTCCAATTCTAATTACCTACAGCTGGCAAGTCAGACATCTGACCTTTTAGACTGTGCTAATTCACAACACACATTATCATCAATAGAAATTCACACAAAACAGTGTTAATTAGCATCACACAATGAAAAGGTCTTTAGAAGCCAGACTGTCTACCAAGCTCCAATCCACATCACCACAGTAGCAGACTTAATTAGCACAATAGACAATAGAATGCAATCACAGCAAGCTTTTATCGTACACTACAGCCAGGTAGCTGAAGGTGATGACGTCTTTCAATTAACCTGTTGAGTTCAGAATCAACAACCAGTAATAGTTCTAGATATTCTGAATATATTGTGAATTATCATTACTGTCCCATCTCATGTAATCCGAGAAATCAGTTCTCAGTCATCCTATGCCCCTAGTGGACATAGGATGTCCCTAGACACAAGAGTCATTGGTGAGGCTGAAACAGAAGTACCCCACACCCTTCAAGTGCCTCTGGGTCACACGGGCCCTACCGTTACATTATCCTTTATAGTGTGTATATTAAAACACACAGTTTTTATTCACGTTAATTCACAAATTTGTCTCACGATTCGTCATTCATCCAGAACGCAAAGTAAAGCCTTTAAACAGCAGAAGCTGCGCTATTTTAACATTAGAAACCCTCGGGCTTTATCACATAGGAACATCTTTTCATTTTATTTTAGACTTGTTTTTTTATTGTATGTATATGGCGATACATCGCACACTCATGTGGAGATTAGATTGTAACGGGACATTACCACGGAGCACAGCGGTGTGATCGAGTGAGAGTGCCCTGCTGGTTTGCAGATTCGGGTGACACGCTCTCCAGCTCTATGAATGCAGAGCTCTGTAGTCACAGGAAGAGGGCATGTCCTCACAGACTGTGGTAATGCCTGAACGGTTGCCTAGGCAACAGGCAGGTATATAAGGTTTCACCTCATTTGACCCACCCATCTACTGACGAAGGCCAATGAGAGGCCGACACGCGTTTAGAAGGGAGGAGCCCTATCTGTGATGTCAGGCGAAGCGCCGTGGGTCTAGATCGGCGGTGAATGAGCTGGTGATTTGATACTTGCTGTTTTTATTGTTATTTCTTGTAAGTGTAACTTTTTAGGGGACTCTAGCTATGACTAAGCACTAGTTTCAGTGCGAAACGCGTCAGTGGTCGGGTTTTATTTTGCTGTGACTTGTAGTGCTGTCCTTCTTTTAATAAAGGCGACAATTTGTTCAGAGTGCGGCTGTCCATCCCCTATGCTTCCTCCTTTGAAGCGCTGGCTACCCAATGCCTGATCGATAACAACAACAGTGTCCTCCTCCTTACCATTTACCACCCTCCAGGTTTAGGAGATGCCACTTTTATTGCAGACTTCAACGCCTACATTCTACAGGCACTAACCCTGGCCGACAGGATTATAGTCCAAGGCGATCTAAACTATTGGCTGGAATGTCCCTCGGCCTCCAACGCAAACCTCCTTCTACAGGATATGACGGAACTTGGTTTTTCCCAACTCGTCAATGGACCCACACATAACGAAGGCCATCAGCTCGACGTCTTATTCACATTAAACTGCACCTATGAGGATCTTACTATCACCGACATCCCATGGTCTGACAATAAAATGGTGAGCTGCAAATTTCCCGAATTTGTCCCACGCTCCCCTATGTAAAAAAAAAACAATGACTTCAGGCCCCCCTAGTCGAAATCTGAAAAAGATTACCACAAATTCATTTTCCCGAACTTATCAAAAACAGCACGTTTTGTCAACCCGCCTGGACCGCAAAGAAGCCACGCTCGCTGGAAAAGGCTATTTCACTATTCGAACAAAAACTAACTACTACACTTAACATCCTAGCTCCTCTGACTATCCATAAAAACAGACCTAGACTTACAAAATCTAGACCCTGGTATAACGATTCTCTCCATCTCAATAAAACCATCTGCCGTCGTCAAGAAAGAAAATGGCTTAAAACCAGATCTACCAAAGATCTTGCGGCATATAAAATTGTTAGTAAAAGCTATGCTAAAAGTATTCGTTCAGCAAAACGAACGTTCCTCCAGACACAGATTAGGAACCCAATCAGCAATCTGAATTGTTCAAAGTTATGAAGGAACTTTGTGCCCCTAAAAGATTCCAGCCACACATTGTGCCATCCCAGGAGCTATGTAACAACATCTCGTTGGGATTCTCGAGCAAAGTATCAAGACTCCTCACGCAATGCGCCAAAAACTCTTCAGGCCTCCCCACTCAAGCCCCTCTTAACACGAATCACTGCCCAAAAAAACTTTTTAGTTTCGAATTGGTAAAGACCCACGACCTGGAAGCCTTGATTTTGAAATTAAAAACTACTTACTACCCCGGAGAAGTCTGCCCTGCTTGGCTCATCCAGGAGAACTTACACACCATTATTGATGATTTACTCTACCTAGTCAACCGTTCACTCCAACATGGGATTGTTCCAACAACTCTAAAACACGGCTTTCTGACTCCACTTCTAAAAAAAGCCGGCTTGGACTCGACCGACACTAACAACTTCCGACCCATTTCAGCTTCTCATTTTTTAGCTAGAGTTATCGAAAGAGTGGCTCTTCTCCAGCTCCAAACTCATTGTGAGGATGGCCTGCTCTTCCATGATCTACAGTCGGGCTTCCGCCCTGGGAGGGGAACCGAGCTGGTAGCTTTGTCCACTCGAGAGAAGCTCCTTAATGTGGTGGATGCGGGCGGGTCGGCAGCCCTGGTGCTGCTCGACCTGTCTGCAGCCTTTGACACCGTGGATCACTCCATCCTGCTATCCAGACTCGAGTCCTCTTTCAGGCTGGGAGATACCGCCCTTGCTTGGTTCCGTGATTTTTTAACAGCTCGCACCCACCAAGTTAAGATGGGCTCTTTTCTATCCCCGATTACCACAGTGGAGAATGGGGTCCCTCAGGGATCAGCCCTGTCCCCCATTCTCTTCAACATTTATCTTAGGCCTTTACCCGACATTATTGCTAAACATGGTCTCTGGTTCCATTTGTACGCGGACGACGTCCAGTTGGTAGCCGATGATCTAACTTACCCTGACATGCCCTTAAGATTGGCCAATTGTCTGCGCGACATTTACCACTGGATGACCATCAACAAACTGTGCCTCAATGGTAACAAAACAGAGGTCATGATAGTTGGAAAAGGCAAGACCGACTTTCTTCAAAATTGGCCTACTGAGTTGGGCTTGACACCAAATCAGAAAGATAAGGTGACGGTCCTGGGGGTTATCCTGGATGAAAAACTAAGTATGATTCCCCAGGTTAAACAATCTGTTTCGAGAGCCTCCCATTTTCTACGACTTATCCGCAAGGCAAAACATCTCCTGACCCAAGACCAGAGGAAAGACTTAGTCCAGGCACTAATTATTTCTCGCCTTGACTTTTCAAATGGAGTCCTACTAGGCATTCCAATGAAATGGTCTAAGAAACTCCAGCTGGTGCAGAATCAAGCAGCCAGGCTTATCTACAATCTCCAAAAGCAAGACCATATCAGCCCTGTGCTCAAAGAACTTCACTGGCTCCCTGTTACAAAACGGGCCGATTTTAAAATCCTCTGTCTGATCTACAAGGGCTACCACCAGCTGGGCCCACAGTTCCTATCAGATCTGACTCCACACTATGGGCCAGATCCACAAAAACCTGACGTAACTTAAAAAATCCAATTTAAGTTACACTGCCTTAAAGTTTCTACCTAAGTGCCTGATCCACAAAGCACTTATCTAGAAATTTCAGGCTGTGTAACTAAAATTCCGCCGGCGCAAGGCGTTCCTATTCAAATGGGGCGAGTCCCATTTAAATGAGGCGCGCTCCCGCGCCGGCCGTACTGCGCATGCGCGCCGGCCGTACCGCGCATGCGCGAAGTTACGTTACGCCGAGTTTTGAGGATCGCGACGGCTTAAAGTTGCGTCGGGGATAAAAAAATGACAGCGGCATGCATTCCTGAGGGAGAACTCCATGCCCATTTTCAAAGAAAAAAACGGCATGGGTTCCCCCCCCAGGAGCATACCAGGCCCTTAGGTCTGGCATGGGTTGTAAGGAGACCCCCCCACGCCGAAAAATTGACGTAGGGGGTCCCCCTACAATCCATACCAGACCCGTATCCAAAGCACGCTACCCGGCCGGCCAGGAAGGGAGTGGGGACGAGCGAGCGCCCCCCCCCCTCCTGAGCCGTGCCAGGCCGCGTGCCCTCAACATGGGGGGGTTGGGTGCTCTGGGGCAGGGGGGCGCGCTGCGGGCCCCCCCACCCCAGAGCACCCTGTCCCCATGTTGATGAGGACAGGACCTCTTCCCGACAACCCTTGCCATTGGTTGTCGGGGTCTGCGGGCGGAGGCTTATCGGAATCTGGGAGTCCCCTTTAATAAGGGGGCCCCCAGATACCGGCCCCCCACCCTAAGTGAATGGATATGGGGTACATCGTACCCCTATCCATTCACCTGGAGGCAAAAAGTAAAATGTAGTAAACACACAACACAAGGCTTTTTAAAATATTTTATTATTCTGCTCCGGACGCCCCCCCTGTCTTCGTTATTAGCTCAATTACCAGGGGGGGCTTCTTCTTCCGCTCTCCGGGGGTCTTCTCCGCTCTCCGGGGGGGGGCTTCTCCGGACTCCGGGGGGCTTCTTCCATCTTCTCCCCTCTTCCGCTCTTGACTCGGCGAACCCCGGTTCTTCTGCAGCTCTCCGGTGCCTTCTTCTTCAGCGCTGGCTGCCTGCTATGTTTGTGTGTTAGCTCGATTTCAAACAGGCAGCCGGCGCGGTCTTCTGTGACGCCAGGGTCTTCTGGTCTTCTGTTCTTCCGATGTTGCCTCGTCGCCTCTTGTCGCTGCAATGATGGAAGCGCGCCTTGCATCCCATTTATATAGGCATCACCGTCCCATCATGCTCCGGTAGGTACCCACGTGGCTGCCTGTTTGAAATCGAGCTAACACACAAACATAGCAGGCAGCCAGCGCTGAAGAAGAAGGCACCGGAGAGCTGCAGAAGAACCGGGGTTCGCCGAGTCAAGAGCGGAAGAGGGGAGAAGATGGAAGAAGCCCCCCGGAGTCCGGAGAAGCCCCCCCCCGGAGAGCGGAGAAGAAACCCCCCCCCGGAGAGCGGAGAAGACCCCCGGAGAGCGGAAGAAGAAGCCCCCCCTGGTAATTGAGCTAATAACGAAGACAGGGGGGGCGTCCGGAGCAGAATAATAAAATATTTTAAAAAGCCTTGTGTTGTGTGTTTACTACATTTTACTTTTTGCCTCCAGGTGAATGGATAGGGGTACGATGTACCCCATATCCATTCACTTAGGGTGGGGGGCCGGTATCTGGGGGCCCCCTTATTAAAGGGGACTCCCAGATTCCGATAAGCCTCCGCCCGCAGACCCCGACAACCAATGGCAAGGGTTGTCGGGAAGAGGTCCTGTCCTCATCAACATGGGGACAGGGTGCTCTGGGGTGGGGGGGCCCGCAGTGCGCCCCCCTGCCCCAGAGCACCCAACCCCCCCATGTTGAGGGCATGCGGCCTGGCACGGCTCAGGAGGGGGGGGGGCGCTCGCTCGTCCCCACTCCCTTCCTGGCCGGCCGGGTAGCGTGCTTTGGATACGGGTCTGGTATGGATTGTAGGGGGACCCCCTACGTAAATTTTTCGGCGTAGGGGGGGTCCCCTTACAACCCATACCAGACCTAAGGGCCTGGTATGCTCCTGGGGGGGAACCCATGCCGGTTTTGTTTTTTACAAATTGCCGTGGAGTTCTCCCTCGGGAAAGCATACCAAATGCCGTCGCTGGAATGGGCCTTTACAAGGTGTTACTAACTTTACACTTTGTAAAACGAGCCCTAATTTTACACTTGCAAAATAACACTTACGGCGCAAAAAGGAAGCTAGAAAGCTTTGTGGATCGCCTTAAGTGCTAATTTGCATACTAGCAACGGCATTTCGACTCGAAATGCCCCCAGCGGCGGATGCGGTACTGCATCCTAAAATTAGGCAGTGTAATTCATTTACACATGCCGGATCTTCTGTGTAACTTTGGAAAAAGCCTTTTGAGGATCGTTTCCAAAGTTACACACAGACTGAACAGCAGTTAAGTCGGAGTATCTCTTTTGAGGATAACCCCCTATATACCTAGACGCTGTCTTCGCGCAGCCGACAAAGCTCTACTCATTGGCAATACTGACAGGCTAATTTCTATAGGAGGAAAACGGATTGGCTCCGCGGGGGCGACTCTCTGGAACCAAATCCCGCTTAACATTCGCATCTCCCGAAGCCTATATGCGTTCAGGAAGAAGCTGAAGACCTGGCTATTCTGCCAAGCATTTCAATCCTAGGCCAATTTTTCTTCGCTGATTTCTTGTTTTTTTTTCTCCCTTCTCTTTTATTTATGCTCCCCACGCCAGAACATCCGGGCTATTTTGTCACAAAGCGCTTTGGCACCACCGACCGGTGGTATATGCGCGCTTCCCAAATAAATAGTAATAAATAAATAAATAAAATGTCCAGAGACAATTTTTGTTCCTGTGTAACTTTTTAGGGGGGGTCTTTTATAATAAATTCAGAAGCAGAGAGCACTATGGTACTTGTGTTTTTTCTTTCATGTCCTTCCCCCCGGGATATAGAAGTGGAATTGATTATTAATAAGTGAATGGAGGAAGGTGGTGTTTGGAGACAATTTATACGTTGATTCCCCACACAGAGGTGCAGTCTGGAGACTGTAGGAATTACTACCATTGGTAAAGTGGACGGATCGTGATCGGACACGAGGAGTGATCTGTCTATGAGTTTTATACTCACCCTTGAGGTGAGCATGCATTTTAGCAGGTGGGGGTGCGCACTGAATATTGGATCCATTTAAATCGGATTTCTCACAGCGGTGACAGCTTTGGAAACCTCCATATGAACTGTTTTTTTATCATTTCTTTCTTTTTTCATAAATAGTTTTATGGAATGTATAATTATTTGTTTCTATAAGATTTATAGATACGCAGCGCTGCACTATTTTCACACAATTAATACGCAGCTTCTACTTTTCAGAGGTGCGATATCCTTCTCTGTACAATCCGTGTTTTATTGATTGCATGGAATATTGGAATTTTCTGAGATTGTGGATTTGGGGTTTTCATGAGCTGGAAGCCACAATCATCACAATGATGACAAATCACGGCTTGAACCCTCTTGCTTTGCATGTAACGAGTCTCTCTCATATATTCGTCTCGCCTTTTAAGTTGCATTAGTGAAATAAATGAACTTTTTCACCATATTCAAATTTTTCGAGTTTCACCCGTATATCAGGGTGTGCTTCTTCCCCACATGTCCAGCAACATTCACATACAAGACATTTCCCGCACTCACTAAATACACCTCGGGGGCTGTGTGGGACCCCTGATGTACAGGAAGACAGGACTTCAGTGAGGAACAATTCCCTCACTCAGGACAGGAATATGGCTTCTCCCCCGTGTGAGAGACCTCTGATGTCTGGAAAGATGGGACTTCACTGAAAAACATTTCCCGCACTCAGGACAGCAATACGGCTTCTCCCCCGTGTGAGATCTCCGATGTGTGGAAAGATTGGACTTATCTGAAAAACATTTCCCGCACTCAGAACAGGAAAAAGGCTTTTTCCCAGTGTGAGATCTCTGATGTGTGGAAAGACTGGACTTCTGTGAAAAACATTTCCCGCACTCAGAACAGGAAAAAGGCTTCTCCCCCGTGTGAGATCTCTGATGTGTGGAAAGATGGGACTTCACTGAAAAACATTTCCCGCACTCAGGACAGGAATACGGCTTCTCCCCAGTGTGAGATCTCTGATGTGTGGAAAGACTGGACTTCTCTGCAAAACATTTGCCGCACTCAGAACAGGAAAAAGGCTTCTCCCCCGTGTGAGATCTCTGATGTGTGGAAAGATGGGACTTCACTGAAAAACATTTCCCGCACTCAGGACAGGAATACGGCTTCTCCCCCGTGTGAGATCTCTGATGTCTGTTAAGACTGGACTTATCTGAAAAACATTTCCCGCACTCAGGACAAGAAAAAGGCTTCTCCCCCGTGTGAGATCTCTGATGTGTGGAAAGATTGGCCTTCAATAAAAAACATTTTCCGCAATCAGAACAGGAAAAAGGCTTCTCCCCCGTGTGAGATCTCTGATGTTTGGAAAGCTGGGACTTCCGTAAAAAACATTTCCCACACTCAGAACAGAAAAATGGCTTCTCCCCCGTGTGAGATCTCTGATGTGTGGAAAGACTGGACTTCTCTGCAAAACATTTGCCGCACTCAGAACAGGAAAAAGGCTTCTCCCCCGTGTGAGATCTCTGATGTGTGGAAAGATGGGACTTCTGTGAAAAACATTTCCCGCACTCAGGACAGCAATACGGCTTCTCCCCCGTGTGAGATCTCTGATGTGTGGAAAGATGGGACTTCCCTGAAAAACATTTCCCGCACTCAGGACATGAAAAAGGCTTCTCCCCCATGTGAGATCTCTGATGTGTGGAAAGATGGGACTTCATTGAAAAACATTTCCCGCACTCAGGACATGGAAACCTCTTATGTGTTGGAAAGACAGCACCGTCCCGCACAGTCTGCAGTTCCTCAGGATAAGAGGAATACGATGGTCCGGCACCATCCCGCACAGTCTGAGGTTCCTCAGGATAAGAGGAATACGATGGTCCGGCACCGTCCCGCACAGTCTGAGGTTCCTCAGGATAAGAGGAATACCATGGTCCGGCACCGTCCCGCACAGTCTGAGGTTCCTCAGGATAAGAGGAATACGATGGTCCGGCACCGTCCTGCACAGTCTGAGGTTCCTCAGGATAAGAGGAATATGATGGTCCGGCACCGTCCCGCACAGTCTGAGGTTCCTCAGGATAAGAGGAATACGATGGTCCATCTACACTGTGTGGTGCCGGATGGACATTTGAGGTAGTCGGGTTTTCTCCTGGACTATACTGTGTGATGTCCTCATCTTCTACTTTACAGTCTGGAGACAAAGTGAGACAATCCTCTGAGGTTTTCCTCATCTCCCGTCCATCTACTAAAATAGAAATACAAAGATTATTACTAGACATGAGCCGATTGGTTCCCCTAAACCAGGGCTCTGCCCACATCAGGCAGCTTTGTCTCTGAGGATCTTACAATTCCCCCCTCAAGGTAACTAGTAAATGGGTCCTCTGATCTCCTACCAGATCATTTCTTTATTCATGGACCTTAGTCAGGGAGTGAGGAAACAACGAGAACTGTCTTTTATAGGAATGACAGTGATGAGGGGATTATAGGACGAGGGTCAGGAGTATGTAATGTACAACATAGATTATATAGTGCAGGGGTCAGGAGTATGTAATGTACAACATAGAGTATATAGTGCAGGGGTCAGGAGTATGTAATGTACAACATAGAGTATATAGTGCAGGGGTCAGGAGTATGTAATGTACAACATAGAGTATACAGTGCAGGGGTCAGGAGTATGTAATGTACAACATAGAGTATATAGTGCAGGGGTCAAGAGTATGTAATGTACAACATAGAGTATATAGTGCAGGGGTCAGGAGTATTTAATGAACATGTAGCACCCTGGTGTTTAGGAAGGTTGGCTAATAAATTGAGTTCACCAGGTGGTAGTTATCCTTGCTTATTGTTAGGAGATCTACTGATTCCTCTCTAACTTTGGATGGCTGCACCTTTTCTCTTCTGTCACTAGGTGGCACTAGATAGACAAGGGTGTAGCAAGGTCGGATTATGAATGGATGGGGTGCCTCAGCCAATTGGCAGGGGTTTATTTGGTCCCTTGGCCTGCGGGGAGAGCCTATTTATTTGGGTGGAGTCAGGTGATTGAGGTTCTGTGCCACCTGGACGGCTGTCTGGGTGGACGTGTGTTATGTCGGCCGGGTTCTTAGGCCGGAAGCCTGAGGCCTAAAAGCTTCAGCTTGGTGCCAAGCCAGGGGCAAAGCAGGATAGCGGGGGTGATGCTTGAGGAGCATCAGTAAGTGCCAAACCAGGGGCCCAGCAGGATAGCGGGGGCGACGCTTGAGGAATATACAGCGGGTTAGCTGTAGAAGAGCTCAGGAGATTCAGTGGCCACTGAATGTGGAAGTCCAGTGAGTAGGGAGGAGCCTAACACCTCCCGGTTCGGTTTGCGGCAGAACAAGCGAATGTACCAAAAGTTTGTGTGAACATTCGAACACCGTTAAAGTTTATGGGGCCCGAACGTGAAAAATGAAAAGTGCCCGCAGGCTCTATATACTCTGAACAGCAGTATACAGGCGGTCCCCGGGGTACAAACAAGACAGGGACTGGAGGTTTGTTCTTAAGTTGAATCTGTTTGTAATTTGGAACTGGTACATTTTGGAAGTGTAGCTCCAGCCCAAAAAATCTAATTTGAAGCTTTTTGGAAAACATGGGGAAGGGTTATCACCCCTGTAACATTTGTTTTGCTGTCTGTGCCCCGTGTTCAGAAGATTTCACCTCACTTTCTGTGCCAATGACAATTGGATTTAGAAAATTTGGGGTTATTAGGGAAACAAGGATTGGTGATAAAGCATCAGTGGAGAGGAGACACCTTTTTCCCATATTAACTCTTACAGGAGAGAATTTCCCTTCCTAGGGGTAGATTTCCTCTCACTTCCTGTTGTCTCCCTCCGTTTGTAAGTAGGAGTCGTTTGTAAGTCGGATGTAGGGGAAAATTGTGCCTTAGGTGTTGGTGGTACCAGAACACTGTAAGCCCTCACCGTTACTCTTGGTGGGTGCAGGAACGGGCCCTGCTGTGAAATATTAGATCAAAAATTGTAATTAACAGGGGCGTGCAAACAGGGGCAGAAAAATTGGGCCTTAGGCGGTGGTGGTAGTGCCCTGAAACAAAAATATTCTTAGAAGCTATCAACATGAACATTGAGGAGGAATAGGATAGTCACTCAGCATAATAGGATAGTCACTCAGCATAGGCAGTCTTCAAGGGATCCCACATCCATAGAAAAATCAATTGGTTACATCAGCATCAGGTGCTTGGTAGCTGGAGATCCAAGACTGATTCATTTTTATGAAGGTGAGCCGATCAACAGAGTCTGTGGACAGGCGCACTCTGTGATCGGTTACAAAGCCTCCATCAGCACTGAATGTGCGTTCAGAAAGAACGCTGGATGCAGGACAGGCCAGTGGCTCAATTGCATACTGTGCAAGCTCTGGACAGTGGACCATCCTCAAGACCCAGTAACCCAGAGTATTTTCTGTTGGAAAGGTCTCCAAGTCTGACCTTGCCCCTAGATATTCCTGCACCATGTAATTCAGACAGTGGTGACGGTTGCTGGAACCAATCAGACCTTGGGGCTGTGGACTGAAGAATTGTCTGAAGGCATCGGTGAGACGGCCACCTTCTCCACCGCTCTTTCTGTGATTGGACGAAGCCTCAGCAACACGTTGTCCAGCACCAGGAAATTGTAACCTCCCAGGCTCTGGAAACGCATTGCACAAACCTTTCTGCAAGGCCTCCCAAAGATGTTTCATCCTCTGCTCCCTCTGCAAAGGGTGGATAAGTTCTGGGAAAGTTCCTGAAAACAGGGCACATGGGTCAAGTGTCCATGTCGGAGGGCGGAGAGGAGGTTGATGCCTACAACCATTCCTGGCTGAAGCTGGCGTGGCGTCAACCACCTCTGAGCCTGCCCCTGCAGAGCTGACAGAATCTCTGCCCCAGTGTGGCTCCTGTCCCCTAAGCAGACCAACTTAAGCACCGCATGGCATCCTTTTGCCCGAGTGCTTGCGTAGCCCCTTGAACGTCTATGGAGCTTCGCTGGTTCAGGAGGACAAATCTGCAGACGAAGAGGCCATAGAGGAAGAAGAGGAGAGGGTGGAGGAGAGAGCCACCACTAGCATTTTGGAGGTGTGGTGGCAGAACAAGCTCCAACAATACTGCACCCTGTCCTGCATCCTTCCCAGCTGCCAGCAGAGTTACCCAGTGCACCGTGAAAGAAAGGCAACGTCCCTGTCCATGCCTGCTGGACTATGAGTCAGCGGTAATATGCACCTTACTGCTGACTGCCCTGTCCAACGAGGCCAAGACATTGCCTTCCACATGCTGGTAGAGAGTCGGAATGGTCTTCCGTGAAAAGAAATGGCGTTTGGGAACCTGCCACTGAGGTACCGCACTTTCCACAAATTCACAAAAGGGGGCAGAGTCTACCAGCTGAAAAGGCAGCAGTTGCAGTGCTAGCAATTTAGCCAAGCTAGCATTCAGACGCTGAGCATGTGGATCTACGATTTAGCAACCTGGGTAGGGAAATTTTCCTGCTACAATCGGATATTGGTGCACTGCTAGCAGATTTCCCACAAGTACTTGGGACACCTAATTCTACACCTTCATTCCTCTCATTGCAGGTTTCTGAGAGGACTGAAGGTATACTGGGGTTGGAGATCCCAGCTGATGAGGAGCAAGGAGAGGTCCGCCTTCTTCTTTGATGCGGGTCTTTTAAGTGCTGTTGCCAACAGACTGCATGGGAGGTCGACATATGTCTGGTTCAGACATATGGTACAAACCGCAACGGTGCGATCTGCTGCACGTGTCAAAAAAGGCTCACACCAAAGAACTTTTCAAAATACGCGGGGAGTCAGCAGCGCCCTGCACATGCTTATCTCTGTGGTGTGATGCAATAGGGTGGCTGCCCTTAAGCTGCCACCTGGAGGGCATTCTGCCTCATTGGAGATGTTCCTCCTTCTCTCTTCTATCAGGCACCCAAGTAGAGTCAGTGACCTCATCATCCCCTCCCTCCTCCTCACTGGAGCAAACTTGGCAGTATGATGCAGCTGGGGGAACATGACTGCCAGTTTCTTGTCCTTCTTGGGCACCCCCTCTCTCTAGGCTCACGTTACTCCCTTCCTCAACCTGTGTCCCATCATCAGAGCCTTTAGTTTATTAGAAAAAGTACGCCAGGAATGGCCTGCAGTCAGATATAGGCTTGGCTACACTGGATGCAGTGGATATATATATACATATACATATATATATATATATGTATATATATATATATATATATATATATATATATATATATATATATATATATATATATATGGAGACTGTGTGTGTGTATATATATATTAAATGCACTGCAGCTAACTGAATTGCCGGCCTGCTCAATCTAAATGACACTCTGTCTCTGTCCACGCCAACAACACACTACACAGGGCAGACGTGCAGGTGGGGCGTGGACTTAGTCCCCCTGAGCCATAATTGGCCAAAGGCAGCCTGCTTTGGCCAATTATGGCTCTCTTTGCATGACTGTGCTGGGATTGGCCAAAGTATGCGGGTCATAGTGCATGCTTTGGCCAATCATCATACAGCAATGCACTGCAGTCTCGCGGTGCATTATGGTGCGTGACGCAGCGCTCGAATTTGGTGCGAACGCCCCATAATGTTTGTTTTTCGATGAACGGGCGAACAGCCAATGTTAGAGTGGAACTCATGTTCGACCCGAACATAAAGCTCATCCCTACTAGTGAGAGACCGGGAGCTCAGGGAGAGAAGATCTGCAGTGAGAGACTGTGTGAGAAGAAGAGAACTATTCTGTGTTACCAAGAGTTATGTAGAACTACCGTTAGTGACTGTAAGAAGATTTGTTACCATAGGAGACAGCGGTCCTACCTATACAGAAGTGGTGTCCGGCTGGAGGCCTTCCACTGTATAGCAGTCTACCTATAGAAGTCTTCTGCCAATGGTCATTGCATCTACTCAAATGTGTCCTGGCCCTAAACCGGCTCTTCAACCATTCTTGTTCAGAGATAATAAAGAGTATGTAATGTACAACATAGAGTATATAGTGCAGGGGTCAGGAGTATGTAATGTACAACATAGAGTATATAGTGCAGGGGTCAGGACTATGTAATGTACAACATAGAGTATATAGTGCAGGGGTCAGGAGTATGTAATGTACAACATAGAGTATATAGTGTAAGGGTTAGGACTCATGATATTGGTATTCAGTAATCAGTGGCGGATGAAATGATTACTGTAGACAAGTTGCAGAGATCCCACACCGCTGCCTCCCATCTCCTGAGACTGCACTCAGTGACTTGGGTCTGAGACTATACAGACATATCCCTCCACCCGGCACAGCCAGCAAATAACAGAGCAAGTAACCCGGGAGAATTGTTCTGTCAGAGATCTCACTAGACCCGGGCATGGGGCAGAAGACCCAAGGTACATACCCCAGGTGTCTAGGTCAAGCAAACACTATGGTGAAAATCAACATTTTGCGGCCAGCTAAACCCCGGAATCTCCATAAATCCAGTCTAGAGACATAAATTGTGTCTGCAGCACAGAGAAGGAAGATTATCCGAGAGAAATACAGGAATACAGGACGGGGAACACAGCTCAGGAAAGTGACCAGGGGATTACAGGCTGATATCACCCAGTCCCCGCCCTACTCTGGACCAATCAGTGAGCAGTATGGGTGGAGGAATGGATTTAGTGTTAATGACCCACCTGTGCTGATCTCTATAGGAGTGTCCTCCTCTATAAATGTCCCCGTTATTCCATCCTCCTCCATAGACTGCTGATCATCCCTCACATACGTCTCTTCTTCTTCTGATTTCACCTCAAATTCTATATCGATTGGATCTCCACTCTAAACCAAGAGAATGAGAGAGAATATCATCTGTAAGATATAAACTTACATACAAAATCCACACATCATCTCCACCAGTCCATGTTCTAGATGCTCCGCCCCACCGACCTTGTAACAGTGGGGGATGGTGTGACCTTCCTGTGTGGAATCCCGGGAATACAGAGGGCGGGGACATCTCTCTGGGGGGTTCCTGGTATTAGGTGGCTCCATCATATCCTTGTGTCCTTCTGAAAACTCCTCCATCCCTCTATACTCCTCATCCTCCTCTTTATACTCTTCTTTAATATCAATATTATCATCCCCGAGGTTTCCACTCTGAATATAGAATAAAACATTCATTATAATAAACATGTTTGTGTATAAATCATAACCACCAATAATTGTTCCTCATCTACCTGATGATGGTGGGGGATGGTGTGTTCTTCCTTCATCACCCCATCCTCATCATCCTCCTCTTTTATCTCTTCTTTAACCTCAACTTTAGGATCTCTCAGGTTTCCACTCTGAATATAGAATAAAAATGACATCAATGGTAACAATGCAGATAATGTACAGATCCTAATGATACTATCAGTGATTGTTCCTCATCTACCTGATGATGGTGGGGGATGGTGTGACCTTCCTGTGTGGAATCCCGGGAATACAGAGGACGGGGACATCTCTCTGGTGGGTTCCCATTACTGGATCCATCTGTAGGAAACACACACACTGACTGAATACATTGTTTCTATGTGTTTATCAGATGATGGGGGATCTAGGTGGAGCCTCCGTACTGCTCTCTCCTTTACAATAAAGTCTCCTCTTACCCGGTGATGTGAGGGGCGGCTGATTGTCCATCATGACGTCCTTGTAGAGATCCTTGTGTCCTTCTAAATACTCCTACATAGGGAAATAGACAGTGACATCACCTGATACTTACAAAGATAAAGTCATCATCCAGACACATCCCTTGTGCTGAACCTTCACAGACATCAGGAATAGTTATTTCCTCCTCCATAAAGATTATAAAATCAAACACACGTATCATAAGTCCATCTCTAACTAAAACCCCAACCCGTATTATCGTATAATCCGTTAGTATAAACTGAAATGAAGAGAATGTTCCGGCCTTGTAAGTGGTGGAATGTTCTGACCCTGAAGGGGTTAATGTACGACTCCACACTATATATGTGCACATGTCTCCAAATGTCTGAGATGGGAATGAGGAACTTCTATAAAGTATGTAGGCATAGGACACACCCCTTAATGGAGAATTTTACAAAGAAAAAAAAAAAAAAAAACGGTTAAACCCACAAGTGCATTTTTACCACTAATATTCCTTTATATTGGCTTTTGGAATTTACAAATGCAGCAGAAAAATGTAGAAATTGGATGGAAGGTTTAGCCATACCTCCCAACTGTCTCTGATTTGGAGCAATGTCCCTCTGTCCCTCATTCACAACAAAGTCCCTCTTTCCTCCTCATGTGTCCCTCATGTTGGTCTGATCTATATACATGTATATAAAATGCGCTATTTATCTATCAAAAAGTCTTTCCCGGTGCTAAACCTTCCATCTGATTTCTAAATTGCTGCATTTGTAAATTCCAAAAGCCAATATAAAGAAATAGTAGTGGTAAAAAAAAGCACTTGTGGGTTTAACTAATCTTATTTTTTTGTACAATTCTCCTTGAAGTGGGCGTGGCAAGGGGTGTGTCCTATGCCTGCATACTTTTGCTGATAGGTGTCCCTCATTCCCATCTCAGAAAGTTGGGAGGTATGGTTTAGCACCGGGACAGACTTTTTGATAGATAAATAGTGCATTTTATATACATGTATATAGATCAGACCAACATGAGGGACACATGAGGAGGAAAGAGGGACTTTGTTGTGAATGAGGGACAGTCCCTCCAAATCAGGGACAGTTGGGAGGTATATGTGTGTATTATCATCTGCTGGAGATAAAAGACGTCACAGTGACTATGGAGGAAGAGGACGGACATGATGGGGGTTACTGGGTGTAAATAGAAGATAAGATCTTATTACCTCCTCTGCTGCCGATTCCAAAGATGTCTCCTCACTACTTCCTCCCGATTTACCTCTCACCCGGAACTTCCTGTCTGTCCCTGACATCATTTTCTGTCTTCCATAGAGACTTCCTTTCTCTATGGTATAAGTGAGATCACCACCTTGTGGATCTCAGAGGAACTGCACCCCCAAGAATCATCTTATAGTGCAAGAGTTCTTGTGCTGTGTGTGTATGTACTGTATATCCTTATAGATGGGTCATCTCCACTCCCACCAAGGGGGAGAGAAATATATTACTGCCTTGTCCAGTCATAGCCAGGGTTCCTCCAAAGGGTTCTAGGGGTTCCTTGAGCAATGGACAATTTCTGTCTCTCAGTAACAACCGACATCAATGATCTGTAAGGAGGGCAGTCTTCCCACCGATGACAAAATAAGGGGGTCCTTCTCCCATTGACCACCAATGTAAGGGACCAATAAACTGACCACTAAAACTAGAGCTCTGGGTTTGAACAGAACTTGGCTTGTGTAGGCGGTTGGCTGATCTAAATACATGTTCAACCAATTCCAACTTTTGATTGCAGTATTACTACCGCCTCTAAATATAGCAGCTTCCTCACCAGGTTGGATGATAGGAGATAAGTTGCCACAAGTGTCTTAACACCCAGTGATGTATAACTACCAGACTTGTATCACATCCTCAGTCTCTAATCATCTCTTGTATCATGTTCTCAGTCTCTGACCTTCTCTTGTATCATGTCCTCAGTCTCTGACCTTCTCTTGTATCATGTCCTCAGTCTCTGACCTTCTCTTGTATCATGTCCTCAGTCTCTGACCTTCTCTTGTATCATGTCCTCAGTCTCTGACCTTCTCTTGTATCATGTTCTCAGTCTCTGACCTTCTCTTGTATCATGTCCTCAGTCTCTCTGACCTTCTCTTGTATCATGTCCTCAGTCTCTGACCTTCTCTTGTATCATGTTCTCAGTCTCTGACCTTCTCTTGTATCATGTCCTCAGTCTCTCTGACCTTCTCTTGTATCATGTCCTCAGTCTCTGACCTTCTCTTGTATCATGTTCTCAGTCTCTGACCTTCTCTTGTATCATGTCTTCAGTCTCTGACCTTCTCTTGTATCATGTCCTCAGTCTCTGACCTTCTCTTGTATCATGTCTGCAATCTCTTACTTAAACACACTGCTAATAGTATTAGCAAAATTTCCATTCAGTGCACCTCTAGCAGACATAATACAGGAGATGGTCAGAGACTGCAGAAACTATACAAGAGATCAATGCAGCCTCGCCAGTGTCTGTGGGATGCAACCTGTGCCCATCAGATGCAGCCTCACTAGTGCCCATAAGATGCAGCCTCGGCATTGCCTGTTGATTCAGCCTGCCTGTGCCCATAAGATGCAGTCTACCAGTGCCTGTCAGATGCAGCCTGCCTGTGCCCGAAGCTGAATCTGATTAGCCCGGGCCGCAGTGACAATGTCCCGCCTCCTGTGATCACATCACACTGATTCAATGTCCCGGCATTGGATCAGTGTGCCGTCTATCACAGGAGGCGGGAAATTGTCACTGCGGCCCGTGCAATTCAGCTCCCTGACACAGTGAGATTGCCACTCTGCAAGGACAGGAGGAGGGGAGGACAGGACCTTGAGCCGCCAGGATGACACCCCGCAATGGGCGGACCCCCGGAAGCGCGGACACTGCGACTGCGCAATTATCTGCACTTTTTATTCTTTCGGGAATATGCTGAAAACACAATTTTCGGCCGATAAGTTTTGCGCTGAGGAAATTTCGGAGCATCTCTTTATTAATTTTCCATTTTTTTTCCATACAAAAAAAAAACATACATATACATATTTATATACATTTTACAGTTACATTTAGCTGCTCTCTTCTCGAACCTTCATAAAATTCCGCTAACATTCATTTCATATAACACAAATACCTTTTTTACATTCATCTCCCTCCCTTTCTTTAATGGTGTGTTTATCCTCCCCTTATACCCCATTTATCCTGAAGCTGTCATAGGATTTTCTATCCAACCTGCCCATACTCTCTCGTATTTCTCCCCATGTCCTCTATTGCAGTATGTCTCCCTGTATAATGGCAGATTATTATTTACTAGTTTTTTCCAGTGTGCTACCGAGGGAGCTTCTACCTTCTTCCAATTTAAGACTATCGTCTTTCTAGCGTAGAATAATAATAGGCCCACCTGTGTTCTCCTTCCCACCGGAACAATCTTCTTCCCTACCAATCCCAGTAGGCAGATCTCCGCCTCCTGTTTAGAAAACTATGGATGTTACTATAGCAATTATTCTCAGGACTTCCCTCCAAAATACCACTATCATTGGGCATGACCAAAATATATGCCTGAAGTTTCCTGGAATGTCTGCACATCTCCAGCAGCTCTGAGAGTTTGATGGGGAGATCTTATATAACTTATATGGTGTGTAGTGGCTCCTATGTATTATTTTGAATTGTATTAGTTTGTCTCAAAGTGATACCAGTATCCGAAATGGGAACCTCCACACTTCCTCCCAGTTCTCCTCCACCAAGTTTGGAAAGTCCCTTCTCCAATGTTTGCTTAATTTACTTATATCTGGTGATGTATTTATTAAAAGATACTTATATCGGGTTGAAGTCGACTTTTTTCCACTTTTTACCATTTGCTGGAGACCTAATTCCATTAGTTGCGGAGTCCCCCCAGGGAACTGAGCTGATAAAATTTCGGAGCATCTCTAATTATAAATACACCTCTTAAAGTAGAGGTTCACCCGGAAATGTACATTTTTAACCTTAGATTTCTGCTCATTTTGTCTAGGGGAATCGGGTAGTTTTTTTAAAATCGAAGACGTACTTACCGTTTTAGAGATGCATCTTCTCCGCGGCTTCCGGGTATGGGCTGCGCGACTGGGCGTTCCTACTTGATTGACAGGCTTCCAACGGTCGCATCTATTGCGTCACGATTTTCTGAAAGTAGCCGAACGATGTTCGGCTTCTTTCGGCTACTCGTGACGCGATAGATGCGACCGTCGGAAGCCTGTCAGTCAAGTAGGAACGCCTAGTCCCGAAGACCATACCCGGAAGCGGCGAAGAAGATCGCTCTCTAAAACGGTAAGTACGGCTTCGATTTTAAAAAAACTACCCGATTCCCCTAGACAAAATGAGCAGAAATCTAAGGTTAAAAATTGTTTTTCGGGTGAACTCCCGCTTTAATAAAACCCCCATCCTGTATTATCGTATAGTCTGTTAGTATAAACTGAAAAGCTGAATTAGATGGGGAAAAAAAAAAAAACATTTTCGAAATGAAGAGAATGTTCCGGCCCCGTAAGTGGTGGAATGTTCTGGCCCTGAAGGGGTTAATGTACGACTCCACACTATATATGTGTACATACCTCCCAACTGTCTGAGATGGGAGTGAGGGACTTCTATTAGCAAAAGTATGGAGGCATAGGACACACCCCTTAATGGAAAAATAAAATCTAATAAACCCACAAGTGCATTTTTACCACTAATATTCCTTTATATTGGCTTTTGGAATTTTTACAAATGCAGCAGAAAAATGTAGAAATTGGATGGAAGGTTTAGCACCGGAAAGACTTTTTGATAGATAAATAGTGCATTTTATATACATGTATATAGATCAGACCAACATGAGGGACACATGAGGAGGAAAGAGGGACTTTGTTGTGAATGAGGGACAGTCCCTCCAAATCAGGGACAGTTGGGAGGTATATGTGTGTATTATGATCTTCTGAAGATAAAAGACGCCACAGTGACTATGGAGGAAGAGGACGGACATGACGGGGGTTACTGGGTGTAAATAGAAGATAAGATCTTATTACCTCCTCAGCTACCGATTCCAACAATGTCTCCTCTCTACTTCCTCCCGACTCATCTCTCACCCGGAACTTCCTGTGTGTACCTGACATCATTTCCTGTCTCTATGGTAGATGAGAAGATCACCACCTTGTGACGCTCAGAGGACCTGCAGCCACGAGAACCATCTCGTAGTGTGAACACGGCCTTGTGCTGTGTGTGTATGTACTGTATATCCTTATAGATGGGTCATCTCCACTCCCACCAAGGGCGAGAGAAATATATTACTGCCTAGTCCAGCCTTTCTCAGCCAGGGTTCCTCCAAAGGGTTCTAGGGGTTCCTTGAGCAATGGACAATTTCTGTCTCTCAGTAACAATTGACATCAATGATCTGTAAGGAGGGCAGTCTTCCCACTGATGACATATAAGAGGGTCCTTCTCCCATTGGTCACCAATGTAAGGGACCACTACACTGACCACTGATATAAGGAGAAAGTCCATCCAAACCGTGAGATTGGTCAGAGACTAATTGGTATCATTCTGGGCATTGCCAGACTAGGTCTTGGTGACAGAGAGAAGGGTGATGCTGCTCATACTATATGTGACCCTCATCTACATCTTGGACTTCTTCTTCTTCAGCTTCTTAGTAAATAGGATGGAAATCTTCACAATCCTATATGTAGCTCCTGTTGAGTAGGCACTATTTTGTAAATTTAGTTATCTGAGCTGTAGTTGGCTCAGAATATTATGCCAAATTGTGGGTTTCTGTTCTAGTTCAGCTGTGTTGCACATCTTCCACTTGACTGTGGGTGTCGCTGTCACCAGGAGTCAAGGTCGGAATTAGGGTTGCCACTTTTTCTTCAAGCCAAACCCGAACACTTTCGCGGCACACAGCATTTTTTTTGTAGTACACGCTATAGGATTATAAAATACCTGGGACACCTTTTGGTTTACCCAGCCGTGCCATTCTGCCGACGTAAATGTGCAGGAGGCGGTCCTTAAGTGGTTAATAAGTTCTTTATATCTGTTTTTATACTAGTTTTTGATACATGTTCACTATCCAGCATTTTGGAAACGATATCACGGCAGTTTCATCACATCAGTATAACACAGTATAGTATCACATCGTAGCTGCATTTACATCATTATACCCGTCTTTTTATATGTCCTGGTGTATCAGTCATGATTGATTACCCGGACTATGACGAGACGCCCCACAATTTTGTTGAGATTTATTTTATTTTAGTTTTAATGTGGGTTCATAATCATGCAGACCTCCCACAGATTATTCTAGTCCTCCCATAAACCAAGAAATTCGAAGTTCAGGCGTAATATTTGAAATCTGAAGCTCAGAATACAAGAAGTCAGAAGCATAAGAACTAAAAACAAATAATAATAATTAATAATGAAAAAACAAACAGTGAAAAATAATAACAAAAAAACAAGATTGAAATGTAAATGAATTTTACCTAATCTTCGCTCTCATTTATTATTCGTATTTTCACTATTACTCACACAATATTTAACATTCTTTAGCACTACAATACACACGATCCGGAGATCAGGGATCTTGTTTAACAATCATTTTTTTCACACATGAAAACGCTCGTTTTCTGGTCACCCTATGCACGATGTTCACATCTCGCCTCCCACTATTTTTCTGTTTGTTTTGATATTCATCACCCAATCCACAAACATGACATATAAACAGTGGTTTATGGATACCACAATACACACATTCTAGGGATGTCCCGATAACACTTTCTTGAGACCGAGTACAAGTACCGATACTTTTTTTTCAAGTACTCACCGATACCGATACTTTTTTTTAATGTCATGTGACTTTTTTTTTACGTTTTTTTTTACAGTGATTTTTTTTTGGGGGGGGGGGGGGGGTAGTGGATTGTCAGTGTGTTTTTTTTATTATTATTTACATTTTATTTTTTAAATTATTAATTGCAATTTTTTTTTTTAATCAGCCCTGTTGGGGGGGCTTTGGTGAGATATCAGGGGTCTTAACAGACCTCTCTGACATCTCCCCTCTGAGACAGGGAAAGGGACTAGGGACACAGATTCCCCCCCGTCCCTTTCTCAGCCACCTCAGCTGCGCTGAAAATGAATGAAGAGAGGACAGCCGCTTCTCTTCATTCATAAACTGAAACATTGTAAACACAGGTTACGATGTTTCAGTAATGTGAATGGACAGAGTCAGTAATCACTGACTCTGTACATTTTGAACAGTAAGTTGCCGGATTTACCGGCTCCTACCCCGCTCTCCATCCTGACAGTTCCAGGGGGTGGAGGAGTACGGAGGGAGAGAGAAACACGGAGGGGGACACGGAAACACGGAGGGGGACACATGGATGGAGATGGCAGCACGGAGGGGGACACATGGATGGAGATGGCAGCACAGAGGGGGACACATGGATGGAGATGGCAGCACGGAGGGGGACACATGGATGGAGATGGCAGCACGGAGGGGGACACATGGATGGAGATGGCAGCACGGAGGGGGACACATGGATGGAGATGGCAGCACAGAGGGGGACACATGGATGGAGATGGCAGCACAGAGGGGGACACATGGATGGAGATGGCAGCACAGAGGGGGACACATGGATGGAGATGGCAGCACAGAGGGGGACAAATGGATGGAGATGGCAGCACGGAGGGGGACACATGGATGGAGATGGCAGCACGGAGGAGGACACATGGATGGAGATGGCAGCACGGAGGGGGACACATGGATGGAGATGGCAGCACGGAGGGGGACACATGGATGGAGATGGCAGTACAGAGGGGGACACATGGATGGAGATGGCAGCACAGAGGGGGACACATGGATGGAGATGGCAGCACGGAGGGGGACACATGGATGGAGATGGCAGCACAGAGGGGGACACATGGATGGAGATGGCAGCACGGAGGGGGACACATGGATGGAGATGGCAGCACGGAGGGGGACACATGGATGGAGATGGCAGCACAGAGGGGGACACATGGATGGAGTTGGCAGCACGGAGGGGGACACATGGATGGAGATGGCAGCACGGAGGGGGACACATGGATGGAGATGGCAGGTCGGAGGGATACACAGAGGGAGGGAGATGGCAGCACGGAGGGGGGACACATGGATGGAGATGGCAGCACAGAGGGGGACACATGGATGGAGATGGCAGTACAGAGGGGGACACATGGATGGAGATGGCAGCACGGAGGGGGACACATGGATGGAGATGGCAGCACGGAGGGGGACACATGGATGGAGATGGCAGCACGGAGGGGGACACATGGATGGAGATGGCAGCACAGAGGGGGACACATGGATGGAGATGGCAGGTCGGAGGGATACACAGAGGGAGGGAGATGGCAGGAAAACGGAGGGGGGCTGGAGGAGGACACGGGACAGTCAGTGGTGATCGTGTGTGGGGGAGTTACAAGCACCGATCACCGCTAATTTTAAAGCAGCTGAAAGCCGCGGGGGGGGGGGGTGAAGAGAGAAGAGGAGAAATTACTTATAAATCTATACAGCGGTCATCAGTGTTTGTAACTTCCCCACACACTGATCACCGCTGACAGTACAAGTACTCGGGCAAATGCTTGGTATTGGTATCGGGACAACCCTGAGGCCTTGTACACACAGACCAAACCGATGAGAATGGTCGGACGGGCCGTTTTCATCGGTCACCGCTGAAGTGGCCTGATGGTCTGATGTGTGTACAAACCATCGTTTCAAAAACCGATCGGGTCAGAACGCGGTGACGTCAAACACACGACGTGCTGAATAAAACAAAGTTCAATGCTTCTAAGCATGCGTCGACTTGATTCTGAGCATGCGCGGGTTTTGAACCGATGCTTTCTGTACTAACCATTGGTTTGAACTAGGGTTGTCCCGATACCACTTTTTTAGGACTGAGTACGAGTACTGATACTTTTTTTCAAGTAGTCGCCGATACCGAATACCGATACTTTTTTTAAAATGTGTCCCCAAATGCAGCCATGTCCCCCCACAGATGCAGCCATTGTCACCTCCCATGCAGCCATTGTCACCCCTCATGCAGCCATTGTCACCCCCCATCCAGCCATTGTCTCCCCCCATCCAGCCATTGTCACCCCCCATGCAGCCATTGTCTCCCCCCATCCAGCCATTGTCACCCCCCATGCAGCCATTGTCACCCCCCATCCAGCCATTGTCTTCCCCCCATGTCCCGCTTACCTGCATCCCCGCTGCCACCGACTTTGTAATATGCCGGGAACATTACAACTTTGAATCGCTGTAATGATTGGCACCGGTGTTGCGTATAGACACTCCCCCTCGCTCGGGAATGGACAGTTCACCCGAGCGAGGGGCAGTGTCTATGCGCGGTGCGAATCTTTACAGCTATTCAAAGCTATAATGTTCCCGGCGTATTATACAGTCGGCGGCAGCGGGGATGCGGCGAACGGCGGCGGGATGCGGCGTCACGGCGACGGCGGCGGGGGGGGGAGGGCGGGGGGGACAACTATTCTATATTGGTATCGGGGGTATTTGCGGGAGTACGAGTACTCCCGCAAATACTCGGAATCGGTCCCGATACCCATACTAGTATCGGTATCAGGACAACCCTAGTTTGAACCGATCGGGCAGCGGTCCATCGGTTCGATTTTAAAATTTTGGACCGAAGGAAAACAGACCGATGGGCTATACACACGGTCGGTTTGGACCGATTAAACTGAACCTCGGCCCATTCTCATCGGTTTTGTCCGACCGTGTGTATGGGGCCTAATACATTCACACCTCACCGCAGTACACATTACGCACAGCATTTATCACCACATCACTATTCTTTGTGATCTTTATAACTTCTTTTCATTACACACAAATATATTCGTTACATTTTTTGACTTTATTTATTTCTCTATTCATGAAGTCACTTCACACAACATATTAAGATACAATTCACATTCATTGTCACATTTTTGTTTTATCACAACATCCAGACAAACAACACACATAGATTTGTAGATAGTGTGTGGGTGTGTGGAGGGGAAAAGGTTTTTCAATCACGCTGCACTATTTTCACACAATTAATACGCAGCTTCTACTTTTCAGAGGTGCGATATCCTTCTCTGTACAATCCGTGTTTTATTGATTGCATGGAATATCGGAATTTTCTGAGATTGTGGATTTGGGGTTTTCATGAGCTGGAAGCCACAATCATCACAATGATGACAAATCACGGCTTGAACCCTCTTGCTTTGCATGTAACGAGTCTCTCTCATATATTCGTCTCGCCTTTTAAGTTGTATTAGTGAAATAAATAAACTTTTGCACCATATTCAAATTTTTCGAGTTTCACCCGTATATCAGGGTGTGCTTCTTCCCCACATGTCCAGCAACATTCACATACAAGACATTTCCCGCACTCACTAATACACCTCGAGGGTTGTGTGGGACCCCTGATGTACAGGAAGACAGGACTTCAGTGAGGAACATTTCCCTCACTCAGGACAGGAATACGGCTTCTCCCCCGTGTGTAATCTCTGATGTGTGGAAAGATAGGACTTCACTGAAAAACATTTCCCGCACTCAGGACAGGAATACGGCTTCTCCCCCGTGTGAGATCTCTGATGTGCGGAAAGATTGGACTTCTGTGCAAAACATTTCCCGCACTCAGGACAGGAAAAAGGCTTCTCCCCCGTGTGAGATCTCTGATGTCTGGAAAGACTGGACTTCACTGAAAAACATTTCCCACACTCAGAACAGGAAAAAGGCTTCTTCCCCGTGTGAGATCTCTGATGTGTGGAAAGATGGGACTTCACTGAAAAACATTTCTCGCACTCAGAACAGGAAAAAGGCTTCTCCCCCGTGTGTAATCTCTGATGTCTGGAAAGACTGGACTTCACTGAAAAACATTTCCCACACTCAGAACAGGAAAAAGGCTTCTTCCCCGTGTGAGATCTCTGATGTTCGGAAAGATGGGACTTCACTGAAAAACATTTCTCGCACTCAGGACAGGAATACGGCTTCTCCCCCGTGTGAGATCTCTGATGTGCGGAAAGATTGGACTTCTTTGAAAAACATTTCTCGCACTCAGGACAGGAAAAAGGCTTCTCCCCCGTGTGAGATCTCTGATGTGTGGAAAGATCGGACTTCTGTGAAAAACATTTCCCACACTCAGAACAGGAAAAAGGCTTCTCCCCCGTGTGAGATCTCTGATGTATGGAAAGATGGAACTTGTCTGAAAAACATTTTCCGCACTCAGAACAGGAAAAAGGCTTCTCCCCCGTGTGAGATCTCTTATGTGTGGAAAGATGGAACTTGTCTGAAAAACATTTTCCGCACTCAGAACAGGAAAAAGGCTTCTCCCCCGTGTGAGATCTCTGATGTTTGGAAAGATGGGACTTGTCTGAAAAACATTTCCCGCACTCAGAACAGGAAAAAGGCTTCTCCCCCGTGTGTAATCTCTTATGTGTGGAAAGCTTGGATCTCTCTGAAAAACATTTCCCACACTCAGAACAGGAAAAAGGCTTCTTCCCCGTGTGAGATCTCTGATGTGTGGAAAGCTTGGATCTCTCTGAAAAACATTTCCCGCACTCAGGACATGGAAACCTCTTATGTGTTGGAAAGACAGCACCGTCCCGCACAGTCTGCAGTTCCTCAGGATAAGAGGAATACGATGGTCCGGCACCGTCCCGCACAGTCTGAGGTTCCTCAGGATAAGAGGAATACGATGGTCCGGCACCGTCCCGCACAGTCTGAGGTTCCTCAGGATAAGAGGAATACGATGGTCCGGCACCGTCCCGCACAGTCTGAGGTTCCTCAGGATAAGAGGAATACGATGGTCCGGCACCGTCCCGCACAGTCTGAGGTTCCTCAGGATAAGAGGAATACGATGGTCCATCTACACTGTGTGGTGCCGGATGGACATTTGAGGTAGTCGGGTTTTCTCCTGGACTATACTGTGTGATGTCCTCATTTTCTACTTCACAGTCTGGAGACAAAGTGAGACAATCCTCTGAGGTTTTCCTCATCTCCCGTCCATCTACTAAAATAGAAATACAAAGATTATTACTAGACATGAACAGATTGGTTCCCCTAAACCAGGACTCCGCCCACATCAGGCAGCTTTGTCTCTGAGGATCTTACAATTCCCCCCTCAAGGTAACTAGTAAATGGCTCCTCTGATCTCCTACCAGATCATTTCTTTATTCATGGACCTTAGTCAGAGAGAGGAAACAACGAGAACTGTCTTTTATAGGAGTGACAGTGATGAGGGAATTATAGGACAAGGGTCAGGAGTATGTAATGTACAACATAAGAGTATATAGTGCAGGGGTCAGGAGTATGCAATGTACAATATAGAGTATATAGTGCAGGGGTCAGGAGTATGTAATGAACATGTAGCACCCTGGTGTTTAGGAAGGGTGACTAATAAATTGAGATCACCAGGTGGTATTTATCCTTGCTTATTGTTAGGAGATCTACTGATTCCTCTCTAACTTTGGATGGCTGCACCTTTTCTCTTCTGTCACTAGGTGGCACTAGATAGACAAGGGTGTAGCAAGGTCGGATTATGAATAGATGGGGTGTCTCAGCCAATTGGCAGGGGTTTCTTTGGTCCCTTGGCCTGCTGGGAGAGCCTATTTATTTGGGTGGAGTCAGGTGATCGGGGTTCTGTGCCACCTGGACAGCTATCTGGGTGGACGTGTGTTATGTCGTCCGGGTTGCTAGGCCAGAAGCCTGAGGCCTATCCAGGAGCAGGAGAATCAGCGCAGGGTTGGGACTGCAGGATTGGATTCCAACTGAGAGTAAAGATTCATCCGAACGGGGAACCAGTTGTGGTCGGAGGTGGAGGGGAAGCTGTCGCCACTAAGGGACCATCCACCTTGTTACCGGAGACTACAGTTAGTAAGCTGGAGCCAGTACCAGAGCAATCTTCTCACCAGCCTGGGACAGTGAAGAAGTGGGAAAGCTTCAGCAGGGGCCCAGCAGGATAGCGGGGGTGACGCTTGAGGAGCATCAGTAAGTGCCAAGCCAGGGGCCCAGCAGGATAGCGGGGGTGACGCTTGAGGAATATACAGCGGGTTAGCTGTAGAAGAGCTCAGGAGATTCAGTGGCCACTGAATCTGGAAGTCCAGTGAGTAGGGAGGAGCCTAACACCTCCCGGTTCGGTTTGCGGCAGAACAAGCGAATGGACCGAAAGTTTGTGCGAACATTCGAACACCGTTAAAGTTTTTGGGGCCCGAACGTGAAAAATGAATAGTGCCCACAGGCTCTATATACTCTGAACAGCAGTATAGAGGCGGTCCCCGGGTTACAAACAAGACAGGGACTGGAGGTTTGTTCTTAAGTTGAATCTGTTAGTAATTTGGAACTGGTACATTTTGTAAGTGTAGCTCCAGCCAAAAAATCGAATTCAAAGCTTTTTGGAAAACATAGGGAAGGGTTATCACCCCTGTAACATTTGTTTTGCTGTCTGTGCCCCGTGTTCAGAAGATTTCACCTCACTTTCTGTCCCAATGACAATTGGATTTAGAAAATTTGGGGTTATTAGGGAAACAAGGATTGGTGATAAAGCATCAGTGGAGAGGAGACACCTTTTTCCCATATTAACTCTTACAGGAGAGAATTTCCCTTCCTAGGGGTAGATTTCCTCTCACTTCCTGTTGTCTCCCTCCATTTGTAAGTCGGATGTATGAAAGTAGGTGAAAATTGTGCCTTAGGTGTTGGTGGTACCATAACACTGTAAGCCCTCACTGTTACTCTTGGTGGGTGCAGGAACGGGCCCTGCTGTGAAATATTAGATCAAAAATTGTAATTAACAGGGGCGTGTAAACAGAGGCAGAAAAATTGGGCCTTAGGCGGCGGTGGTAGTGCCGTGAAACAAAAATATTCTTAGAAGCTATCAACATGAACATTGAGGAGGAATAGGATAGTCACTCAGCATAATAGGATAGTCACTCAGCATAGGCAGTCTTCAAGGGATCCCACATCCATAGAAAAATCAATTGGTTACATCAGCATTAGGTGCTTGGTAGCTGGTGATCCAAGACCGATTCATTTTTATGAAGGTGAGCCAATCAACAGAGTCTGTGGACAGGCGCACTCTGTAATTGGTTACAAAGCCTCCAGCAGCACTGAATGTGCGTTCAGAAAGAACGCTGGATGCAGGACAGGCCAGTAGCTCAATTGCATATTGTGCAAGCTCTGGCTAGTGGACCATCCTCAAGACCCAGTAACCCAGAGGATTTTATGTTGGAAAGGTCTCCAAGTCTGACCTTGCCCCTAGATATTCCTGCACCATTTAATTCAGACACTGGCGATGGTTGCTGGAACCGATCAGACCTTGGGGCTGCGGACTGAAGAATTGTCTGAAGGCATCGGTCAGACGGCCACCTTCTCCACCGCTCTTTCTGTGACTGAACGAAGCCTCAGCAACACGTTGTCCAGCACCAGGAGATTGTAACCTCCCAGGCTCTGGAAACGCATTGCACAAACCTTTCTGCAAAGCCAGCCAAAGAAGTTTCATCCTCTGCTCCCTCTGCAAAGGGTGGATAAATTCTGGGAAAGTTCGTGAAAACAGGGCACATGGGTCAAGTGTCCATGTCGGAGGGCAGAGAGGAGGTTGGTGCCTACAACCATTCCTGGCTGAAGCTGGCGTGGCATCAACCACCTCTGAGCCTGCCCCTGCAGAGCTGACAGAATCTCTGCCCCAGTATGCCTCCTGTCCCCTAAGCAGACCAACTTAACCACTGCATGGCATCTTTTTGCCTGAGTGCTTGCGTAGCCCCTTGAACGTCTATGGAGCATCGCTGGTTCAGGAGGACAAATCTGCAGAGGAAGAGGCCATAGAGGAAGAAGAGGAGGGGGTGGAGAGAGCCACCACTAGCATTTTAGAGGTGTGGTGGCAAAACAAGCTCCAACAATACTGCACCCTGTCCTGCATCCTTCCCAGCTGCCAGCAGAGTTACCCAGTGCACTGTGAAAGAAAGGCAACGTCCCTGTCCATGCCTGCTGGACCATGAGTCAGCGGTAATATGCACCTTACTGCTGACCGCCCTGTCCAACGAGGCCAAGACATTGCCTTCCACATGCTGGTAGAGAACTGGAATGGTCTTCCGTGAAAAGAAATGGCGTTTGGGAACCTGCCACTGAGGTACCACACATTCCACAAATTCACAAAAGGGGGCAGAGTCTACCAGCTGAAAAGGCAGCAGTTGCAGTGCAGATGCAGTAGCCAAGGTAGCATTCAGACGCTGAGCATGTGGATGGCTGGGACCAAATTTCTTTCTACGATTTAGCAACAGGGGTAGGGAACGTGCATGCAGCCTTATATAGTGTGGGGCGTGGACTTAGTCCCCCTGAGCCATGATTGGCCAAAGGCGCTGGGATTGGCCAAAGTATGCGGGTTATAGTGCATGATTTGGCCAATCATCATACAGCAATGCACTGCGATCTGCATGACGCGGCGCTCGAATTTGGCGCGAACGCCCCATAATGTTCGTTTTTTGATGAACGGGCGAACAGCCAATGTTAGAGTGGAACTCATGTTCGACCCAAACATGAAGCTCATTCCTACTAATGAGAGACCGGGAGCTCAGGGAGAGAAGATCTGCAGTGAGAGACTGTGTGAGAAGAAGAGAACTATTCTGTGTTACCAAGAGTTATGTAGAACTAGCGTTAGTGACTGTAACAAGATTTGTTACCATAGGATACAGCGGTCCTACCTATACAGAAGTGGTGTCCGGCTGGAGGCCTTCCACTGTATAGCAGTCTACCTATAGAAGTCTCGGAGTCTGCCAATTGTCATTGCATCTACTCAAATGTGTCCTGGCCCTAAACCGGCTCTCTAACCGTTCTTGTTCAGAGATAATAAAGAGTATGTAATGTACAACATAGAGTATATAGTGCAGGGGTCAGGAGTATGTAATGTACAACATAGAGTATATAGTGCAGGGGTCAGGAGTATGTAATGTACAACATAGAGTATATAGTGATGGGTTAGGACTCATGATATTGGTAATCAGTAATCAGTGGCGGATGAAATGATTACTGGAGACAAGTTGCAGAGATCCCACACCGCTGCCTCCCATCTCCTGAGACTGCACTCAGTGACTTGGGTCTGAGACTATACAGACATATCCCTCCACCCGGCACAGCCAGCAAATAACAGAGCAAGTAACCCGGGAGAATTGTTCTGTCACAGATCTCACTAGACCCGGGCATGGGGCAGAAGACCCAAGGTACATACCCCAGGTGTCTAGGTCAAGCAAACCCTATGGTGAAAATCAACATTTTGCTGCCAGCTGAACCCCAGAATCTCCATAAATCCAGTCTAGAGACATAAATTGTGTCTGCAGCACAGAGAAGGAAGATTATCCCAGAGGAATACAGGAATACAGGACGGGGAACACAGCTCAGGAAAGTGACCAGGGGATTACAGGCCGATATCACCCAGTCCCCGCCCTACTCTGGACCAATCAGTGAGCAGTATGGGTGGAGGAATGTATTTAGTGTTAATGACCCACCTGTGCTGATCTCTGTAGGAGTGTCCTCCTCTATAAATGTCCCCGTTATTCCATCCTCCTCCATAGACTGCTGATCATCCCTCACATACGTCTCTTCTTCTTCTGATTTCACCTCAAATTCTATATCGATTGGATCTCCACTCTAAACCAAGAGAATGAGAGAGAATATCATCTATAAGATATAAACTTACATACAAAATCCACACATCATCTCCACCAGTCCATGTTCTAGATGCTCCGCCCCACCGACCTTGTAACAGTGGGGGATGGTGTGACCTTCCTGTGTGGAATCCCGGGAATACAGAGGACGGGGACATCTCTCTGGTGGGTTCCCATTACTGGATCCATCTGTAGGAAACACACACACTGACTGAATACATTGTTTCTATGTGTTTATCAGATGATGGGGGATCTCGGTGGAGCCTCCGTACTGCTCTCTCCTTTACAATAAAGTCTCCTCTTACCCGGTGATGTGAGGGGCGGCTGATTGTCCATCATGACGTCCTTGTAGAGATCCTTGTGTCCTTCTAAATACTCCCACTCCTCCATGGAGAAATAGACAGTGACATCCTGACACCTTATAGGAACCTGACACACACAATGATACAGTCACCATCCAGACACATCCCTTGTCTGTTACTGGATAATGTCCCAGAATCCTCCTCACCTCTCCTGTCAGCAGCTCCATCATCTTCTTGGTGACTTCTAGAATCTTCTCCATGTTGTGTCTCTCAGGTTTTAGGGAGTCACATGGAGGCACTGTGATGGTCATGTGATCACCTGACTTCACAAGAGGAAATCTCTGTATTGGAGAACCAATAGGAATATCATGTTAGTTTTCCAGAATCCTCCTCACCTCTCCGGTCAGGTCTGTGTTTTATTAATAGAGATAAGAGTGATTTCATGTGACCTCCCAGAATCCTCCTCACCTCTCCGGTCAGGTCTGTGTTTTATTAATAGAGATAAGAGTGATTTCATGTGACCTCCCAAAATCCTCCTCACCTCTCCGGTCAGGTCTGGGTTTTATTAACCACTTGACAACTGGGCACTTAAACACCCTTAATAACCAGACCAATTTTCAGCTTTCGGTGCTCTCACATTTTGAATGACAATAACTCAGTCATACAACACTGTAACCAAATGAAATTTTTGTCCTTTTTTTCCCCACAAATAGAGCTTTCTTTTGGTGGTATTTGATCACCTCTGCAGTTTTTATTTTTTCCGCTATAAATGAAAAAAGAAAGAAAATTTTGTAAAAAAAATGAATTTTTCTTCATTTCTATTATAACATTTTGCAAAAAAGTAATTTTTTTCATAAATTTGACCTAAAATGTATACTGCTACATATCTTTGGCAAAAAAAAAAAAAATTGGGTTATTATTTAGTCTGGGTGAAAGTTATAGGGTCTACAAGCTATGGTACCAATTACTGAAAATTGATCAATTTGATCACACCCGATGTACTGACAGCCTCTCTCATTTCTTGAGACCCTAACATGCCAGAAAAGTACAAATACCCCCCAAATGACCCCTTTTTGGAAAGAAGACATTCCAAGGTATTTAGAAAGAGGCATGGTGAGTTTTTAGAAGTTTTATTTTTTTTTTTTTTTTTTTTTCACAAAATGTTCATATTCGCCTGTTATTTCTCACACACAGCATATGCATAACACTAATTACACCCCAAAACACATTCTGCTATTCCTCCCGAGTATGCCGATACCAAATGTGTGAGACTTTTACACAGCGTGGCCACATACAGAGGCCCGACATGCAGGGAGCACCTTCACATGTGTGAGACTTTTACACAGCGTGGCCACATACAGAGGCCCAACATGCAGGGAGCACCATCAGGCGTTCTGGAACACCCAGACCAATTCTGACATTCCTCTCCTACATGGAAAAATCACCATTTATTTGCTAGAAAATTACATAGAACCCCAAAACATTATATATGCTTTTTTTTAGCAAAAACCCTAGAGAATACAATGGCGGTCGTTGCAACTTTTTATCGCGCACGTTATTTTCGCAGCAATTGTTCGAATGCGTTTTTTTGGAAATAAAACGGTTTTGTGCTTTTAAAAAAAAAAAAACATTAAAGTTAGCCCAATGTTTTTGCATAATATGAAAGATGAAGTTACGCCGAGTCAATAGATACCCAACATGTCACCCTTCAATATTGCACGCGCTTGTGGAATGGCGCCAAACTTCGCTACTTAAAAATCCCCATAGGCGACGCTTTAAATATTTTTACTGGTTACATCTTTTTAGTTGGAGAAGAGCTCTAGGGCCAAAAGTATTGCTCTTGCTCCAACGTTCGCAGCGATACCTCACATGTGTGGTTTGAACACCGTTTTCATATGTGGGCGGGACTTACGTGTGCGGTCGCTTCTGTATACGAGCACGCAGGAACAGGGGCGCTTTAAAAAAAAAAAAATTTTATTGTTCATTTCACTTTATTTATTTTAGTTTGATACGTTTTTCCCCAAAAATAAATGTTTTGATCACTTTTATTCCTATTACAAGGAATGTAAACATCCCTTGTAATAGGAATATAGCATGACAGGTCCTCTTTACAGTGAGATGTGGGGTCAATAAGACCCCACATCTCACCTCTAGGCTGGGAAGCCTGAAAAAAAATAAAAAAAAATAAAACGATCCTGGTTTCGATCGTAGCGGTGAGTCAGAAGAGGCACCGGAGGGAGAAGGGAGGGGAGACGTCCCCTTTCGCCTCCCGTAAGAACAATCAAGAGGCGGAACAGCCGACATGATTGTTCTTATGGTGTAGGGAATCGCCGGCTGAAAAAAATGATATCTGAATGATGCCTGTAGCTGCACCCATCACTCAGATATCCCTGCACAAAGTCAAGGACGTCATGACGTCCGGGAAGTGGTTAAAACGCATTTTTTCCCCAGAGTATTTTCTGGGTACTGCAGAGTATTAGCCGGGGTATTGCAGAGTATTGGTGCAGGGGTATTGCAGAGTATTGGTGTTGGGGTATTGCAGAGTATTGGTGTTGGGGTATTGCAGAGTATTGGTGTTGGGGTATTGCAGAGTATTGGTGCGGGGGTATTGCAGAGTATTGGTGCGGGGGTATTGCAGAGTATTGGTGCGGGGGTATTGCAGAGTATTGGTGCGGGGGTATTGCAGAGTATTGGTGTTGGGGTATTGCAGAGTATTGGTGCGGGGGTATTGCAGAGTATTGGTGCGGGGGTATTGCAGAGTAATTGCGCAGAGTAATTGTGCAGGGGTATTGCAGAGTATTGCCGGGGAGTAATGCAGAGTATTGCCGGGGAGTAATGCAGAGTATTGCCGGGGAGTAATGCAGAGTATTGCCGGAGAGTAATGCAGAGTATTGCCGGGGAGTAATGCAGAGTATTGCCGGGGAGTAATGCAGAGTATTGCCGGGGAGTAATGCAGAGTATTGCGCAGGGGGGTATGCAGAGTATTGAGCAGGGGGGGTATGCAGAGTATTGCGCAGGGGGTGGTATGCAGAGTATTGCGCAGGGGGTGGTATGCAGAGTATTGTGCAGGGGGTGGTATGCAGAGTATTTTCTGGGTACTGCAGAGTATTAGCCGGGGTATTGCAGAGTATTGGTGTTGGGGTATTGCAGAGTATTGGTGTTGGGGAATTGCAGAGTATTGGTGTTGGGGAATTGCAGAGTATTGGTGCGGGGGTATTGCAGAGTATTGGTGCGGGGGTATTGCAGAGTATTGGTGCGGGGGTATTGCAGAGTATTGGTGCGGGGGTATTGCAGAGTATTGGTGCGGGGGTATTGCAGAGTAATTGCGCAGAGTAATTGTGCAGGGGTATTGCAGAGTATTGCCGGGGAGTAATGCAGTGTATTGCCGGGGAGTAATGCAGAGTATTGCCGGGGAGTAATGCAGAGTATTGCCGGGGAGTAATGCAGAGTATTGCAGGGGAGTAATGCAGAGTATTGCGCAGGGGGGTATGCAGAGTATTGCGCAGGGGGTGGTATGCAGAGTATTGCGCAGGGGGTGGTATGCAGAGTATTGCGCAGGGGGTGGTATGCAGAGTATTGCGCAGGGGGGTATGCAGAGTATTGCGCAGGGGGGTATGCAGAGTATTGCGAAGGGGGGTATGCAGAGTATTGCCGGGGGTATGCAGAGTATTGCGCAGGGGGGGTATTGCAGAGTATTGCGCAGGGGGATATGCAGAGTATTGCGCAGGGGGGTATGCAGAGTATTGCGCAGGGGGGTATGCAGAGTATTGCGCAGGGGGGTATGCAGAGTATTGCCGGGGGTATGCAGAGTATTGCGCAGGGGGGGTATTGCAGAGTATTGCGCAGGGGGGGTATTGCAGAGTATTGCGCAGGGGGGGTATTGCAGAGTGTATTGCACAGGGGGGTATGCAGAGTATTGCGCAGGGGGGTATGCAGAGTATTGCCGGGGGTATGCAGAGTATTGTAGGGGGGGTATTGCAGAGTGTATTGCACAGTATTGCAGGGGGTTTCAGGGATGGCTGAGCAGGGATGGATGGATCTGTGACTGCAATAGTCACAGATCCATCCACAGCGCTGCTGACACCCGCGCTCCCCCCTCTCACACTGTACCGCTCGGTACAGAGAGAGGAGGGAGGAACCGGCGTCATCAAAAGACGCCGGTTTGTTTACATGTGATCGCTCCGTCATTGGACGGAGCGATCACATGGTAAACGGCCGCTATCAGCGGCCGTTTACCGCGATTCGTGATCGGCCGGGTCCTCTGGACCCGGCGGTCACGGATGTTCCCGTGTGCGCGCCCCAGGGGACGCGCGGGAGAGAGACTCTGGGAGGACGTACATTGACGCCCTCCTAGAGTTAACCACCCGCCCTGTAGACGTATATTGTCTATGGGGCGGTTACCAAGTGGTTAATAGAGATAAGAGTGATGTCATGTGACCTCCCAGAATCCCCCTCACCTCTCCGGTCAGGTCTGTGTTTTATTAATAGAGATAAGAGTGATATCATGTGACCTCCCAGAATCCTCCTCACCTCTCCGGTCAGGTCTGTATTATTAATAGAGATAAGAGTGATGTCATGTGACCTCCCAGAATCCTCCTCACCTCTTTGGTCAGGTCTGTGTTTTATTAATAGAGATAAGAGTGATGTCATGTGACCTCCCAGGATCCTCCTCACCTCTCCGGTCAGGTCTGTGTTTTATTAATAGAGATAAGAGTGATGTCATGTGACCTCCCAGAATCCTCCTCACCTCTCCGGTCAGGTCTGTATTATTAATAGAGATAAGAGTGATGTCATGTGACCTCCCAGAATCCTCCTCACCTCTCCGGTCAGGTCTGTATTATTAATAGAGATAAGAGTGATGTCATATGACCTCCCAGAATCCTCCTCACCTCTCCGGTCAGGTCTGTATTATTAATAGAGATAAGAGTGATGTCATGTGACCTCCCAGAATCCTCCTCACCTCTCCGGTCAGGTCTGTATTATTAATAGAGATAAGAGTGATGTCATGTGACCTCCCAGGATCCTCCTCACCTCTCTGGTCAGGTCTGTGTATTATTAATAGAGATAAGAGTGATGTCATGTGACCTCCCAGAATCCTCCTCACCTCTCTGGTCAGGTCTGTGTATTATTAATAGAGATAAGAGTGATGTCATGTGACCTCCCAGAATCCTCCTCACCTCTCCGGTCAGGTCTGTGTTATTAATAGAGATAAGAGTGATGTCATGTGACCTCCCAGAATCCTCCTCACCTCTCCGGTCAGCAGGTAGATGATCTCCAGGGTGAGGTTTAGTATCCTCTCAGTCATGTGACTCCGGTCCTCCTCCATCCTCATTGGTCATGTGATGTATACAGGTTACCTGAAGACCAATAATTGATAAGAGAGAATGATGAGGACTGTACTGGTTGTATAATATTAGGATGGGGTTGTATGGGGGATAATATGAGGGATTCTATTGTGTAAGAACAGCCCCCCCCCCCCCAGTGGGATTACACATAAAGGAACATTCCTTTTAGCATCTGTAATGGTTTTAGTGTCCAGGCGCCTCTAACCCTTTATGTCTATAGAAACCCCCCCCATCCCCAATAAAAGTGGTATAATCCGTTAGTATAGACGGAGGAGGTGAGAAGATGATTGGTGGGAAATGTGACACATCTCCATAATGAAGAGAATGTTCCGGCCCCATAAGTGGGGGAATGTTCTGCCCCTGAAGGGGTTAATCTAGGTCTCCACACTATATATGTGTGTATCATCATCTGCTGGAGATAAAAGACGTCACAGTGACTATGGAGGAAGAGGACGGACATGACGGGGTTACTGGGTGTAAATAGAAAATAAGATCTTATTACCTACTCTGCTGCGTCTTCCAGCATTGTCTTCCCTGTTTGTTCTCCCGACTCACCTCTCACCCGGAACTTCCTATTTATACCTGACATCACTTCCTGTTTGAAGCTGACATCACTTCCTGCCTTCCATAGAGACTTCCTTTCTCTATGGTAGAAGTGAGATCACCACCTTTTGGAGCTCAGAGGAACTGCAGTCCCAAGAAACGTCTCGTAGCGTGAACACGGCCTTGTGCTGTGTGTACTGTATATCCTTATACTCCCTCTTGCTGGTCCCCATGCTGCCCCCCCCCCCTCCCTTTTCTTTTTTTTTTGTGATAGAGGCTTTAAAGAATAATCTCTGGTTTTAAGGCATTAAAGCTCAGTATATATGTTCCTTTTTAATGATATAGGTGAAAACGTATAATCTATATGGTAATGTTCTGCCTCTTTCCCCTTTGGACTCATCCTGGGAATTCGGAGATGGCGCTTAGACAATGAAAAGATTAGATTGTGACTCTAGGGACTAACAATTATAAAATATATTTTTTGTTCCAGAAGCCATGGAGGGGAACTATTGAAGATAGGAGAGAGTTTTCTTTCCCTTTCTCACTCTCTCCCCCTCTCAGTGTTATTCTTATTTTTGTGTTTTTTCTTTTTTTTAGTTTTCTTTCCCTATTTTGCTCTTTTTGATTGTTCTTTATTTTCTTATGCTAAAAAAATAAAAAATAAAAAAAAAACATTGAAGTGTGAAGCGTTGAATAAATATATATTTAAGTGATAAGATCTGGGGTCGGGGGAGGACTATCGGGTCCCTGGTCTTCTCATTTTTTCGTTTGTGTTTTCTATTTTTGATTTTATTTTCCTGTTTTGTTGTGTTTTTTTTTTCTTTCTTTCTTACAGAGAAGGAAAGAAAAGAAAAAAGAAAAAGTTAAATCGTTACCCCTCTTAAAGCGGGAGTTCACCCATTTATTTAATTTTTGCCCTTTTCCCCTTAGATTGCTGCTCGTTTGGTCTAGGGCAGTGTTGGCGAACCTCGACACTCCAGATGTTTTTGAACTACATTTCCCATGATGCTACACTACACTGCAGAGTACATGAGCATCATGGGAAATGTAGTTCCAAAACATCTGGGGTGCCAAGGTTTGCCATCACTGGTCTAGGGGAATCGGCTATTTGTTTTAAAATATGAGCAGTACTTACCCGTTTTCGAGATGCATCTTCTCCGTCGCTTCCGGGTATGGGTCTTCGGGAGCGGGCGTTCCTTCTTGATTGACAGTCTTCCGAGAGGCTTCCGACGGTCGCATCCATCGCGTCACTCATAGCCGAAAGAAGCCGAAAGTCGGTGCGGCTCTATACTGCGCCTGCGCACCGACGTTCGGCTTCTTTCGGAAAATCGTGACGCGATGGATGCGACCGTCGGAAGCCTCTCGGAAGACTGTCAATCAAGAAGGAACGCCCATTCCCGAAGCCCATACCCGGAAGTGGCGGAGAAGATGCATCTCGTAAACGGTAAGTACGGATCATATTTTAAAACAACTAGCCGATTCCCCTAGACAAAACGAGCAGGAATCTAAGGGGGAAAATGTGCTCTCTAAGGGTGAACCTCCGCTTTAAGGTTATTAATTATACTATGTGTGAAACTAACTAATGATCCTTAGAGAAGATGAGGCAGAACAGGATGGGGCAATGGGACAAAAGCTATAATTATAGCATAGCTCTCTTTGTTTTTCTTTTGTTTTTTCTGGTTAACTAATTATATAGCGAGGTCAGTGGAGAATGTCGGGGGCTCATCCGCCGCGGCGGTGTCCATCTATTTCCCCCCAATAGGACAGCGCTCATTAGCTCAAAGGAGCAGAGTGCATAAAGCAAATTGCTAAGTGGTCTCTAGGGTGGAAGCCAGAGGACACCCACCCTCGATAGACCCCAGAAAGTTGTATAGATTCTGGGGGCCTTTTTTTTTTTTGTCCTTTCCTTCTTTCTCTCCCTAAATCGTATCCCCTACCCTGAGATGGATACTATTAACCACTTAAGGTCCGGACCAATATGCTGCTAAATGACTCAAGGGGTTTTTACAATTCGGCACTGCGTCGCTTTAACAGACAATTGCGCGGTCGTGCGACGTGGCTCCCAAACAAAATTGGCGTCCTTTTTCCCCCACAAATAGAGCTTTCTTTTGGTGGTATTTGATCACCTCTGCGGTTTTTATTTTTTGCGCTATAAACAAAAATAGAGCGAAATTTTGGAAAAAAATTCAATATTTTTTACTTTTTGCTATAATAAATATCCCCCAAAAACATATATACGTTTTTTTCCTCAGTTTAGGCCGATACGTATTCTTCTACCTATTTTTGGTAAAAAAATCGCAATAAGCGTTTATCGATTGGTTTGCGCAAAATTTATAGCGTTTACAAAATAGGGGATAGTTTTAGTATTTTTTTTTTTTTTACTACTAATGGCGGCGATCAGCGATTTTTTTCGTGACTGCGACATTATGGCGGACAATTTTGACACATTTTTGGGACCATTGTCATTTTCACAGCAAAAAATGCATTTAAATTGCATTGTTTATTGTGAAAATGACAGTTGCAATTTGGGAGTTAACCACAGGGGGCGCTGTAGGAGTTAGGGTTCACCTAGTGTGTGTTTACAACTGTAGGGGGGTGTGGCTGTAGGTCTGACGTCATCGATCGAGTCTCCCTATAAAAGGGATCACTCGATCGATGCGCCGCCACAGTGAAGCACGGGGAAGCCGTGTTTACATAAGGCTCTCCCCGTTCTTCAGCTCCGGGGAGCGATCGCGAGGGGGCGGCTAGAAACGAATAGCCGCGCCCTCGTCCCGGATCTCTCGGACAGCCACGGGAACCGCCGCATGTACCGGGGGGGGGTCCCGATCGGACCCCCGACCCACGTCTAGGCAGGGACGTACAGGTACTCCAATGTGCCTGTCCGTGCCATTCTGCCGACGTATATGTACATGCGGCGGTCCGGAAGTGGTTAAGATACTCTCGTTAAATGCTAAAGGATTAAATACTCCTGAAAAGAGACGTATACTGCTGAATGATCTGAGACGTCTACATACAGACATAGCATTTATCCAGGAGACACACTTCAGAAGCAATAAACTTCTCATTTTAACCACTTGAGATCCGCGCTATGGTCGAAAGACGTCCACAGCGCGGCTCTCAAGTGCCGGGTGGACGTCCCTGGACGTCCTGTTGTTGTTGTTCCCTGTGCGCGCCACTGGGGGCGCGCAGCGGGGAAACAACGTGCCTGGCGCATCGTTCGGGAGCCGATGCGAGTGCCTGGCGGCCGCGATGTCCGTCAGGCACACGCGATCATCGGTGACACAGCAGAGACGTGGAGCTCTGTGTGTAATGATGAGGTGTAAACACAGAGCTCCACGTGCTGTCAGGGAGAGAGGAGACCGATCTGTGTCCCTTTACATAGGGACACAGCATCGGTCACCTCCCCCAGTCAGTCCCCTCCCCCCACACAGTAAGAACACAATGAGGGCATACATTTTACCCCTTCCTCACCCCCTAGTGTTAACCCCTTCCCTGCCAGTCACATTTATACAGTAATTAGTGCATTTTTATAGCACTGATCACTGTATAAATGTGAATGGTCCCAAAATTGTGTCAAAAGTGTCCGATACGTCCGCCGCAATATCGCAGCCCTGACAAAAAAGAAAATCGCAAATCGCCGCCATTACAAGTAAAAAAAAAAAAAATCATAAATCTATCCCCCATTTTGTAGGCGCTATAACTTTTGCGCAAACCAGTCACTTAATACGTAGAAAATAACGTAGCGGCCTTAACTGAGAAAAAAAGTTTTTTAAAAAAAAATGGGATATTTATTATAGCAACAAGTAAAAAATATATATATATTTTTTTAAATTGTCGCTCTTTTTTTGTTTATAGCGCAAAAAATAAAAACTGCAGAGGTGATCAAATACCACCAAAATAAAGCTCTATTTGTGGGGAAAAAAGGACGTCAATTTTGTTTGGGAGGCACGTCGCACGACCGCACAAATGTCAGTTAAAGCGACGCAGTGCCGGAAGCTGAAATTTCGCCTGGGCACGGAGGGGGTTTATGTGCCCAGTAAGCAAGTGGTTAAAGAACAGATACTGTCCAGTTGCATACCATGCTATGAATAAATTAGCCAAAACTAAGGGTGTTTCAATATTATTATACAGTCGACTTCCATGGCTGAATCAGGATACCCTGATAGACCCAGAAGGGCGTTTTTTGTTTATTAAAGACCTTATAGTAGAAGTAAAAATTACATTTGCATATGCTCCAAATGATCAATATTTTTTTCTCAGTCGAACAATGAATCGCCTTATGGGATTTCTTGAAGGTCAGTTGATTCTTGGGGGCGACTTTAATGTTCCGTTACTTCCCAATGTAGATACCTCATCTGGTTCGTCCTCCATTGCCTCCGGTATTCGTAAACGAGTGATACAGACTATCCATAAGGCTCAACTGATCGACGCCTGGCGTTTACAACATCCAGACGAGAGAGGCTACACATTCTATTCCTCTCCCCATAAACTCTGTTCACGTATAGATTATGTTTTGATTCCAAATAAACATTTACAGGCAGTTCAAAGTACAACACTTGGCGTGATTACATGGTCAGACCATGCAACGATTGAGTTGACCGACTTTCAGAGCCCCCAAACTCCAGGACTAGATTCTGGGGATTAAATGAAAGCCTCCTGCAGACCCCCAAGATAGCAGAGGAAGTACAACGAGAGATAGATCAGTACTTTCAAATCAACAAACAAGCTGACGGTGATATAGGGATATTATGGGAAGCTCATAAGACAGTTATAAGAGGCGTTCTTATTAAACACGGAGCATGGCTAAAATGCCAGCGGGCAGAAAAACTTGCAGCTCTTCTCCATGATATTCATAAAGCAGAAGTCCAACATAAACATGCAACGAACCCTACGCTTGAACAAAAACTTCTCTCTCTCCGTAAACAGGTCACAGATTTATTAAGATGTAGGTATGGGGGACATGGCTGCATATATGGGGGACATGGCTGGATATATTTGGGGGACATGGCTGGATATATAGGGGGACATGGCTGGATATATGGGGGGGACATGGCTGGATATATGTGGGGGACATGGCTGGATATATGTGGGGGACATGGCTGGATATATGGGGGGACATGGCTGCAATATGTGGGGGACATGGCTGCAATATGTGGGGGGACATGGCTGGATATATGTGGGGGGACATGGCTGCAATATGTGGGGGACATGGCTGCAATATGTGGGGGGACATGGCTGCAATATGGGGGGGACATGGCTGCAATATGTGGGGGGACATGGCTGCAATATGTGGGGGACATGGCTGCATATGTGGGGGGACATGGCTGCAATATGTTTGGGGACATGGCTGCAATATGTGGGGGGACATGGCTGCAATATGTGGAGGGACATGGCTGCATATGTGGGGGGACATGGCTGCATTTGGGGACACATTTAAAAAAAAGTATCGGTATTCGATATCGGCGAGTACATGAAAAAAAGTATCGGTACTTGTACTCGGTCCTAAAAAAATGGTATCGGGACAACCCTAGTAAAAACGATGGGCTCGTATGAGTTCTAACTTTGACCAGATTGTGAAAAGATGACGGAAATGTCCAGGCAGGATAAAAAGAAGGGTTATTGTGAAAGGAGAGAAGGGGATTATGTTTTGATTGAAGACCAAAACGAGATCGTAATCTATCCCAGATTGAGAGATTATGTTTTGTGATAGGGTTCGTTATAATTCGGCGTTGTGTTGGCGAAAGCCATAAGAGATTTTCTATGGAGAGAGGGTCACAATCGTGCGATTCTATCGTAACCCAAAGGGGGAATTTCTTTAGTTGAGCTAGTTAGGCTGCATAATAGTATTTGGAGAAATTAGGAACCCCTAACCCACCATTGGTACGGAGGGTGTGTAGTGTTACAGGTTGTGGAAAGGAATGGCCTAAAAGAAGGGAGTTGAAGGCTTCAGCCAGGAGGGGGGGGGGGGCAGTATGGTAGCAAAATGCTTATAATAGGTTGCCGAGAAGCCATCTGGGCATTTGTGTGGCTTCAATGGGGTGGATTCAGAAAGCAATTGCGACTGCGTAACCATAGTTACGCAGCGCAATTGCTTAGTTGCGCCGGCATAACGACTTTTCTGTATTCAGAAAGCTCGTTACGCCGATTGCAGCCTAAGATATGACTTGCATAAGGCTCTTATGCCGTCGTATCGTAGGCTGCATTCTTACGATGGCCGCTAGGTGGCGTTCCCGTAGTGGTCAGCGTAGAGTATGCAAATTGCATTCCAACGCCGATTCACAACCGTACGCGCGCCCTACGTACGCAGTTTACGTTCGTCGGGTTCCGCGTAAGGCTGCTCCTGCTATTAGCAGGGGCAGCCAATGCTAAGTATACCCGTCGTTCCCGCGTCGGGATGTTTGAAAATTACGTCGTTTGCGTAAGTGAATCGTGAATGGCGCTGGACGCCATTTACGTTCACGTTGAAGCAAATGACGTCCTTGCGACGTCATTTGCCGCAATGCACGTCGGGAAAGTTTCCCGACGGAGCATGCGCACTAGGTTTGGCACGGGGAACGCGCCTAATTTAAATGATCCACGCCCCCTACGGGATCATTTAAATTACGCGCCCTTACGCCGGGCATTTTTAAGGAGCGCCCGCGCAAATTACGTAGCTACTGCTTCATGAATGAAGCGTAGCGCACGTAATTTACGGAGGCGCAGCGTTAAAACGGTACGCTGCGTCTCCGTAAGAGGGCGCAATTCGTTACAGAATCCACCCCAATGTTTTAATTGCCCTGCACAGACTTCTAAATCGGTGATTTTCAAGATTTTGTTTTTGAGCAACAGATAAAGAGGGGAGTTGAATGGAGGATAGAAGGGTATGAAAATAGCATTTATTTAGTAGTATTCTCAATAAATTCTATTTTAAACAATAAGAAAACATGCCATAAATCAAAGACTAAGCAATACAAAGGGCACAGTGCGGTGGGGGGTAGAAGGGCACAATACTGGGATCAGGAGGGCACAGTACAGGTTCTGGGATGCTTCCCATCTCAGGACAGCTTAGTAAAAAGCGTGATGAAAATTATGATGTAATGCAAGATTATCTTTGGGCCCCTATGCACCTGGGGCCCCTGGGCAGTGCCCATGCATTAAGATAGCCCTGGCGATATCCCTGGAAGATCAATGAATCCTTTTTGCGGGCTGCTTCCATTAACTGCTCTTTAGTGAAGAAATAATGCAGTTTTATTACAATATCCCTGGGGGGGCATCCTCTTTTCGGGGGGGGGGGGGGAGCAGGGTTCTATGGATCCTGTCCATCTCTAGGCGTTCTATGGGTATTGATGGAGCCAGTTCCTGGAATAGCGCCGTAACGGTAGATTGCAAGTCCTCTACAGTCTCTGGTATTCCACTGATCCGGAGATTAGTTATTCTAGCTCTGTTTTCAAGATCTTCAAGGCGAGAATAAAAGGGAAGAATTTGCTTCACTAAGAGCTTCCAGTTCATCATTGTGGTTATTGGTGATAACATCGAGCTCATCCATTTTCTCTTCTAAAACAGATGTGCGGCGGCGGCCCACCTCACCAATCTCTGCTTGTAAACTTTTCAGCAATTGTATTGTTGTGCTTTCTTAAGGTCATATTTACCCGCACAGTAATTTACTTTGAATTCTTTTATAACGAAGATGCTTTTAAATACAAGACAATCTAAATGCCATAGTCTATAATATGAAACTTATTCACGGAGACGTATGATCATACAAAATAGCTAATTTATTGGTAGACAAAATATGAATATTTACATGAAATTAAAATACCAGTTGCGTCACATTAATGACTTGAAAATCAATAAAATACCCCCAAAATGGGCATGCAATACCTTTGATCTGAGTCATGATAGGTTCTCAAGATAACTTTTATGTAAATGACAATGAAACAAAAACGTCTATTTCACACGTCTAATCGTTACTTTACTGCAGGTAAGTAAAAGATCAAATAATGTGAAATATATTGGACGTTAGTTTTGTCAATAAAATTGAAACTATGTAAAAATAAAAATATAATAAAATTGTACTCTTAAGGAAAAGTGACAAGTTATTGATATGAGAACAAACCAGAACTACAGGATATTCAATATTTCAACATTTCTAGGGAACAACAATATATTTGAGATAAAATCAAAATGACATAGTTACCACTTCCAAGAATGGCTATTTCCCATTGGCAAGTGACCAGAGCTAAAATCGTTGCAGTCTTCATGCATAGTGCAAGCGTGCTCTCATGGGGCGCTCCTATTGGTGGGGTCCTCTTCTCATCCTCCCATTGAGCTCAAGATTAAGATTTTAGATCTTAGATTGGATCCCCCTCTATCTGCCCCTTTCTATCTCATGGGTTTCCCTTTTTATTTTGAATAAAACAATAGGACTATAAAGATTATACCCAGTCCTGCCCCTCTGATAGCTGTCCTTAAATCATAGGCCTGTGGCACATATGGGCGTTCCTGCCAAGACGTGTTTGGTTTCTATTGGCTGACAGTTTAATAATTGACTTGTTCTCTGGGCTTGGAGAACCTCGAGTAATATTACTTCCAGCCACTAGGTGTCTCACCTTTATTGTGAGATAATCTATACGTTGGATATCTATATTTAAGGTTTAGACTATCGACATATATTTATCCATATATATATATATATCTCTATGTATGACTCTGGTATCTTTATATTATATAAAATACAATTAGTGTACTTTTGATTTTGATACGATATGTTCCCATATATTCTATTATAAATGTTTTTCCACAAAACAGTCTTTGCAATCAATGCATAGGTTACATCTCTCAATCAAATGAAAAATAATTATTAATGTGTTTACCTGACTTATTTTGATATGTGCTTGATGGATATGTGTTACATGTTAGTTCATATTTTTATACATGTTTCACAATGTGATATCTTTCATAATGTCGATTATGGTAGCTTATTTAAAACACTTCTATTTATAAAACAAATTTCTCATATAAATCTTTCTTAGAACAAAGCTCTAACCTACCGGGTATGTTTCCCTCGGTCCTAATTTATCGATTATCTAAACATTACTTATTTCATTTCGATATATATTCTTCCAATACAATGCATTATAAAATATCTCTGACTTGTATCAGATTTGTCCATCTCATAGATAGAGGCGTGTCTTGTCCTTGGTGTGAGATATGAACTGGATTTCTCTGCCATTGTCTAAGTCACAGCTGAGACAATACTGTCTGTTTACCTTAGAGCAGCCTTATTCTGTGATACAATGGGAGTTATTTTACTCCAATGTGATGATAGCCCAGTTAAGTATCTGTGAAAACTTTCCCTATGGCAGGATAGCTAACCAGTGGTGATAATACACCTCTTCTTGTCCATTCACCAAAGCTGGGTCAACACTTCTTTTGTTCTGTGAGGAGAATTCCCATTGTTCAGACCCTTATCCAAGCTTGTAAAAGTTGTATAGTTAATGTATTGTTAGTGTCCTTGATGCTGGGCAAATATGACTTTGTTCCTAAAAGATCAAATTTCAATGATTCGTTTCAACTTTTAGGCTTAATAGATCTTTCATATTTTTGCTGAATAATAATATTGAATATATTATCATTTCTTCATACAAAACTTACAACATAACCCCCCCCTTGAAGTCTTCAAATGCCGGAAGTCGTTTGAAAGGCTTCAAGACGCACACTGTTGAAGAAATCCGGCTTCATTGGCCTGGTATTGTATCCGGATCGTGGATACTGAATATAGCATTTAAGGGGTGTTGACACCTTCAGATGGGTGTAATTCCTTGAGGAAAAGGATTGGGTTTGTGATTGACGCGTGCATCGCAGGGTTGGTTAGCCGTTGGTTATCGGGAACTGGATCACCCGGGTGCCTTGGTGCTTGGCCGTCCTGGTGGGTTCTGTTCGTGCAGATTAGCCATCAGCGGTGTCTTTGATTCCCCCATACGGTTCTTCCTCTGGATGATTCACACGCGTTGGACTCTCGGTTCTGTAGACCGGCTCCTGGACATCTTTAGTCCTGTTAAGTAAAAACGGATTCCATGAGAAAAAGACAATATATGTTTTTTTTTTTTACATGACCTGCATTTTGAGATCTGTCAGCCGATATGCTGGCTTCCTCAGGGCCCCCCCTATTGGCTTATTGTGTCATCAGTCCTTTAACTAAGCACTCTGGCTATCAAGACAATGACTGGATATTTGCTATGGGAGACAAAGCTCTAGGGCTCATTAACATGAGGACATTTATTTATAGCTGAGGATACCATATATTAATAACTGATATCCTTCAGAACCATTTTTTTTTTTTTTTAGCTTAATTGTAGCGGTTCTGGGATAATAAAATGTAATAATATTTTATTTGACATGTGACACTTACTGTCAGCAACAAAATATCTGATACGATAGTCAACCTTCTACTTGGGAGGAATAAAACAAATAAAACCTTCCCCCTTTGGGGTGTCAATAAAACTCATTTTAGGCAATCACACTACCTTCTGCGGGTGACTTATCTGTTACCAGAATATCAAACCATTTTAGGTCTTCTGATATTAATTCTTTAGGATTCGGTCATCCTTTGTAATTATCGTCTTCTGCGACTTCTTGAAATTAAGCTGTTTGGAGCGACCTGTTTATGTCGGAGGAATGAAGTGACCACTGAAAAATAGGATAACAGTTAATTTCCAACGACCAAAATCCCTGTTAGGGATTTCAGGATCCTTACAACTGTAACCTGGTGAAAATATGGTGTTAGAACCTCTGTCTCCTATGCCTTTTCAGTGCATTCCTCTGATTTACTTTAACATAGGCGCTTCAAAGGCTCTGTGGCCCTTGGCTGGCCCCAGTATTTGTCCCTTAAAGAAATGTGATTCACACTTCGTACAGCAATGAAACCGTGTAACATATCCATAATTTGTTTTATTTTGGTTTCTGTATTGCTTACAGGCTGATCAGAATAGGGTTCTGTGACCCAGTTTCTGTACTTTCTGGGGACCACTGGCTCAGTTTTATCAGACATATCCCCTTCGGCAACATTGTTCTGATTCTGGGATATTTGTCTGGGCCTTAATTTCTCCCTATTTTTCTGGGGATTCTGGGGTGTCTTACCCTGCGGCTGCTCCCTATTTACCTGTGTTGGTCCCCGGGGCGAATTGGACCGGTAATAGTATGGGTTTCTACCTTTGGGTTTAAATTTGACCCGTTGGAGGTACACCCTATAGTTTCTCTTAAACCTTGCATCTGGTTCCCTAGGATGGTACCCCTGAGATGGTCTTTGTTCCCTCCCTCTAAAGGGTGTTTTCTGTCCCCCCCTCCTAATTGGTGGGGTATGCGGTCTCCCGCTGGGATGACTCTGTGGCATATCTCCTCTGACTATATCAGCACACGTAATTTTCTGGGTATCAACCCGTAATAATTGAGGAGATGCATTAATTTCATCCACAATTTGGGTTATGAGTTGAGGCCTTTCTTTGTATTCACCAGTTTGTTGGATAGAGTACAAATTGTCACTCTCTTTTACCACGGACTCCAGTGAGCACCCCCTTTCGTAGTCTTTTGCTAAACGCACTTTTGTGTGGGTAGGTAGGGCCTCAACGAACGTGGATTTAAACTCAGTTTCATTGTGGTCTGGCTCATTTTCTGCTAAGTGGTAAGCACTCCTGAGCACAGGCAACACTTCTGTGGGGTTTTGATTACTGGCACATTTCAAATTTTGTATAGCCGCACTAGCCGCTGTAACATTTTTGTGCTGGCCAAATTCTAGATGACAGCGGTGTTTAATTTCTTGCCATGAAGTACCAGACAGATCTTTAAAAGATGTGCAGAAATTTCGGTGTCTGGTTTCAAATACCCACGGTAAGAAATCAATCCTTGACAGGTCATCATCTAGGCCTAAAACTGATAATGTATTTTCATAGGCCTCAATGTGGTCTTTGACACACATGGATCCCTCTTGCTCAAAGACTGGGAAAGTATCATTTAACAATTTAATTATTTCTGATGCGTCCTGTTTAGGGGTACCTGTCTTTTCCTCTGATCCCAGGGAAAACTGGTCAGGCCTACTTTTATGGGGTGGTTCACTTTTTACCCCCTTTTGCTCTACAGATGGCTTGGGATAGGATGAGGGTTCTTTTTCTGGTCCCTCTCCAATGTCTAACTCCCACATTTCAGTTTGAGAGTCAGATATTAGATTTTGGTCAGAATCTATACTTTCAGGGTTAGGCATTGGCACATCACCCTGAGGCACAAGCTTTACTTGCTCTTTTAACTCTCCTGATTGCTTAATCAGGGATTCCTGTTCTGACTTAAGCTGATTTGTTTCTTCTTTTAAATTTTCACTGCTCATTACTCGGCAACTTTCTAAATTTCCACTGCTCATTACTTGGCAACTTTTTAAATTCTCACTGCTCATTACTTGGCAACTTTCTAAATTTTCACTGCTCATTACTTGGCAACTTTTGTCAGGAGATTCATTTTCCTGCAGATAACTCTCCCACTCTTTTTTTAGTTCCTGCATTCTTCTATTGTACTTTTGCAACTGTTCTGTTTCATTTTGCACTGTCATTATAGACTCGTGATAACGATCTGCCTTGTCATTGTCTCTATTTTTAGTGAGCTCACATTCCCTTTCTGTTAAATGTGGCTGGGATTCTGAGATATCTATCTCCGGTTGGGTATTTTGACAGTTAAACTCATCATTTTGACGTTTAAACTTATCATCAATATGCATCAGGATAATGCGGAACTTAGAAATCATGTCCTCAAGCCTTTCTATTTTCTCTATCTCAGATGAGCTGTCTTTTTGTGCAACCATTTGACCTTCCGAGTTCCACACGTCTTTTATATGACGGGCACGGTTTTTACGGCCTTTAATGTATGCTTGTCGATCAGCCTCACCAGACAAACTTTTTCTGGCATGATCTGTCATTTCAGCTTTAGAATTTTTTTCCAACCTTTCCTGTACCCATATCAATTTTCTCTGAGTACTCATCTCACCACTAAGGGCTGACTCTTGATAATCCCTATCAACATGCAATTCACTTTGACTAGACATTTTTAGGCTAAAAATTTTTTTTTCAAAAATTAATAATTAATAATTTCATGCCAAATATTATTTATGTCACCACCATAACTATGATTGATCTTGTACAAAACATCGACATTATCTCAGCGAGTGCCTCCATTTATATGTTGTGCTTTCTTAAGGTCATATTTACCCGCACAGTAATTTACTTTGAATTCTTTTATAACGAAGATGCTTTTAAATACAAGACAATCTATATGCCATAGTCTATAATATGAAACTTATTCACGGAGACGTATGATCATACAAAATAGCTAATTTATTGGTAGACAAAATATGAATATTTACATGAAATTAAAATACCAGTTGCGTCACATTAATGACTTGAAAATCAATAAAATACCCCCAAAATGGGCATGCAATACCTTTGATCTGAGTCATGATAGGTTCTCAAGATAACTTTTATGTAAATGACAATGAAACAAAAACGTCTATTTCACACGTCTAATCGTTACTTTACTGCAGGTAAGTAAAAGATCAAATAATGTGAAATATATTGGACGTTAGTTTTGTCAATAAAATTGAAACTATGTAAAAATAAAAATATAATAAAATTGTACTCTTAAGGAAAAGTGACAAGTTATTGATATGAGAACAAACCAGAACTACAGGATATTCAATATTTCAACATTTCTAGGGAACAACAATATATTTGAGATAAAATCAAAATGACATAGTTACCACTTCCAAGAATGGCTATTTCCCATTGGCAAGTGACCAGAGCTAAAATCGTTGCAGTCTTCATGCATAGTGCAAGCGTGCTCTCATGGGGCGCTCCTATTGGTGGGGTCCTCTTCTCATCCTCCCATTGAGCTCAAGATTACGATTTTAGATCTTAGATTGGATCCCCCTCTATCTGCCCCTCCCTATCTCATGGGTTTCCCTTTTTATTTTGAATAAAACAATAGGACTATAAAGATTATACCCAGTCCTGCCCCTCTGATAGCTGTCCTTAAATCATAGGCCTGTGGCACATATGGGCGTTCCTGCCAAGACGTGTTTGGTTTCTATTGGCTGACAGTTTAATAATTGACTTGTTCTCTGGGCTTGGAGAACCTCGAGTAATATTACTTCCAGCCACTAGGTGTCTCACCTTTATTGTGAGATAATCTATACGTTGGATATCTATATTTAAGGTTTAGACTATCGACATATATTTATCCATATATATATATATATCTCTATGTATGACTCTGGTATCTTTATATTATATAAAATACAATTAGTGTACTTTTGATTTTGATACGATATGTTCCCATATATTCTATTATAAATGTTTTTCCACAAAACAGTCTTTGCAATCAATGCATAGGTTACATCTCTCAATCAAATGAAAAATAATTATTAATGTGTTTACCTGACTTATTTTGATATGTGCTTGATGGATATGTGTTACATGTTAGTTCATATTTTTATACATGTTTCACAATGTGATATCTTTCATAATGTCGATTATGGTAGCTTATTTAAAACACTTCTATTTATAAAACAAATTTCTCATATAAATCTTTCTTAGAACAAAGCTCTAACCTACCGGGTATGTTTCCCTCGGTCCTAATTTATCGATTATCTAAACATTACTTATTTCATTTCGATATATATTCTTCCAATACAATGCATTATAAAATATCTCTGACTTGTATCAGATTTGTCCATCTCATAGATAGAGGCATGTCTTGTCCTTGGTGTGAGATATGAACTGGATTTCTCTGCCATTGTCTAAGTCACAGCTGAGACAATACTGTCTGTTTACCTTAGAGCAGCCTTATTCTGTGATACAATGGGAGTTATTTTACTCCAATGTGATGATAGCCCAGTTAAGTATCTGTGAAAACTTTCCCTATGGCAGGATAGCTAACCAGTGGTGATAATACACCTCTTCTTGTCCATTCACCAAAGCTGGGTCAACACTTCTTTTGTTCTGTGAGGAGAATTCCCATTGTTCAGACCCTTATCCAAGCTTGTAAAAGTTGTATAGTTAATGTATTGTTAGTGTCCTGGATGCTGGGCAAATATGACTTTGTTCCTAAAAGATCTCATTTCAATGATTCGTTTCAACTTTTAGGCTTAATAGATCTTTCATATTTTTGCTGAATAATAATATTGAATATATTATCATTTCTTCATACAAAACTTACAACAGTATCTGGAGGTGTTTTGTAGAGCTTTTTTGTAACACCCTCTCAGAGGTCAGAGCCAGGGGGAGAGTTCTGTAATGTGGTGGGAGTAATCCCAAAGTCCAAATCCAGTTCACCTCTCTGTGAGGAGGGAGACATTCTTGTCTGTGACGGGGCTGTGCGGGAGGATGGCGCTACCGCCATTTTAACTGCTGCTCTAGTCAGAGTTTTTTGGCTCTTTTCTTGTTTTCATTTTGACTTTTCCCCACTATACATTATATAAAATTGTGTCCAGGATGTTCACTGATATAGTAGTTACCGTGTGAAGACGAATAACCAGCTGTGACACCGCATTATGAGGCTGTCTTGTCCCGGTGTGTGCAGAGCTCTAAAGAGCCGTGTCCTGCCTAGTCAGCCGCACGCATGCGTCCCCCCCATTTTAAAATTTAAAAGGCCTAGAGGACCGAGTTTTAAGTGGTGGGGTTAACGCGTTTCGTCCTGGAAGACGACTTGAGAAAACAGACAAAATGTACTCAGCCAATGAGAGGGAATGACTCCATTTTTATTTTTCTCCTGCTATCAATGGCCAACACGGTACAACACTTCATCCATGTCTTTGGTGATCTCTGATCTCCTTATGAAGTGTTTCTTACATGATGAAGATTAGCCATGGAGTACCATATTTATCGGCGTATACCGCACACTATTTTGCCCTGAAAATCAGGGCAAAATCGTGGGTGCGCGATATACGCCGATACCCGCTTTCCCGCCACGAGTTTGAATACTGCGCCGGCATATACCGAGCGCAGTACACTCGTGTATCTTCGGGCAGTCTCGGCGCCTCTCACGCTGACGTCCTGAGCGTACAGGACGTCATCGCGAGAGTTGCCAAGCCTGCCCGACGATACACGAGTGTACTGTGCTCGGTATATGTCGGCTCAGTATTCAAACTCGGCGCGGGAAACGAGCGGGGAGGATGCGAGGACGCCATAGAAAGACGCCGGACCCGACGAAGAGGACACCCGAAGCCACAGAAGGACACCGGACCCGATGAAGAGGACACCCGAAGCCGCAGAAAGATGCCGGACCCGACGAAGGGGACACCCAAAGCCGCAGACGGACGCCGGACCCGACGAGGCCGCCGATGGACGGCGCGCAAGACACCAAAACTGTAAGTACAAAAAAAACTTTTTTTCCACAGGATTCACGGCAACTTTAGGGGTGCGCGGTATACGCGGGAGCGCGTTATACCGCGATAAATACGGTATATCTGAGGTGTACAGTACAGACCAAAAGTTTGGACACCCCCTCTCATTCAAAGAGTCATGACTATGAAAATTGTAGATTCACACTGAAGCCATCAAAACTAAATCTAAAAATAAATAAAATATATTTCATATTCTAGGTTCTTCAAAGTAGCCACATTTTGCTTTGATTACTGCTTGGCACACTCTTGGCATTCTCTTGATGAGCTTCAAGAGGTAGTCACCTGGCGCAGCACCCCATCACTCTCCTTCTTGGTCACATAGCCCTTCCCCCGCCTGGAGGTGTGTTTGGGGTCATTGTCCTGTTGAAAAATAAATGATGGTCCAACTAAACGCAAACCGGATGGAATAGCATGCCGCTGCAAGATGCTGTGGTAGCCATGCTGGTTCAGTATGCCTTCAATTTTGATGAAATCCCCAACAGTGTCACCAGCAAAGCACCCCCACACCATCACACCTCCTTCTCCATGCTTCACGGTGGGAACCAGGCATGTAGAGTCCATCCGTTCACCTTTTCTGTGTCGCACAAAGACACGGGGGTTGGAACCAAAGATCTCAAGTTTGGACTCATCAGACCAAAGCACAGATTTCCACTGGTCTAATGTCCATTCCTTGTGTTCTTTATCCCAATCAAGTCTCTTCTGCTTGTTGCTTTTCTTTAGCAGAGGTTTCCTAGCAGATATTCTACCATGAAGGCCGGATTCACACAGTCTCCTCTTACCAGTCCTAGAGATGTGTCTGCTGCAAAAGGTGGAAGAACTGAGAAGATGAAATATATTTTCAGTTGTGTCACACTTTTTTGTTCTGTATAATTCCACATGTGTTACTTCATAGTTTTCATGCCTTCAGTGTGACTCTACAATTTTCATAGTCATGGAAATAAAGAAAACTCTTTGATTGAGAAGGGGTGTCCAAACTTTTGCTCTGTACTGTATATCAGGGTGTGCTTCTTCCCCACATGTCCAGCAACATTCATATACAAGACATTTCCCGCACTCACTAATACACCTCGAGGGTTGTGTGGGACCCCTGATGTACAGGAAGACAGGACTTCAGTGAGGAACAATTCTCTCACTCAGGACAGGAATACGGCTTCTCCCCCGTGTGAGATCTCTGATGTCTGTTAAGACTGGACTTATCTGAAAAACATTTCCCGCACTCAGAACAGGAAAAAGGCTTCTCCCCCGTGTGAGATCTCTGATGTATGGAAAGATAGGACTTCTGTGAAAAACATTTTCCGCACTCAGAACAGGAAAAAGGCTTCTCCCCCGTGTGAGATCTCTGATGTCTGTAAAGCTTGGACTTCTGTGAAAAACATTTTCCGCACTCAGAACAGGAAAAAGGCTTCTCCCCCGTGTGAGATCTCTGATGTGTGGAAAGATTGGACTTCACTGAAAAACATTTCCCGCACTCAGCACAGGAATACGGCTTCTCACCTGTGTGAGATCTCTGATGTCTGTAAAACTTGGACTTCTGTGAAAAACATTTTCCGCACTCAGAACAGGAAAAAGGCTTCTCCCCCGTGTGAGATCTCTGATGTGCGTTACGACTGGATGTCTGCGAAAAACATTTCCCGCACACAGAACAGGAAAAAGGCTTCTCCCCCGTGTGTGATCTCTGATGTGTGGAAAGACTGGACTTCACTGAAAAACATTTCCCGCACTCAGAACAGGAAAAGGGCAACTCCGTGTGAGATCTCTGATGTGTGGAAAGATTGGACTTCTGTGAAAAACATTTTCCGCACTCAGAACAGGAAAAAGGCTTCTCCCCCGTGTGAGATCTCTGATGTCTGTTAAAACTGGACAAATCTGAAAAACATTTCCCGCACTCAGCACAGGAAAAAGGCTTCTCGCCCGTGTGAGATCTCTGATGTTTGGAAAGATTGGACTTCACTGAAAAACATTTCCCGCACTCAGCACAGGAATACGGCTTCTCACCTGTGTGAGATCTCCGATGTATAAAAAGATAGGACTTCTCTGAAAAACATTTCCCGCACTCAGAACAAGAAAAAGGCTTCTCCCCCGTGTGTGATCTCTGATGTGTGGAAAGATTGGACTTCACTGAAAAAAATTTCCCGCACTCAGCACAGGAATACGGCTTCTCACCTGTGTGAGATCTTTTATGCTCTTTAAGCTGGTATTTTAAACGGAAACACTTCCCGCACTCAGTACAGGGAAGTATCTTATCAGCATCGTCCCGCACAGTCTGAGGTTCCTCAGGATAAGAGGAATACGATGGTCCGGCACCGTCCTGCACAGTTTGAGGTTCCTCAGGATAAGAGGAATACGATGGTCCGGCACTGTCCCGCACAGTCTGAGGTTCCTCAGGATAAGAGGAATACGATGGTCCGGCACCGTCCCGCACAGTCTGAGGTTCCTCAGGATAAGAGGAATACGATGGTCCGTCACCGTCCCGCACAGTCTGAGGTTCCTCAGGATAAGAGGAATACGATGGTCCATCTACACTGTGTGGTGCCGGATGGACATTGGAGGTAGTCAGGTTTTCTCCTGGACTATACTGTGTGATGTCCTCATCTTCTACTTTACAGTCTGGAGACAAAGTGAGACAATCCTCTGAGGTTTTCCTCATCTCCCGTCCATCTACTAAAATAGAAATACAAAGATTATTACTAGACATGAGCTGATTGGTTCCCCTAAACCAGGACTCCGCCCACATCAGGCAGCTTTGTCTCTGAGGATCTTACAATTCCCCCCTCAAGGTAACTAGTAAATGGCTCCTCTGATCTCCTACCAGATCATTTCTTTATTCATGGACCTTAGTCAGAGAGTGAGGAAACAACGAGAACTGTCTTTTATAGGAGTGACAGTGATGAGGGGATTTTAGGACGAGGGTCAGGAGTATGTAATGTACAACATAGAGTATATAGTGCAGGGGTCAGGAGTATGTAATGTACAACATAGAGAATATAGTGCAGGGGTCAGGAGTATGTAATGTACAACAGAGCAGAACTCAAAATGTCAAGTCCTTAGCTACTATCCAGGCCTCAAGGGTTACTCACCACCAGTTGCCCCACCCAACTCCTAAGCTGCCCCGCCCCTAATTCCACCCCTAAAAACGCCCTCATAAATTATCTCATGAAATGGCACTTAAATGTTTTATGCAGAATTAAGTTCCAAAAATAAATGTTAACAACTTTATCAGTGCCCACCATTGAAGACTCACTGTGCCCGTCATATGCATTCTCACCTGGGCAGAGCAAGAGAGAGGGCGGCCGGATCATGACTGGAGGAAGAGGAAAGCCGCGGGATCACAGAGTGGGAAAGCATTCCGGAACAGCTTACATTACAATTGCCTCGCCTCTGCTCCGCTCCCCATCATACACAGCCCCGCCTCCTCCTGCCCCGCACCTGTGATAAACAGAAAACATCCCAGAATTGGACCGGTATTCTGTCTATCACAAGCGTGGGGTCAGGAGGAGGCGGGGCCTCCATGCTCCCTTCCCCCAGGGCAATCGCTGGGAAAACGGCTCCCGATCAATCCCGCCCACCAACGGTGTTAAGTTGAATCTGTTTGTAAGTTTGAACTGGTACATTTTTAAAGTGAAGCTCCAGCAAAAAAATGTTGCTGTCTGTGCCCCGTGTTCAGAAGATTTCACCTCACTTTCTGTCCCAATGACAATTGGATTTAAAAAATTTGGGGTTATTAGGGAAACAAGGATTGGTGATAAAGCATCAGTGGAGAGGAGACACCTTTTTCCCATATCAACTCTGAGGCCCCGTACACACCATAGAATCCATCCGCAGATAAATCCCAGCAAATGGGTTTCAGCGAATAGATCCTATGGTGTGTACACGCCAGCGGATCTGTTTCCGCGGATATATCTCCCCTGGGATGGATTCCAGCAGATCGAATATTCGCTGACATGCAGAACAGATCCATCTGCTGGAGTCCATCCCAACGGATGGATCTGCTGGTCTGTATAGACTCACCGGATCCATCCGTCCGAAGGGATCCCCTGCATGCGTCGTAATGATTCGACGCATGCGTGGAATTCCTTATATGACAGCGTCGCGCACGTCGCCGCGTCATAATCGCGGCGACGGAGCGACACGTCATCGCCAGAGGATTTCGGCGCGGATTTCAATGCGATGGTGAGTACACTCCATCGCATTAAAATCTGCTGAAATCCTCGAGAGGATTTATCCGCGGAAACGGTCCGCGGATAAATCCTCCCGTGTGTATGGGGCCTTACAGGAGAGAATTTGTCTTCCTAGGGGTAGATGTCCTCTCACTTCCTGTTGTCTCCCTCCGTTTGTAAGTAGAGTCGTTTGTAAGTCGGATGTTTGAAAGTAAGGCACCGCCTGTATATACTATACACTCTGCAGAAAATTGTGCCTTAGGTGTTGGTGGTACCAGAACACTGTAAGCCCTCACAGTTACTCTTGGTGGGTGCTGGAATGGGCCCTGCTGTGAAATATTAGATCAAAAATTGTAATTATGTGTCCCTGTTAAACAGAGGCAGAAAATCTGGGCCTTAGGCAGTGGTGGTAGTGCCCTGAAACAAAAATATTATTAGAAGATATCAACATGAACATTGAGGAGGAATAGGATAGTCACTCAGCATAATAGGATAGTCACTCAGCATAGGCAGTCTTCAAGGGATCCCACATCCATAGAAAAATCAATTGGTTACATCAGCATCAGGTGCTTGGTAGCTGGTGATCCAAGACTGATTCATTTTTATGAAGGTGAGCCGATCAACAGAGTCTGTGGACAGGCGCACTCTGTGATCGGTTACAAAACCTCCAGCAGAACTGAATGTGCGTTCAGAAAGAACGCTGGATGCAGGACAGGCCAGTAGCTCAATTGCATATTGTGCAAGCTCTGGCCAGTGGTCCATCCTCAAGACCCAGTAACCCAGAGGATTTTCTGTTGGAAAGGTCTCCAAGTCTGATCTTGCCCCTAGATATTCCTGCACCATGTAATTCAGACACTGGCGACGGTTGCTGGAACCGATCAGACCTTGGGGCTGCAGACTGAAGAATTGTCTGAAGGTATCGGTCAGACGGCCACCTTCTCCACCGCTCTTTCTGTGATTGGACGAAGCCTCAGCAACACGTTGTCCAGCACCAGGAAATTGTAACCTCCCAGGCCCTGGAAACGCATTGCACAAACCTTTCTGTAAGGCCTCCCAAAGATGTTTCATCCTCTGCTCCCTCTGCAAAGGGTGGATAAGTTCTGGGGAAGTTCCTGAAAACAGGGCACATGGGTCAAGTGTCCATGTCGGAGGGCGGAGAGTAGGTTGGTGCCTACAACCATTCCTGGTTGAAGCTGGTGTGGCGTCAACCACCTCTGAGCCTGCTCCTGCAGAGCTGACCGAATCTCTGCCCCTGCTCCCTAAGCAGACCAACTTAAGCACCGCATGGCATCTTTTTGCCTGAGTGCTTGCATAGCCCCTTGAACGTCTACGGAGCATCGCTGGTTCAGAAGACAAATCTGCAGAGGCAGAGTACATAGAGGAAGAAGAGGAGGGGGTGGAGGAGAGAGCTGAGGCAGAATCACCACAACTAGCATTTTGGAGGTGTGGTGGCAGAACAAGCTCCAACAATACTGAACTCTGTCCTGCATCCTTCCCAGCTGCCAGCAGAGTTACCCAGTGCATCGTGAAAGAAAGTCCCTGTCCATGCCTGCTGGACCACGAGTCAGCGGTAATATGCACCTTACTGCTGACTGCCCTGTCCAATAAGGCCAAGACATTGCCTTCCACATGCTGGTAGAGAACCGGAATGGTCTTACGTGAAAAGAAATGGTGTTTGGGAACCTGCCACTGAGGTACCGCACATTCCACAAATTCACAAAGGGGCAGAGTCTACCAGCTGAAAAGGCAGCAGTTGCAGTGCTAACAATTTGGCCAAGCTAGCATTCAGACGCTGAGCATGTGGATGGCTGGGACCGAATTTCTTTCTACGTTTTAGCTACAGGGGTAGGGAAATTTGCCTGCTACAATCGGATATTGGTGCACTGCTAGCAGATTTCCCACAAGTACTTGGGACACCTAATTCTACACCTTCATTCCTCTCAGTGCAGGTTTCTGAGAGGACTGAAGGTATAGTGGGGTTTGGAGATCCCAGCTGATGAGAAGCAAGGAGAGGTCCGCCTTCTTCTTTCATGTGGGCCTTTTAAGTGCTCTTGCCAATAGACTGCATGGGAGGTCGACATATGTCTGGTCAAGCATGTGGTATATATATATATATATATATATATATATATATATATATATATATATATATATTAAATGCACTGCAGCTAACTGAATCACCTGCCTGCTCAATCTAAATGACACTCTGTCTCTGTCCATGGCAACAACACACTACACAGGGCCGACGTGCATGCGGCCTTAAATATTGTGGGGTGTGGACTTGGTCCCCCTGAGCCATGATTGGTAAAAGGCACCCTGCCTTTGGATAATTATGGCTCTCTTCACTGACGGCGCTGGGATTGGCCAAAGTATGCGAGTCATAGTGCATGCTTTGGCCAATCATCATACAGCAATGCACTGCGATCTCGCATAATGGGGCGTGATGCGGCGCTCGAATTTGTCGCGAACGCCCCATAATGTTCATTTTTCGATGAACGGGCGAACAGCCAATGTTAGAGTGGAACTCATGTTGGACCCGAACATAAATCTCATCCCTACTAGTTAGAGACCGGGAGCTCAGGGAGAGAAGATCTGCAGTGAGAGACTGTGTGAGAAGAAGAGAACTATTCTGTGTTACCAAGAGTTATGTAGAACTAGCGTTAGTGACTGTAACAAGATTTGTTACCATAGGAGACAGCGGTCCTACCTATACAGAAGTGGTGTCCGGCTGGAGGCCTTCCACTGTATAGCAGTCTACCTATAGAAGTCTCGGAGTCTGCCAATGGTCATTACATCTACTCAAATGTGTCCTGGCCCTAAACCGGCTCTCCAACCGTTCTTGTTCAGGCTGGATTCACATCTATGCATTTCTTGTGATTTTTGCATTTTGCAGACTTGCACTACAGATTGTGTTCCATAGGAAACCATGTTAAATAGACTGTAGTCCAAATCCGCACAATGCAAAAAGCACAAAAAATGCAAAGGTGTGAATCAAGCCTCAGAGACAATAAATCTCTTGTTTGCATTCAAAACACGACTAGTGCCCATCATTCAATCTTGCATTACACCCACCATGCCTCGTAACCCACTCTACAAAGAAGGATGTCAGCTATCTCTAACTCTGGAGGTCACCGATAGGCCTCAGGGGGCCCAGGACCTTGTTACATGCAATTGATTATATAGTGCAGGGGTCAGGAGTATGTAATGTACAACATAGAGTATATAGTGCAGGGGTCAGGAGTATGTAATGTACAACATAGAGTATATAGTGCAGGGGTCAGGACTCATGATATTGGTATTCAGTAATCAGTGGTGGGTGAAATGATTACTGGAGACAAGTTGCAGAGATCCCACACCGCTGCCTCCCATCTCCTGAGACTGCACTCAGTGACTTGGGTCTGAGACTATACAGACATATCCCTCCACCCGGCACAGCCAGCAAATAACAGAGCAAGTAACCCGGGAGAATTGTTCTGTCAGAGATCTCACTAGACCCGGGCATGGGGCAGAAGACCCAAGGTACATACCCCAGGTGTCTAGGTCAAGCAAACCCTATGGTGAAAATCAACATTTTGCTGCCAGCTGAACCCCAGAATCTCCATAAATCCAGTCTAGAGACATAAATTGTGTCTGCAGCACAGAGAAGGAAGATTATCCGAGAGAAATACAGGAATACAGGACGGGGAACACAGCTCAGGAAAGTGACCAGGGGATTACAGGCTGATATCACCCAGTCCCCGCCCTACTCTGGACCAACCAGTGAGCAGTATGGGTGGAGGAATGGATTTAGTGTTAATGACCCACCTGTGCTGATCTCTGTAGGAGTGTCCTCCTCTAGAAATGTCCCCGTTATTCCATCCTCCTCCATAGACTGCTGATCATCCCTCACATACGTCTCTTCTTCTTCTGATTTCACCTCAAATTCTATATCGATTGGATCTCCACTCTAAACCAAGAGAATGAGAGAGAATATCATCTGTAAGATATAAACTTACATACAAAATCCACACATCATCTCCACCAGTCCATGTTCTAGATGCTCCGCCCCACCGACCTTGTAACAGTGGGGGATGGTGTGACCTTCCTGTGTGGAATCCCGGGAATACAGAGGACAGGGACATCTCTCTGGTGGGTTCCTGGTATTAGGTGGCTCCATCATATCCTTGTGTCCTTCTGAAAACTCCTCCATCACTCCATACTCCTCATCCTCCTCTTTATACTCTTCTTTTACATCAATATTATCATCCCCGAGGTTTCCACTCTGAATATATAATAAAACATTCATTATAACAAACATGCTGTGTATAGATCATAACTACCAATAATTGTTCCTCATCTACCTGATGATGGTGGGGGATGGTGTGACCTTCCTGTGTGGAATCCCGGGAATACAGAGGACGGGGACATCTCTCTGGTGGGTTCCTGTAGCTGGATGACTCCTCCATGGTGTCCTGGTACTGATCTTTGTGTTCTTCCTTCATCACCCCATCCTCATCGTCCTCCTCTTTTATCTCTTCTTTAACCTCAACTTTAGGATCTCTCAGGTCTCCACTCTGAATATAGAATAAAAATGACATCAATGGTAACAATGCAGATAATGTACAGATCCTAATGATACTATCAGTGATTGTTCGTCATCTACCTGATGATGGTGGGGGATGGTGTGACCTTCCTGTGTGGAATCCCGGGAATACAGAGGACGGGGACATCTCTCTGGTGGGTTCCCATTACTGGATCCATCTGTAGGAAACACACACACTGACTGAATACATTGTTTCTATGTGTTTATCAGATGATGGGGGATCTAGGTGGAGCCTCCGTACTGCTCTCTCCTTTACAATAAAGTCTCCTCTTACCCGGTGATGTGAGGGGCGGCTGATTCTCCATCATGACGTCCTTGTAGAGATCCTTGTGTCCTTCTAAATACTCCTACATAGGGAAATAGACAGTGACATCACCTGATACTTACAAAGATAAAGTCATCATCCAGACACATCCCTTGTGTTGAACCTTCACAGACATCAGGAATAGTTATTTCCTCCTCCATAAAGATTATAAAATCAAACACACGTATCACAAGTCCACCTCTAACTAAAACCCCCAACCCGTATTATCGTATGAACTGAAAAGGTGAAATCAATGTGAAAAAAAAAAACACATTTCCGAAATAAAGAGAATGTTCCGGCCCCGTAAGTGGTGGAATGTTCTGACCCTGAAGGGGTTAATGTACGACTCCACACTATATATGTGTACATACCTCCCAACTTTCTGAGATGGGAATGAGGGACTTCTATTAGCAAAAGTATGTAAGCATAGGACACACCCCCTGACACACCCCTTAATGGAGATAAAGGGCTAGATTCAGGTAGCTGCCCCCCTTCTTACGGCGGCGCAGCGTATCGTATTTACGCTATGCCACCGCAACTTACAGGAGCAAGTGCAGTATTCACAAAGCACTTGCTCCGTAAGTTGCGGCGGCGTAGCGTAAATGGGGTCGGCGTAAACCCGCGTAATTCAAATGTGGAAGGGGGGGCGTGTTTTATGCTAATATGCGATGACCTGACGTGATTGACGTGTTTTACGAATGGCGCATGCGCCGTCCGTGTACATATCCCAGTGTGCATTGCTTCAAATGACGTCGCAAGGACGTCCTTGGTTTCGATGTGAACATAAATTACGTCCAGCCCTATTCGCGAACGACTTACGCAAACGACGCAAAAAATTAAAATTTCGAAGCGGGAACGACGTCCATACTTAACGTTGGCTGCGCCACCTAATAGCAGGAGCAACGTTACGCCGAAAAAGTCTTACGCAAACAACGTAAAAAACTACCGCCGGGCGCACGTACGTTTGTGAATCGGCGTAACTAGGTAATTTGCATACTCTACGCCGAAAACAACGGAAGCGCCACCTAGCGGCCTGCGTGAGAATGCACCCTAACATACGACGGCGTAAGAGACATATGCCAGTCGTATCTTAGGCTAATGTCGGCGTATCTTGCTTTCTGAATACATAAAGAAAATACGCCGGCGCAGTTTTGAATTTACGCTGCGTATCTATGGATACGCCGGCGTAAATCGTTGCTGAATCAGGCCCAATTTTTTTTTAAATAAGTTAAACCCACAAGTGCATTTTTACCACTAATATTCCTTTATATTGGCTTTTGGAATTTACAAATGCAGCAGAAAAATGTAGAAATTGGATGGAAGGTTTAGCACCGGGAAAGACTTTTTGATAGATAAATAGTGCATTTTATATACATGTATATAGATCAGACCAGCATGAGGGACACATGAGGAGGAAAGAGGGACTTTGTTGTGAATGAGGGACAGTCCCTCCAAATCAGGGACAGTTGGGAGGTATATGTGTGTATTATCCTCTGCTGGAGATAAAAGACGTCACAGTGACTATGGAGGAAGAGGACGGACATGACGGGGTTACTGGGTGTAAATAGAAGATAAGATCTTATTACCTCCTCTGCTGCCGATTCCAGCGATGTCTCCTCTCTACTTCCTCCCGACTCACCTCTCACCCCGAACTTCCTGTCTGTCCCTGACATCACTTCCTGTCTTCCATAGAGACTTCCTGGCTCTATGGTAGAAGTGAGATCACCACCTTGTGGATCTCAGAGGAACTGCAGCCCCGAGAAACATCTCGTAGTGTGAACTCGGCCTTGTGTTGTGTGTGTATGTACTGTATATCCTTATAGATGGGTCATCTCCACTCCCACCAAGGGGGAGAGAAATAAATTACTGCCTAGTCCAGACTTTCTCAGCCAGGGTTCCTCCAAAGGGTTCTAGGGGTTCCTTGAGCAATTTCTGTCTCTCAGTAACAACTGACATCTGTAAGGAGAGCAGTCTTCCCACTGATGACATATATGATAGGGTGACCAGACATCCCCAGTTTCAGGGGACAGTCCCCTGATTGAGGACACTGTCCCTGGACCAAGTCTGTCCCCGGTTTTGTCCCCAGATTGGATTTATTAGGGGGCAAGGGCAATTTCAAAGACAGTCAGTGCAGAATTTTAAAAAAAAATTTGAATTACACACCCCGCTCCGCCGTGTCTACTAGCATAGGGGGGGTTGTATTTTTCCCATTATCTGTGCCCCCTTCTGATGATCATGTGCTGGTCGGAGTGAAGGGAATATTTATTCAGTTTCGGGCGCATGCCCATTCAGCTTCGCTCGCATGTTCTTCTGCCTTCTGCCTCAAATCCTGGCCAGCCACCTGCCTATCTCCTTGCCTTCCCTGGCGGAGTGATCTTCCTCCGCTCCCCACCCAGTAGTAGCCGGGGCCCGAAGAGTAAGACTTGAGAGGCTGTGAGGTGGGCGGCGACGGGCAAAGAGTCGCTGATTGGTGCCATTATTAGTAAAGAAAAAATATGTCCCCGGATTTCATTTTAAAAATCTGGTCACCTTAATATAAGAGGGTTCTTCTCCCATTGGTCACCAATGAAGGGGACCACTACACTGACCACTGATATAAGGAGAAATTCCATCCAAACCGTGAGATTGGTCAGAGACTAATTGGTATCATTCTGGGCATTGCCAGACGAGGTCTTGGTGACAGAGTGAAGGGTGATGCTGCTCATACTATATGTAACCCTCATCTACATCATGGACTTCTTCTTCAGCTTCTTAGTAAAAAGTAGGGATGAGCCGAACACCCCCCCGTTCGGTTCGCAAAAGAACCTTCGAACGGACCGAACGTTCGCGCAAACTTTTAGAACCCCATTGACGTCTATGGGACTCAAACGTTCGAATTCAAAAGTGCTCATTTTAAAGCCTAATATGCAAGTTATTGTCGTAAAACGGGTCTGAGAACCCGGGTCTTGCCCCAGGGAAAATGTATCAATGGAAATTTTTTTTTTAAAAACGGTTGTTTTTTCTGGAGCAGTGATTTTATTTTAATGATTCTTATGCCGTGTACACACCATCACTTTATGTGATGAAAAAAAACGACATTTTCTGTGAAGTAAAAAACGACGTTTTTGAAACTTCAATTTTCAAAGACGAAGTTGCCTACATACCATCGTTTTTCTCACAATGTTCTAGCAAAGCGAGGTTACGTTCAACACGTTTTTCCCTTGAAGCTTGCTTCATAACTAGCTTCTGGGCATGCGCGGGTGTAAAAACGTCGTTTTAAACGAAGTTTTTTGCTACACACGGTCAATTTCTGTGAAGTAAAAAACGACGTTTTAAAAAACGACACATAAAATTGAAGCATGCTTCAATTTTTTTTGGTCGTTTTTTACAAGACATAAAACGACGTTTTCCCCCACACACGGTCATTTAAAGTGACGTTTTTAAAAATGTCGTTTTTTTCATCACATAAAGTGATGGTGTGTATGCGGCATAAAAGTGAAAAAAAAATTTGGAAAAATTCCTTTAAATATCGTACCTGCTGGGTGTCTATAGTATGCCTGTGAAGTGGCGCGTGTTTCCCGTGTTTAGAACTGTCCCTGCACAAAATGAGATTACTATAAGAAAAAAGTAATTAAAACTGCTTGCGGCTTTAATGTAATGTCTGGTCCCTGCAATATGGATGAAAATCATTGAGAAAAAAAGCATGGGTTTCCCCGCCCCCCTCCCTCCAGGTCATTACCAGCCCCTTTGGCCCTATATACTTTGAACAGCAGTATACAGGCGGTGCAAAGAAGACAGGGACTGTAGGTTTGTTGTTAAGTAGAATCCGTTTGTAATTTTGAACTGGTACTTCTTTAAAGTGTAGCTCCAGCCATAAAATCTATTTTTAAGCTTTTCTGAAAACATGGAGAAGGGATATCACCCCTGTAACATTTGTTTTGCTGTCTGTGCCCCGTGTTCAGAAGATTGCACCTCACTTTCTGTCCCAATGACAAATGATTTTTTGAAAATGTGTTTTTTTTAGTGAAACGAGGATTGGTGATAAAGCATCAGTGGACAGGAGACGCCTCTTACAGAAGAGAATTTCCCTTCCTAGGGGTAGATTTCCTCTCACTTCCTGTTGTCTCCTTACGTTTGCAAGTAGGAGTCGTTTGTAATTTGGATGTTTGAAAGTAGGGGCCTGCCGTATATACTCTGCAGAAATCTGGGCCCTAGGTGTTGGTGTTGCCACAACACTGTAAGCCCTCACAGTTAGTCTTGGTGGGCGCTGGAACGCCCTGCTGTGTGAACTATTATATAAAGAATTGTAAGTACATGCCCCTGTTGAACAGGGGCAGAAAAATTGGGCCTTAGGCACTGGTGCTGGTGCCACAACACTGTAAGTCCTCACAGTTATGCCGCGTACACACAATGGCCCAGATTCACAAAGCACTTACGCCGACGTATAATAAGTTACGCCGACGTAAGTGCAAATGTGCGCAGTTGTATCTGTGCGCCAGACCCACAAACAGATGTGCGCCTAAAAACAGGCTACATCCCGCCGACGTAGCTTGCTTAGGCCGGCGTAGGGTGGGCGAACATTTAGGCTGGGCGGATGGCGCCGCTCCCATTGATTAGCCATTCAAACATGCAAATGAGGGAAATACGGCGATTCACGAACCTGCGTGTGCCCGGCGCATGCTACGCGAGATGTGCGTAAGTTGTACGTCCGGCGTAAAGTTATTCCCCATAAAGGAGGTGCAACCCAGCAGCAGACATGCTCAGGTCTGCACCAGGGAACACAAGCCGGCGCATTGTGCGTTGGACTGGTTGGGCGTACGTTATGTTTACGGCGTACGCAGTGATCCGGCGTAGCTTAGACAGTTGTGCCGGCGTGGTTGTGAGCAAGCGCGGGGGGGTGTGCGAATGCGCAGTTCGTGATATGTACCTGTCTGGCGCTCGGCCCATCATTTGCATGGGGTCACGCCTCATTTGCATGGGTCACGTTCACCTACGCCGGCGTACGCCTTTGAAACCCACGCCACGCTGGCGCATCGTTGGGAGCACTGGCTTGCTGAATGCAATGCTTGCCTCTCTGCGCTGCGTTGGCGTAGCGTACGGTGGTTACTCTACAGCGGCGTAATGTGCGCCTTGCTTTCTGTGAATCTGGTCCAATCATTTTTCGTGTTGTTAAAAAACGACGTTTTTCAGGTTCTAGAAAAAACAACGTTTTTTTCAACCCGATCATTAAAACGGCCTTGCCTACACACGATCTTAAAAAACAAAATACTCTAGCAAAGCGTGGTGATGTACAACACGTATGTCGGCACTATAAAGGGGAAGTTCCAAGCGGATGGTGCCACCCTTGGGGCTGCTTTTGCTGATTCGTGCTTTTTAGTCTGTTACAGCGTGATGAATGTGCTTTCTCCATTACGAATGCTAATTTTACCAGAACCAGCGCTCCCGTCTCATAACTTGCTTCTGAGCATGCGCGGGTTTTTCACGTTGTTAATGCCCACACACGACCATTTTTTACAACCCGAAAAACGACAACGTTAAAAACTTTGTGAAAAAATAGAGCACGTTCGGGAAAAAATTTGGCCGTTTTTCAGAACCCGAAAAATGCTCTGAAGCCCACACACCATCGTTTTTAATGACAAAAACTAAATTTTTTACAACCCGAAAAACGATCGTGTGTAAGCGGCATTAGTCTTGGTGGGCGCTGGAACGTCCTGCTGTTTGAACTATTATATCAAGAATTTTAATTACATGCCATTGTTGAACAGTGGTAGAAAAATTGGGCCTTTGGTGCTGGTGCCACAACACTGTAAGCCCTCACAGTTACTCTTGGTGGGCGCAGGAATGGGCCCTGCTGTGAAATATTAGATCAATAATTGTAATTACATGCCCCTGTTGAACAGGGGCAGAAAAAATGGACCTTAGGCAATGGTGCTGGTGCCACAACACTGCAACCCCTCACAGATACTCTAGTTGGAGCACAGTATTAAGCCCTGCTGCAAAGTATGAGATCAAAAATTGTAATTACACGCCAATGTTAAACAGGGGCAGAAAAATTGGGCCTTAGCCACTGGTGGCGGTGCCCAGAACCAAAAATGTTCTTACAAGATATCAGCATGATCATTGAGGAGGAAAAAGATAGTCACTCAGCATCAGCATAGGCAGTCTTGAAGGGATCTGACATTTAAAAAAAAATGATTCAGTTACATCACAGCATCAGGTGCTTGGTAGCTGTTGGTGATCCAAGCCTGATTATTTTTTATGAAGGTCAGTCGATCGACGGAGTCGGTGGAGAGGCGTACCCTGTGATCGGTTACAAAGCCTCCAGCAGCACTGAATGTGCGTTCTGAAAGAACACTGGATGCAGGACAGGCCAGTAGCTCAATTGCGTACTGTGCAAGCTGTGGCCAGTGATCCATCCTCAAGATCCAGTAAGCCAGAGGATTTTCGGTGGGAAAGGTGTCCAAGTCTGATCTTGCCCCTAGGTATTCCCGCACCATGTAAAACAGATGCTGGCGATGGTTGCTGGAACTGGTCATACCTTGGGGCCAGTGGCGGCCCGTCCATAGGGGGTGCCCGGGCGCCGCCCCCCATCCCCCAGTCAGTAAAAAAAAAAAAAAAAAAAAAAATTATTTAAATCTGTCCCTTTAAGAAAAAAAAAATCCAAAAAAGGGCCTTATGTGCACTGACGCCGGGAACAGTGCGGTAGGAGTAGCGCCACGTCTGTGCAATCACGGGATTGCAGACTCGGCGCTACATTGGCAAAAAAAATATGCCTTTGTGGCGTTCTCCATCGCGCCACTTGCTTCCGGCGCGATGGAGTGTATTGTTATGGCCGGGCGGGTGCATACACTTTCTGCGTGCACCCGCCCGTCTCTGTGCTCGTTCCGACGTCACTGGAAAAACCGGAAGTGACGTCGGGACTGCACAAGCTCAGTGCGCCCGACCGAGGAAAAGGTAAGCTGCAGCTATGCCTGCCTGCCTGCCAGCCATGTCTCTAGCTTTGGACGCTACACAACACCCCACCCGCTTATACTAAGCATCGGCGGCAGCATTCAACCCCCCCCCCCCCCTCGTATTCAACAACGTTTTTTTTTTTATTCGGCGGCCGGCACCCCCCCCCCCCCATCCTTTCAGTCTATCATTGTTTTGATGTAGCTAAACCTGTCCTTAAATGTGACCTTTCGGCAGACATAACAGGTATAATTTAATGTATACATTAGAGTGTGAGAGAGAACTGGTTGGGCTACTGAAGTAGTGACTCCACAGGAAAAGTTAATTCTATAAAAATAAGGATCTTTAACTGTCTGCACACCTGATTCGATGTTGGTACTATTTGAGCTCAATGTCTCATGTTAGGGCATTATTCTGCCTGAAAAAAAGATCCGATGAGGTCCTGGAACATGAACCTGTGATGCTCTACAGTATGTGAATAAAGGGCAAGTTTATCACAATACCCCCTCCCACCCCCCGCTTATTTAAAAAAAAAATGTTTGCATGTAATATTCGGCGGCTGGCATCCACCCCCCACCCCCCCTGCTTAATCCAATTTTTTTTTAAATATTTAATATTCAGCGAAAATAATGTCAGGCAACAACCCCCCCCCCCCCCCCCCAATCAATGTTTTTTTTTTAGATTTAATATTATTAACAGTTAAGCTTATTAACAGTTTATTTTTTACATTTGATTCAATTTAGCAATAAGTGGGTAAATGAATTATTAAAAAAAACTTTTTTTATAATTCATTTACCCACTTATTAACAACATTTCTTTTCTATGTAAAAATTCAATCACAAATAGCGGGCGGTAACACTACCCCACCAGACCACCCCCCCAGTTATTAAAAAAAATACTTTTTTTATACTTAATGTGCAGGGAAAATATCGGCCGTCAACACCACACCACCCCCCCCCCGCTTGCAAATTGTCCTGCGACTTGAGACTGGAAAGTTGCAGGCTAAGTTGGACCCGATGATTTCCAATGAGAACTGTTCATATCTGTGCAACTTTGAAGTAGTCCCTGCATTACTTTTGTCCCACTTTGATGTGACTTGAGGTCCATAGACCTCCAGAATACATAGGCATTGCTTCAAGTCGCTGCAAAATCGCACCAAAAAATTGTGGCAGAATCTTGCGACTTTCAGGCTACTGCAGTCTGAAAGTTGCACAATTCTACTGCAATTTTGATGTGACTTAAAGCAATGCCTGTGTATTCTGGAGGTCTATGGACCTCAAGTTGCATCAAAGTGGGACCAAAGTAATGCGGGGACTACTTTGAAGTCGCACAGATATGAACGGTTCTCATTGGAAATCATGGGGTACGACTTGTCATGCAACATTTAAGTCCCAAGTCGCAGGACAAGTAATGCCTGCAGTCTCTGGTAATCTTCTGCAGTATGTCCGCAGTCTCTGGTAATCTTGTGCAGTATGTCCGCAGTCTCTGGTAATCCTGTGCAGTATGTCCGCAGTCTCTGGTAATCCTGTGCAGTATGTCTGCAGTTTCTGATAATCTCGTGCAGTATGTCCGCAGTCTCTGGTAATCTTGTGCAGCATGTCCACAGTCTCTGGTAATCTCCTGCCCATTTCGAGTCCTTCATTACTAACAGTGTCATATTTTAGTTTGTTTGCACCGATCTGTAAGGCTGCGCTATATACCATGATTTGTGATGCTGGGGCTGTATACTCTGTGCTGTGACGCTGAGCTGTATACTCCTGACATTGAGTGGAAGCAAGTGGAATACAGGGGACGGAGTGGTGGATTCTATAAGGGGTGTGGCTTATGAGAAGTGGGAGGGACCAAATTTGGAAGGGCGGGGTATTGCGCCCCCCCATCCTAAAACTTCACCAGCCGCCACTGCTTGGGGCTGCTAAATGAAAAATTGTCTGAACGCATCGGTCAGACGGCCACCTTCTCCTCCTCTTCTTCTCTTCTGTGACTGACCGAAGCCTCAGCAACACGTTGTCCAGGACCAGGATTTTGTAACCTCCCAGTCTCTGGGAACGTGTTGCACAGACCTTTCTGCAAGGCCTCTCGAAGATGTTTCATCTTCTGCTTCCTCTGCATGGGCAAAATAAGGTCCGCAACCTTACCCTCATAATGTGTATTAAGGAGGGTTGCCAGCCAGTAATGATCCCTCTGCTTGATAGCACAAAATATGAGGATCCTTCTGCAGGCATTGCAGGATCAGGGAGGCCATGCAGCGTAGGTTTGCTGAGGCATTCGGGGCACAGTCCTCTGGGTCACTGAGGACGACAGGATCCGCAGCCACCTCGTCCCAGTCACGTACAAGTCCATGGGTTTCTTGGGACTGTAATTGATCCCTTGAAGGCTTCTGCTCATGCTGAGTGCTAGGCTCCAGGACCACTGTCTGGATAAAGGAGGCCTTGAGAGGTAAGGAAGTCCTCCTCTTCCTCCCTCTGTTCTGCCTCAAGGGCCCTGTCCATTATTCCACGTAGCGTGTGCTCCAACATGTGAATAAGAGGGACAGTCTCACTGATGCATGCACTGTCACTGCTCACCATCCTCGTGGCCTCCTCAAATGGTGACAGGACAGTGCATGCATCCCTGATCAAGGCCCACTGGCTTGGGGGAAAAAATAAGCTCCCCTGACCCTGTCCTGGTGCCATATTGGCACAAATACTCATTGATGGCCCTCTGCTGCGTGTGCAGCCGCTGCAGCATGGCCAACTTTGCGTTCCACCTGGTGGACATGCCACAGATTAGGCGGTTCTTGGGCAGGTTGTATTCCTTTTCTTTGTCTGCCAGCCAAGCACTGGCATTATATGACCTTCAGAAATGCACAGACTTTCCTGGCCTGCTTCAGGACATCCTGTAAGCCCGGGTACCTGCCCAAGAACCGCTGCACCACCAAGTTAAGGACATGAGCAAAACAGGGCACATGGGTCAGTTGTCCCTGTTGCAGGGCGGAGAGGAGGTTGGTGCCATTGTCGCAAACCACCATTCCTGGCTTAAGCTGGCGTGGCGTCAACCACCTCTGAGCCTGCCCCTGCAGAGCTGACAGAGCCTCTGCCCCAGTGTGGCTCCTGTCTCCTGAGCACAACAGCTCAAGCACAGCATGTCTTCCGTTTGCCTGCATACCTGTGTAGCACCGCTGGTTCCAAGGACACATCAGCACAGGAAGAGGCCACAGAGGAAGAAGAGGAGGGGGTGGAGGAGAGAGGTGTGTCACAACCAGTAGTAGCATTTTTGAGGCGTGGCGGCGGAACAACCTCCAACACTACTGTACCTTGCCCTGCGTCCTTCCCAGCTGCCAGCAGAGTCACCCAATGCGCCGTGAAAGAGAGGCAACGTCCCTGTCCATGCCTGCTGGACCATGAGTCATCGGTAATATGCACCTTACCACTGACCGCCCTGTCCAGCGAGGCATTGACATTGCCTTCCACATGCCGATAGAGAGCCGGAATCGCCTTCCGTGAGAAAAAGTGGCATTTGGGAACTTGCCACTGAGGTACCGCACATACCACAAACTCACAGAAGGGGGCAGAGTCTACCAACTGAAAAGGCAGCAGTTGAAGTGCTAGCAATTTAGATAAGCTAGCATTCAACCGCTGGGCATGTGGATGGCTGGGAGCGAACTTCTTTCGGCGCTGCAGCAGCTGGGGCAGGGAAATTTGCCCAATCTGATGTCTGTGTACCGATAGTAGATTGCCCACAAGTACTTGGCTGTGACACACCTAATTCTACACCTTCAGTCCTATCAGTGCAGGCTTCAGAGAGGACTGAGGGTATAGTGAGGTTGGAGATCCCAGCAGATGAGGAGCAAGGAGAGGTCCGCTTTGTTCTTTGGTGTGGGTCTTTGAGGCATGCTTGCCAACGAACTGCATGGCAGGTAGACATATGTCTGGGCAAGCATGTGGTGCCCAAGTGGGTGATGTTTTGGCCACGCGAGATACTCTTGAGACATATGTTGCAAATAGCAACAGTGCGATCTGATGCACTCGTCTCAAAAAAGGCCCACACCAAAGAACTTTTGGAATAACGCTGAGACACAGCAGTGCCCTGCACATGCGGAGCTCTGCGTTGTGATGCAGTCGGTGTGCTGCCCTTAAGCTGGCCCCTGGAGGGCATCCTGCCTCGTTGTAGATGTACCTGTGCCTCCTCCTCCTCCTCTCTCCTATCAGGCACCCACGTAGAGTCAGTGACCTCATCATCCCCTCCCTCCTCATCACTGTAGAAAACCTGGCAGTATGCTGCAGCTGGGGGAACATGACTGCCCGATTGCTGTCCTTCTTGGGCACCCCCTCTCTCTGGGCTCACGTTACTGCCTTCCTCTAGCTGTGTACCATCATCGGAGCCTTCAAAACGCTGCGCATCCTCCTGCAGCATGTACCCAACACTGTGGTCAAACAGTTCGGGGGACTCCTCAGGAACATGGTGGGGCTAGGAAAGGAGTGACTGATGCCATTGAGCAGAGGGAAGAGGCCGCGTTGGCAGCTGCTTTGCCAGACAAAGTACCCTGAGCCTGGGTGAGAGAGGATGAGGAGGAGGAGGACAGCTTGGTCAACCACTCTACCAAGTCTTCGGCATGTTGCGGCTCAACACGGCCAGCTGCCGAAAAAAAGGATGAGCGTGTCCCACAGCCAGGTGCTGATGAGGATGCACAGTGTCCACGACCAGCACTGTTGCCTCTAGACGCAGAGCCTGCTTGTCCTCTTTGATCGGCTTGTGACTCTCTGCCTCTCCTTGTTGTCCTTCCAGACATACTAATAGCCTGCAGGGAGATGTAGCTGCACAAATACTGACAATACCTGCTGATCCCTGCCTGTGGTATTAATATGAGCAGATCCCTGCCTCTAGGAATTAATATGAGAAACACCAGCTTTACGTAGCTTTAGGTGCACACTGTGCAGAGGACACAGACAGTACACCACGTGAAAGTACTTGCAGAATGATCCCCTGCCTGTGGTATTAATATGAGCAGATCCCTGCCTCTAGGAATAAATATGAGAAACACCAGCTTTATGTATCTTTAGGTGCACACTGTGCAGACCATGCGGGTCATAGTGCATACTTGGCCAATCATCAGCCAGCAATGCACTGCGATGCCGCAGTGGATTATGGGCCGTGACATTCCACTCGAATTTGGCGTGAACGGCCCATAACGTTCGTTATTCGACGAATGGTCGAACATACAATGTTCGAGTCGAACATGGGTTCGACTCGAACACAAAGCTCATCCCTACCCTCCAGCAGTACCTGCCAGCAACACCAGCCAGCAGTACCCACCACCAGTGGTACCAACCATTAGTACAAGCCAGTAGTACCAGCTAGTAGTACCTGCCAGTAGTACCTGCCAGCAGTACCCCCCAGCAGTACCAGTCAGCAGTAAAGGCTGGCAGTACCCACTGGTAGTACCAGCCAGCAGTACCCTCCATTTGATTCGGACAGTGCTATTTCCGACAATACCTGCCGATTTGGTGACCAATGGGAGAAGTAGCCCCTTATATCAGAGGTCAGTGTAGTGATCCCTTTTATTGGTGACCAATGGGAGAAGGACCCCCTTATATCAGTGGTCAGTGTATTGATCCCTTACATTGGTGACCAATGGCAGAAGGACCCCCTTATATCAGTGGTCAGTGTAGTGATCCCTTTTATTGGTGACCATTGGGAGAAAGACCCCCTTATATCAGTGGTCAGTGTAGTGATCCCTTACATTGGTGATCAATGGCAGAAAGGACCCCCTTACATCAGTGTAGTGGTCCCTTACATTGGTGACCAATGGCAGAAAGGACCCCCTTATATCAGTGGTCAGTGTAGTGATCCCTTTTATTGGTGACCAATGGGAGAAGGACCCCTTATATCAGTTGTCAGTGTAGTGGTCCCTTACATTGGTGACCAATGGCAGAAAGGACCCCCTTATATCAGAGGTCAGTGTAGTGATCCCTTACATTGGTGACCAATGGGAGAAGGATCCTCTTATATCAGTGGTCAGTGTAGTTCACACTGGCACTGCTGCTGTTGTCTTCGGTTAGGAGGTTCTGGTGGCTGAAGATAGGGCCTTAATGGGGGAGAACCCAGCACCTGGTGACAGTTCACTTGTCCAGTCACTGCTGTCCCGTCAGGTAGGGTCTCTTCTAAACACAGGAAGCAGGGAGGTGCTGGAATTTATATCCCTTGGCCATATCCAAGAGCTCAGGGGACTCTGGGAGCCCAGAGGATTGTGGGAGTTTGAATTAAAGGGACTTGCACCTGACTGTAGATAAAAGGGCACTCCGCCACAGAGGGAGTTCGTAAGTGAGAGATGCCGGGGTGTCAGGAGAACCTCTATCCAGAGGCCGTGGTGTCAGGAGAACCTCTATCCAGAGGCTGAGGTGTCAGGAGAACCTCTATCCAGAGGCCGTGGTGTAAGGAGAACCTCTATCCAGAGGCTGGGGTGTCAGCGAGAATCACTATCCAGAGGCTGAGGTGTCAGGAGAACCTCTATCCAGAGGCCGTGGTGTAAGGAGAACCTCTATCCAGAGGCTGGGGTGTCAGCGAGAATCACTATCCAGAGGCCGGGGTGTCAGGAGAACCTTTATGCAGAGGTTGGGGTGTCAGGAGAACCTCTATCCAGAGGCCGGGTGTCAGGAGAAACTCTATCCAGAGGCTGTGGTGTCAGGAGAACCTCTATCCAGAGGCCGGGGTGTCAGGAGAACCTTTATCCAGAGGACGGGTGTCAGGAGAACCTCTATCCAGAGGCTGGGGTGTCAGGATAACCTCTATCCAGAGGCTGGGGGGTCAGGAGAACCTCTATCCAGAGGCTGTGGTGTCAGGAGAACCTCTATCCAGAGGCCGGGGTGTCAGGAGAACTTTTATCCAGAGGCTGAGGTGTCAGGAGAACCTCTATCCAGAGGCCGGGTGTCAGGAGAACCTCTATCCAGAGGCTGTGGTGTCAAGAGAACCTCTATCCAGAGGCCAGGGTGTCAGGAGAACCTCTATCCAGAGGCCAGGGTGTCAAGAGAACCTCTATCCAGAGGCCAGGGTGTCAGGAGAAGCTCTATCCAGAGGAGGGGGTGTCAGTAGAAGCTGGAACAGCTTGTACAGGGGGCAGTGTATGCAAGTAAGCAGGTGCAGGTTTGCAGAGCAGCGGATGCAGGTCCGCAGGTGCAGGTTTGCAGAGCAGCGGATGCAGGTCAGCAGAGCAGCGGATGCAGGTTAGCAGGTGCAGGTTTGCAGAGCAGCGGATGCAGGTCCGCAGGTGCAGGTTTGCAGAGCAGCGGATTCAGGTCAGCAGGTGCAGGTTTGCAGAGCAACGGATGCAGGTCAGCAGAGCAGCGGATGCAGGTAAGCAGGTGCAGGTTTGCAGAGCAGCGGATTCAGGTCCGCAGGTGCAGGTTTGCAGAGCAGCGGATGCAGGTCCCCAGGTGCAGGTTTGCAGAGCAGCGGATGCAGGTCCGCAGGTGCAGGTTTGCAGAGCAGCGGATGCAGGTCAGCAGGTGCAGGTTTGCAGAGCAGCGGATGCAGGTCCGCAGGTGCAGGTTTGCAGAGCAGCGGATGCAGGTCCGCAGGTGCAGGTTTGCAGAGCAGCGGATGCAGGTCAGCAGGTGCAGGTTTGCAGAGCAGCGGATGCAGGTCAGCAGGTGCAGGTTTGCAGAGCAGCGGATGCAGGTCAGCAGATACAGGTCAGCAGAGCTTCGGAGTCAGACAAGCCGGGTCATACACATCAGGGTAAACAGCATAAACGACAGGCTGGGTCTTGGCTGGCTGGGTCTTGGCAACAGGCAATCAGGCAGGTAGCTGAGCAGGTCAAACAAGCCGAAGTCAGGACTGGAGACAGAGGCAAGGTCAGGAAGCCGGGTCATACACAGGAGCAGGCAAAGAATCAGGAACACAGGGAACAGAAGCAGATCAAACGGCAAGGGGCAACATCCTTAGAGCGTCTTTTGGGCGCCAAAGCGCGTCTAACGCACATGCGTGGGCAAAGTCCGTGATTCGCGCATAGGCGCACGCCTTCTGAAGCGGGCAGTACGTCCCGGACAACCTCCATCCAGAGGCTGGGGGGCCCATGCGGTGAGGTGCTGCAGCTAGAGGCTGAGTGAGCCAGGAGGACCAGAGAGCTGGGAGCTAGGACTACAAGCTGAGAGAGCCAGGTGGCTCGGTATTTTCTGTTATCTGTTTTTGCTGGAGAAGAACCCCTGCTTGGGTAACTGTGTTTGCAGAATTTTCGTTACTTTTGGTAAATAAAAGTGGGCTTCTAAGCCTTTCAAACACAGTTCGGGAATGGCATGGAGTTTACTGAAATTCATCGACCACTGAGTAACTCCCATATTACAAATATATATATATATCCCTTGGTGGGAGTGGAGATGACCCCATCTATAAGGATATACAGTACATACACACACCCAGCACAAGGCCGTGGTCACACTACGAGACGTTTCTTGAGCTGCAGTTCCTCTGAGCTCCACAAGATGGGGATCTTCTACCCAGACAGGAAGTCTCTATGACAGACAGGAAGTGATGTCAGGGCCAGACAGGAAGTGATGTTAGATAAAGACAGCAAATTCCATGAGGTACGAAGTAGACAAGAGACGTCGCTGTTAGTGGCAGCAGAGGAGGTAATAAGATCTTATCTTCTATTTACACCCAGTAACCCCCGTCATGTCCGTCCTCTTCCTCCATAGTCACTGTGACGTCTTTTATCTCCAGCAGATGATGATACACACATATATAGTGTGGAGACCTAGATTAACCCCTTCGTGGTCAGAACATTCCCCCCACTTATGAGGCCGGGAAACATTCTCTTCATTTTAGAGATAAATTCTAGTAATATGTTCCTCTAAACAAACAGCACTGACAATAAATAGACACAGCAATGACCATCCTCACCATACATGGCCTACAAAGGGCAATTATTACACTACACAGGCAGCCACTGGGCAAACATTACACTATGCAGCCAACACAATGATGGAGTGCCGGGGTCAGGAGTATGGAGCATAGAGCCCCTTACATTGCTGGTCAGGAGGAAGAAAACATTCCCCAGCCTGCCATGAAGAATATGTTCCATCATTGGTGCCAGAGGGAGGAAAATATTGAGGGTTCTGAGGAGCTGAGGAACATCTCAGGGGGTTCTGAGGAGCTGAGGAACATCTCAGGGGGTTCTGAGGAGCTGAGGAACATCTCAGGGGGTTTTGAGGAAAGTAGAGGAGCTGAGGAATATCTCGGGGGGTTCTGAGGAGCTGAGGAACATCTCAGGGGGTTCTGAGGAGCTGAGGAACATCTCAGGGGGTTCTGAGGGAAGTAGAGGAGCTGAGGAACATCTCGGGGGGGGGGGGGTTCTGAGGGAAGTAGAGGAGCTGAGGAACATCTCGGGGTTCTGAGATTAGAGGACTTTAGAGTGGAAGGACTCTGGGTCCTTAATAGAGGGCTCTGAAGGAAAAGGAGGCCGTAGGGCTCTGTTGAACTCTAAGATAGCATCCCCAATACACAGTGCTCCCCCCACCTTCTAGCACCCCCCAATAGACAGTGCACCCCACCTTCTAGCACCCCCCACTACACAGTGCTCAACCCACCTTCTAGCCCCCCCCAATACACAGTGCTCCCCACACCCTCTAGCACCCCCAATACACAGTGCTCCCCCACCTTCTAGCACCACCAATACACACTGCTTCCCCACCTTCTAGCACCCCCCAATACACAGTGCACCCCTACCTTCTAGCACCTCCAATACACAGTGCTGCCCCACCTTCTAGCACCCCACAATACAGTGCTCCCCCCCACCTTCTAGCACCCCCAATACACAGTGCTCCCCCACATTCTAGCACCCCCAATACACAGTGCTCCCCCACATTCTAGCACCCCCAATACACAGTGTTCCCCCACCTTTTAGCACCCCCCAATACACAGTGCTCCCCCACCTTCTAGCACCCCCTATACACAGTGCACCCCCACCTTCTAGCACCCCCCAATACACAGTGCTCCCCCCACCTTCCAGCACCCCCCCAATACACAGTGCTCCCCCCACCTTCTAGCACCCCTCAATACACAGTGCTCCCCCCACCTTCTAGAACCCCCCCAATACACAGTGCACCCCGCACCTCCTAATACACAGTGTCCCCCGCCGCCTCATAGCACCTTTACTATACAAAGTTCCCCCACCTCCTAGCCCCCAATACACAACCTCACCTCTTAGCCCCCCAAAACACAATTTCACCCCATTTCCTAGCCAATATTTGTGCAGCTCTACTTAACACCCCCCAATACACAGTGCACCAACACCACCTAGCACCCCCCAATACACAGTGCTCCCCCACCTTCTAAACCCCCCAATACACAGTGCTCCCCCCACCTTCTAGCACCCCAATACCACCCAGGCCATGTACCAGTGTCACCATGCTACCGGAGTCCAGTAGAGCCCTGGCAGGAAGGTGGTTCACCCACTCTTCACACTTAAATAGTCCTGCAGCCAGATCAAGATGAGTGGCATTTCCTCTTTGCACATAGAAGGAGCTTCTCGAACCAGTCCTGCAATCCATAGGCTACTCCTCAAGTGGGCATTGTGCCCGGGTATGCTCCAGGACCAACATCGTCAACACTGTCGATCCCCCATCCTTGGGACAGGAACCAACCTTTGTGGTTCTGCGGGAGATATTGCCGTTTTGCAGGTTCCAGTGTCTGGCAGGGCTTCTCTCCTAGGTGCTGTGGCTGGTCTGGTTGCCCTTGGTGTGGGTTCCCAACGCTAGGCAGGCCCAAGCAGGTCCTCCCCCACGGTGTACCTTTCGACCAACTCTACCAGCTGGTCAGTGGTTGCAGGGTCTCCATGGCTTTACCCAGTGCTGAAGGTCATCTGGCAGGGACTGCAGGTACCAGTCCATCACCACCCGTTCCACCATTTGTGGGCCTGACAACTTTTCTGGTTGTAGCCATTTTTTAACCAGCTGCACCAGTTTGTGCATTTGGGACCTGGGTGGTTAGACCTTGATTGAGGAGGATGAGGGGGAAGATTCCTTTAGGCTAGTGCACCCTGATTTGGAGTGTCAAAGGGTGTTTTTGGCACCGCACAGTTACAGGACCCCGCTTCGTTGAATGCTTTGGAGCAGGTATCGGTTATTAATGGAGTCCCGCAAGTGCCCGGTGCCGAACAAAGTTTTTCTCACTTTGCAGTGAACAGGGACTTGCTGTATAGAGTAGCTGAAAGACGAGGGGAAACTGTGGAGCAGTTGCTGGTTCCCCAGTCGTATCAGCGGACGCTCCTTGATTTAGCCCACAGCGATGCACTTGGGTCTGAAAAAACAGAAGCCAGGATAACTGACGGGCTTTACTGGCCAGGTGTAAAGGCTGAGGTGAAAAGGTACTGTGCGTCCTTCCCCACTTGCCAGTTAAGTGCCACGGTGTCCCACAACAGAAACCTCCTGGTCAGAGCATTTCTGGGCATAGTCGGTTACTACCGAAGGTTCGTCCCCAACTTTGTCACCATCGCTGCACCATTGACTGACTTAACAAAAGGAAGGAAGTCGGTAATGATCAAATGGAACACGGGTGCTGAAGAAGCCTTTCAGAAGCTTATGGTGGCATTGTGCCAGCATCCGGTGCTTTTGGCTCCTGAGTTTGTGGTGCAGACAGATGCCTCAAGTGAGGGCTTAGGGGCAGTGTTGTCTCAAAAGGTCAATGGGGAGAAGCACCCCGTCGTTTTTCTGAGTAGGAAGCGGACGACGGCAGAGAAAAACTACGCTGTGGTAGAGAGGGAGTGTCTCGCCACCAAGTGGGCTATGGACTCCCTACGATATTTTCTCCTAGGTAGGAGGTTTCGCCTGGTGTCCGACCATTCCTCATTGACCTGGATGAGGCAAAACTAGCACACCAATGGTAGGGTGGCAAGGTGGTTCCTGTCTCTCCAGGAGTTTAACTTTTAAGGTAGAGCACAGACCCGGGAGACAACATCAGAATGCCGATGCCCTCTCCCGAGTCCATTGTATGGACTAGGCCGAAGCCGCGGCCTCGCCTAAAAACTCCTGCCCGCAGCTCCTCAGGACCGGCGCGGTGTCCATCAAAAAAAATAAAACTTGCTTCCAATTATAAATCAAGTTTTAATTTTTTTCTAAAATATGGGAAAAAATCGCCTAGCTCTAATACTCTGTCACACCGTATTTGCGCAGCGTTCTCACACGCGCAATTTTTGAATTAAAAAAATAAGACAACAGAGAAAGTTAGCCCATTTTTTTTGTTTTATATATTGTGTAAGATAATGTTACGCCGAGTAAATTGATACCAAACATGTCACGCTTCAAAATTGCGCCCGCGCTCGTATGTCTGACGATTAATCTGGAGCAACCCTCCTATTAAGCCCCCCCCCCACATCTTATTATTGTGTGACCAATACCATCCAGATAATTCTTACTTTTATTTTCCAAAGTTATCCGTCTACAAGGAGACCTGTATAGATCAAATGACGCCACCAATGAGGATGGAGGAGGACCGGAGTCACATGACTGAGAATATACTAAACTTTACCTTGGAGATCATCTACCTGCTGACTGGGGTGAGGAGAATTCTGGGAGGTCACATGACATCACTCTTATCTCTCTTAATAATACAGACCTGACTGGAGAGGTGAGGAGGATTCTGGGATTCTAACATGATATTCCTATTGGTTCTCCAATACAGAGATTTCCTCTTATGAGGTCAGGTGATCATATGACCATCACAGTGCCTCCATGTGACTCCCTAAAACCTGATAGACACAACATGGAGAAGATTCTAGAAGTCACCAAGAAGATGATGGAGCTGCTGACAGGAGAGGTGAGGAGGATTCTGGGAATTCTGGGACATTATCCAGTAACAGACAAGGGATGTGCTGATTGGAGAAAAGCCAACATGGTACCAATATTTAACAAAAGGGCTAAGATATATCTCTGGGAACTACAGGCCAGTCAGCCTGACATCAATAGTATGTAAGCTCTTGGAGGAGATGATAAGGGACTATATACAAGATGTTAGTAATGAGAACGGTATCATTAGCAGGAATCAGCATGGATTCATGAAGAATCGTTCTTGCCAGACCAATCTATTAGCCTTCTATGAGGAAGTGAGCTGCCATTTAGATAAAGGAAGGCCTGTGAATGGGGTGTATCTGGGTAAAGGAAGGTCTGTGGTGTATTTGGATAAAGGAAGGCCCATAGACGTGGTGTATCTAGATAAAGGAAGGCCCGTAGACGTGGTGTATCTAGATAAAGGAAGGCCCGTAGACGTGATGTATCTAAATAAAGGAAGGTCCGTAGACGTGGTGTATCTAGATAAAGGAAGGCCCGTAGACGTGATGTATCTAGATAAAGGAAGGCCCGTAGACGTGGTGTATCTGGATAAAGGAAGGTCCGTAGACGTGGTGTATCTAGATAAAGGAAGGCCCGTAGACGTGGTGTATCTGGATGCGACACAGTTTCCCATAAACGTTTACTGTACAAAGTAAGGTGCGTTGGCGTGGCCCATAGGGTGAGTACATGGATTGAAAACTGGCTACAAGGGCAAGTTCAGAGGGTTGTGATAAATGGAGTACTGGAGTATGGTAGTGGGGTCCTCCAAGTTCAGAGGGTTGTGATAAATGGAGTACTGGAGTATGGTAGTGGGGTCCTCCAAGGATCTGTTTTGGGACCAATAATATTTAATTTATTTATAAATGATATAGAGGATGGGATAAACGGCTCAATCTCGGGATTTGCAACGATAATAAGCTAAGCAGGGCAATAACTTCTCCACAGGATGTGGAAACCTTACAGGAGGTCCTCAACAAAATAATAGCGCGGGCAACTACATGACAAATTAGGTTTAATGTTGAAAAATTGTAAATAATGCACTTGGGTGCTAAAAATATGTACACACGTTACTCACTAGGGGGGAGAATTTTGGGAGGAATCTAGGATATAGAAGGACCTGGGGGTCCTAGTAGATGATCGGCTCAGCAATGCCAAGCTGCTGCTAACAAAGCAAACAGAATATTGGCATTAAAAAGGGGATCAACTCCAGAGATAAAAGGATAATTCTCCCGCTCTACTAGACTCTGGTCCGGCCGCACCTGGAGTATGCCGTCCAGTTCTGGGCACCAGTCCTCAGGAAGGATGTGCTGGAAATGGAGAGAGTACAAAGGAGGACCACAAAGCTAATAAAGGATCTGGAGGATATTAGTGATGAGGAAATGTTGTGAGCTCTGAACTTATTCTCTCTGGAGAAGAGACGATGAGAGGGGAGATGATTTCATTGTACAAATACCGGACTGGTGAACCCACAATAGGGAGAAAACATTTTTGTGGAAGGGAGTTTAATAAGACACGTGGCCACTCATTAAAGTGGAGGTTCACCCAAAAACTCAAATTTTACCATTAGATTGAGGCTCCTTTTGTGAAGGGGAATCGGGTGTTTTTTTTTAAAATCGAAGCAGTACTTACCGTTTTAGAGAGCGATCTTCTCCGCCGCTTCTGGGTATGGGCTGCGGGACTGGTCGTTCCTATTTGATTGACAGGCTTCCGACGGTCGCATACAGCGCGTCACGATTTTCCGAAAGTAGCTGAACGTCGGTGCGCAGGCGCCGTATAGAGCCGCACCTACGTTCGGCTTCTTTCGGCTACTCGTGATGCGATAGATGCGACCGTCGGAAGCCTGTCAATCAAATAGGAACGCCCATTCCCGAAGACCACACCCGGAAGTGGCGGAGAAGATCTATCTCTAAAACGGTAAGTACTGCTTCGATTTAAACAAAACGAGCCTCAATCTAATGTTAAAAATTGTTTTTCGGGTGAACTCCCGCTTTAAAATGAGAAGAAAATCGGTTTAACCTTAACTACGTAGAGGGTTCTTTACTGTAAGAGCGGCAAGGATGTGGAATTCCCTTCCACAGGCAGTGGTCTCAGTGGGGAGCGTCGTTAATTTAATTAAAAATATTTTTTTTTAGATAATCACCTGAACGACCACAAGATGCAGGGATATACAATGTAATACGTACATATAATCACACACATAGGTTGGACTTGATGGGCTGATGTCTGTTTTTAGCCTTACCAACTATGTATGTGTCTGGATGGTGACTGTATCATTGTGTGTGTCAGGTTCCTATAAGGTGTCGGGATGTCACTGTCTATTTCTCCATGGAGGAGTGGGAGTATTTAGAAGGACACAAGGATCTCTACAAGGACGTCATGATGGACAATCAGCCGCCCCTCACATCACCGGGTAAGAGGAGACTTTATTGTAAAGGAGAGAGCAGTACGGAGGCTCCACCTAGATCCCCCATCATCTGATAAACACATAGAAACAATGTATTCAGTCAGTGTGTGTGTTTCCTACAGATGGGTCCAGTAATGGGAACCCACCAGAGAGATGTCCCCGTCCTCTGTATTCCCGGGATTCCACACAGGAAGGTCACACCATCCCTCACCATAAGGTTGGTGGGACGGAGCGTCTCGATCAGGAAAGTGACTCATGGAGAAGATCTATAGACCTTACAAGATTATATTTTCTTTCCTTCTCTTGGTTTAGGGTGAAGATCTGATAAATATAAGAGCAGAGGTTAAAACAGAAGAAGAAGATGTTGAGGATGATCAGCAGTCTATGGAGGAGGATGAAATAATGAGGATATATATAGAGGAGGACACTCCTACCGAGATCAGGACAGGTGGGTCATAAAGGCGAAAATCTATCCCTGTCTCCATACTGATCATTGACAGGCCCAGAGTAGGGTGGGGCTCATGTTGGCAGTAAAATGTGGTACCAATATTCGAAAAAGGTTAGAGGCAAATTCCTACATACTATTAATGTTAGGCTGACCGACCTGTAGTTACAGGTCGGTCAGCCTAACATTAATAGTATTTAAATTATTGGAGACAAGCCAATGTGGTACCATATTCAAAAAAGGGCAGAAACATATTCCGGGGAACTACGGGTGGGTGTCACAATAACTCGTATACAGATTCCCCCAATATTAGGTTCTTCCCTCACCTTATAGTGGTCCTAAAGCCAAAGATTTACATACAGTGGAGTCTAAAATGAGAAATGGTTTGGATGCTTTAAACAGAAAGTGATAATGAGGGGGAGGAGTCAATAACCCCATGATGGAGGTCTTCAGGATCAGTCCAGTCTTCATCTTGGTTCTTCTCCCCCCCATCCTCACTCTCTGACCTCTGGTGGGGCTCAGCCAGTTGTGGTTTAGGGGAACCAATCAGCTGATGTGTAGTAATAATCTTTGTATTTCTATTTTAGTAGATGGACGGGAGATGAGGAAAACCTCAGAGGATTGTCTCACTTTGTCTCCAGACTGTAAAGTAGAAGATGAGGACATCACACAGTATAGTCCAGGAGAAAACCAGACTACCTCAAATGTCCATCCGGCACCACACAGTGTAGATGGACCGATGTATCCTGAGAAACCTCAGACTCTGAGGGACGGTGCCGGACCATCGTATTCCTCTTATCCTGAGAAACCTCAGACTGTGAGGGACGGCGCTGGACCATCGTATTCTTATCCCGAGAAACCTCAGACTGTGGGGGGCGGTGCCGTCCTTCCAACAGATAAGAGGTTTTCCTGTTCTGTGTGCGGGAAGGGTTTCCGTTTTAAATACGCTCTTAATGAGCATGAAAGATGTCACACGGGTGAGAAGCCGTATTCCTGCCCTGAGTGCAGGAAATGTTTTTCGAAGAAGGCCTATCTTTCCATACATCGGGCATCCCACACGGGGGAGAAGCCCTATTCTTGTCCTGAGTGCGGGAAAGGTTTTTCCTTTAAGTGCAATCTTTACAAACATCAGAGACTGCACACGGGTGAGAAGCCGTTTTCCTGCCATGATTGTGGGAAATGTTTTGTGCAAAAATCGGAACTTGTCACACATCAGAGGTCCCACACGGGGGAAAAACCGTATTGCTGTCCTGAGTGCGGAAAATGTTTTTCGGAGAAGTCCAATCTCAACAGGCACCAAAGGTGCCACACGGGGGAGAAGCTGTTTCCCTGTGCTGAGTGTGGAAGGCATTTTTCACAGAAGTCCAGTCGGGACAAGCATCAGAGATTGCACGGGGGAGTAAAGACGTATTCCTGTTATGAGTGCGGGAAATGTTTTGGAAAAAAATCAGAGCTTGTCGCACATCAGAGATCTCACACGGGGGCGAAGCCGTATTCCTGTCCCGAGTGCGGAAAATGTTTTTCAGAGAAGTCTGGTCTTCACGCTCATCAGAGATCTCACGCAGAGGAGAATCTATATTCCTGTCCTGAGTGCGGGAAATGTTTTTCAGATAAGTCCAGTCTTTATAACCACCAGATATCTCACACATGGGAGAAGCCGTATTCCTGTTCTGAGTGCGGGAAATGTTTTTCACAGGCATCGACTCTTTACAGACATCAGAAATTGCATTCGGAGGAGAAGTAACGCTCCTGTCTGCAGCGAGGGAATTGTTTCTCACTGAAGTCCTGTCTTCCTGTACATCAGAGGTCCCACACAACCCTCGAGGTGTATTAGTGAGTGCGGGAAATGTCTTGTATATGAATGTTGCTGGACATGTGGGGAAGAAGCACACCCTGATATACACCTCACATATACTCCATGGCTGATCTTCATCATGGAAGAAACTAGACTAGAGTCATTGCCTATTGTAAATTTTGTGGTGTAAGCTAGTTTTTAGGAATTTGTTGAACCAATATGACCAGCTATCGCCCAACTGTGACGAATTTTGGAAATTGTATTTTCTACAGTGATTTCCTTTGACCATCGGCTCCATCTAGTGGCCGTATTGCACCATTTCTGCCATTATATAGGTAGATTCACACACAATGGCCTAAACTAGCTTAGTGTGTTTAGGCTACGCCGCCGTAAGTTAGCGAGGCAAGTACACGATTCACAATGTACTTACCTGCTAAGTTACGGCGGCGTAGCCTAAATCGGCGGGCGTAAGGGCGCCTAATTCAAATATGTTTGAGGGGGGCGTGTATTATGTTGATGGGGCTTGACCTTACGTTTTGTACGAACTGCGCATGCGCCGGGCGCCTACATTTCCCAGTGTGCATTGCGGCTAAGTAAGCCGCACGGGCCTATTGATTTTGACGTGGACGTAAACGACGTAAATCCCGATTCACGGACGACTTACGCAAACGACGTAAAAAATTCGAATTTTGACGCGGGAACGGCAGCCATACTTAACATTACTATTCCAACTAGGGCTAAGCTCTAACTTTAGGTGGCCTATCTCTAACGTAAACGGCGTAAAAGTACTGCGTCGGCCGGGCGTACGTTCGTGAATCGGCGTATCTGCTCATTTACATATTCTACGCCGACCGCAATGGAAGCGCCACCTAGCGGCCATCCGAAACATTGCAATCTAAGATAGGACGGCGCAAGCCGTCCTATCTTAGATGTGTTTAAGCGTATCTCTGTTTGAGAATACACTTAAACTTAGGTCGGCGAAGATTCCGAGTTAGGTCGGCTTATCTACTGATAAGTTGGCCTAACTCTTACTGAATCTACCTAATAGTCACTAGATGGAGCCGATGATCATAGGAAATCACTGTACTAAAGTACGACCAGAATTATTCATTCCTCGGCAAGTGCTTCTCGCGTTCGTTCATCAAGTTTTGTAGTAAAAGACCCCTTAGATGCCTTCATCGGTTTCCAACACGCCTTGAGACACTTCGTGAGGACAGGACGCATCGAAGAACATTCGTTAATTAAACAAACAATTTTGGAATTGGAAAATACAGTATTTGTCCTTTGGATGGCACCAAGTATTATAGCTCTCCACATTTCGGACGAGTCATTTTCCCGACCAGTTGGATTTCTGTCTTTTACTGTTTCCGGATTTTATGACTGCAATTGTGTTAGAAGTATAATTATAATAATAAAAAAAAATGTATTGAGTGGAAAAAAAAAATTGTGTGTTGGTGCAATGACTACAAACTTCCGTACCGTGGAATTGCTCATAGGAGACGCTTCTAACCACTTAAGACCCGGACCTTTAGGCAGGTAAAGGACCCGGCCAGGTTTTGCGATTCGGCACTGCGTCGCTTTAACTGACAATTGCGCGGTCGTGCGATGTGGCTCCCAAACAAAATTGACGTCCTTTTTTTCCCCACAAATAGAGCTTTCTTTTGGTGGTATTTGATCACCTCTGCGTTTTTTTCGTGGCTGCGACATTATGGTGGACACTTCGGACAATTTTGACACATTTTTGGGACCATTGTCATTTTCACAGCAAAAAATGCATTAAAAATGCACTGATTCATGTAAAAATAGCAATTGCAGTTTGGTAGATAACCCCTTCAGCGCCCCCTTGTGGTTAAGTGTGACCTCATCTCTGTTTCTAACTGTAGGGGGGTGTGGCTGTAGGTGTGACGTCATTGATTGTGGTTCCTTATACTGTATTGGGGAACACACGATCAATGACGGCGCCACAGTGAAGAACGGGGAAGCCGTGTTTACACACAGCTCTCCCCGTTTTTCAGCTCCGGGGACCGATCGCGGGACTCCAGCGGCGTTCGGGTCCACGGGTGCGGCGGTCACGGAGCTTCGGATCGGCACGGCTGGGCACTTAAAGAGGACGTACCTGTACGTGCTTGTGCCCAGCCGTGCCATTCTGCCGACGTATATGTGCAGGAGGCGGTCCTTAAGTGGTTAAAAGACTTCACTGGTTATCAGTTTAGAGGTTTATGGTGAAAGTGCGAAAGAAAACACACTGACAAAAAAACCGAGAAGAAAGTGAAAAAAGCCACTAGCAAAAACAGTCAGATACCCCCCACCCGATAAAAAACACTTATGAGTTCCCCCTCTAGAGTTGGTAACAAACAATCCTATTTATCTGAGTGAGTAACTTGTATAGCGTTGCAAATGCGATCTAAATGGCCTCAAGGCGCTTTTTCCAGCCAGTCTCGGCCTTGTCAGAAGAGGCGGGTCTTAAGCTTCTTCCTGAAGGCCAGACGGTTTTCTTCCATGCGGATGTCTGTAGGTAGAGCGTTCCATAGCCGTGGTCCTTGGACTGCGAATCTTCATTCTCCTTTTGATTTGTAGCGGGTCTTGGGGATGTGGAGGAGGTTTTGGTTAGTTGATCGGAGGGCTCAGGGGGTGTAGTGCTTTATTTTCTCGCATTGGGTCAGAGATGTATTATGGCCTAGGCCGACAAGGCCCAGGCCTAGGGCGGCACTTTGCGGGGGGCGGCGAAAAAGGCGCCCCCCGCAAAGTGGCGCAGTCACCCGGGACATCTGCCGCCTGGGGTCCCGCAGCGTCATTCGGCTACAGTGCAGCCGTCCCTCTCTCTCCACTGATTGCAATACGCAGTCACTCTTCGGCTCCTCCCCCCTCTTGGCTCAATGTTCCTGTGTGTGCTCTGTCCCCCTGTCCTCATCCCACCCTGTCCCCCTGTCCTCATCCCACCCTGCCCCCCTGTCCTCATCCCACCCTGTCCCCCTGTGCTCATCCCACCCTGTCCCCCTGTGCTCATCCCACCCTGTCCCCCTGTCCTCATCCCACCCTGTCCCCCTGTCCTCATCCCACCCTGTCCCCCTGTGCTCATCCCACCCTGTCCCCCTGTGCTCATCCCACCCTGTCCCCCTGTGCTCATCCCACCCTGTCCCTCTGTCCTTATCCCATGAAAATGACAGGACAAGTCTTAAAAAGGAAGGGGTGCGTCATATATAAAGTAGGGGGTGCGCGAGTTTCACCAGGCCTTGGGCAGCACAAAACCTAAATACACCCCTGCATTGGGTATTGCGGAGCGTTTCCTTGTGTGCATTTGTGAGTGAGGCAGAGGGTCTTGAAAGTAACCCGATCCTTTACTGTTAGCCAACGGAGAGTTACTGAATTCCCGGAACCTGTGGAATTCTTGCATTAAGGAAGGTAGAGACGTGTGCGGTTGCTGGATATATACCAGTAGATCATCTGCGTGAAGCGAACGTTTATGATCAGAAGAGGGTGTCTGAATCCCCCACCCTCTCCTGTAGGAGTAAGATTTGAGAACGGGCTTTGTGAAAGTGGGATAGTATCTGACTTCTGTTTTCGGGGGTGTTAAAGCCCCTGCAATTAAAGGAAGATATGCAATGTGTTAATGGGACATCATGCCTATAGTAAAAAAAAAAGAGAAAAATTTGGGTTTTCCATGACCTAGCCAGCACTTGACGAGGTTTGTGACAAGGTTCGCTCAATAGAAAAAGACACAAGAGAATTAGGGGGGGGGGGGGGGGGGAGTAAGCAGAAATAAAAGAATAGAGGAGAGGAAGCAAGTGAGGAGATCCAGTTCAGAAGAGAAAAATAAATCGGAACAGTAGGAGAAGGAAACCACCATCCTAATAAAAAATGACAGGCCACTAGGTGGCAGAAATAAACCACCGGATAGGTAAAAAAAATCTCTAAAATATATACCGGTCTAGAAAATGTACAGTGCGTGCTCATGCACTGCTGGTCCTAAGGGGGGGTAGTCGTGTTAAGCGCATGGAGTGTCTGCTGGTCCCGGGGTCCTACTGGGGGGGTAATTGTAAGCCATAGAAAATAAAAAACATAAACTAGATATAGCTTAGCAGGAACTATGAGGCAATAGAACACATTATATGAAATGCCTTCAAACTATTATTTGAAGGTAATGTGTTGGGGCGCTCGCTAATTAAGAATAATAATTAGTAAATAAATAATCTAAAATCCCATGCAATTTCCGTGCACTAAGTGCATGACAAAATACAACATCAAAAATGTGCAGCACTAAGGTGCATGATAGGTAATAAGTGCTAATCAGGTGCATCCATACATTGAAAATAAATTCAAGCAAACGGCACTGGATGTGCAAAATGAGTCCAATGTAAACAAATATAGATATATCTTCATGCAATTGTGCAAAAACGCATTAAAGGTGCAAAATTCCGGATCAATTAAATAAGTGCTAATCGGGTGCATCCATACATTGAAACTAAATTCAGCAAACGGCACTGGATGTGCAAAATGAGTCCAATATAAACAATAAAAATAATAAATATCTTCATGCAATTGTGCAAAAATGCATTGAAAGTGCAAAATTAAAAAAAAAAAAAGGATCAAAAATCCAAACATGCAAAAAAAATATGTAAAAAGTAAAGTCCACAACGTTTTCCAAATGTGCAGTGCTGAGAACTAGCTCAGAAAGTGCTTCACTCCCCACGTGCCCAGTCTCACCAGCCTCTTACCTCTAAGGCCGAGTACTCACGGCAGGACATGTCCGATGAAAACGGTCTGCAGACCGTTTCCATCGGACATGTCTGGCCGGGGACTGCCCGGGGACTTCTGTTCGATGGCTATACACACCATCGAACAGAAGCCCGCGCGTAAACATTACGCGGGGCGTGTCCGCGGTGTCGCCGCGTCGATGACGCGGTGTCGCCGCGACAATGACGCGGCGACGTGGGCGGGCCGCCTTAAAAATGCTTCCACGCATGCGTCGAAGTCATTCGACGCATGCGAGGGATGCGGGCGGCAGGACATGTACGGTAGGTCTGTACAGACGACCGTACATGTCCGGGCGGACAGGTTTCCAGCGGACTGTTTTAAAACAAGTCCGGGAAACAGTTGTCCGCTGGAAACCTGTCCGATCCGTCCCAAAATGGTCCGCTCGGGCCAACACACGGCCAAACATGTCTGCTGAAACTGGTCTGCGGACCAGTTTCAGCAGACATGTTTGGTCGTGAGTACGGGGCCTCAGAGGCTTAAAATAAGCCTTATGTGAATTTCCAATGGCAGCTCCTCTTTCCCTCCAAATGCAGCAGCGTTGCAGATCAGCTTCACTCCACAAAGGCAGCGCTTAGCCAGTGTACAAGCCCCTCTTCATTTGAATCAATGACTCCCCATAAGGCACATATGGAAGGAATAACGCTCACAATAGTGTAAAAACGGCAGCATAATTTTAATATAGACATAGTAAACACTCACATTTCAGTTAAGGATCTCAAACATCAGACATCAAACACAGTAGTATCTCCACTCCCGGCTGAGAGCGGAGACGACGTCACCAACAGCTCACTTCCCTCACGCGTATCGTGGCTGTGCATGCCACTTAATCATAGAGTACTGCAAACTATTGCAGTGCTGGTATAGGATCACCTGAAGAGCACTGAGAGAAACGAGAATAAAGCAGTATTAGAGGAAAAGGAAATACAAACTGAAATAAAACACTTATACCGGATAGACTGATGCCTGTAAACAAAAACAGCGCAGAGATCATAAAACATAAATTGTTTATAGATTTTCTGAAAAACCCAAGGAGTAGACCCCAGTGGGTCACGGGTGTCCGGGTCAATGGGCAGAGGCAAAAAAGTCAGTCTTGGCCTCTGAAACAGACATGTAGAGATAACAGGAGCCAGTATGGGCTCAATAATATGGAGGCAGCTGGGAAGAGGATCCGGGGCTCTTCTTGCTGAATTTCTGCCATTGAATGAATGGGAGTCCTGGGGTGAGTGAGTGAGAGACTTGTATAGCGCTACGAATGCGAACTGAATCGCCTCAAGGTGCTTTGTCCCATTTCGTCCAGGTCCTTCAGAAGAAATGAGTCTGAAGTTTTTTCCTGAAGGCCCGATGGTTTTCTTCCATGCGGATGTTCATGGGTAGAGCGTCCCATAGCCGTGGTCCTTGGACTGCGAATCTTTGCTCTCCTTTAGATTTGTAGCGGGACTTGGATGTGGATGTGGGATGTGGAGGAGATTTTGATTTGTTGAGGGCCCGATTAGTGGTGTAGCGTTTTATTTTCTCGCATAAATATTGAGGCGCGTTTCCTTGTGTGTATTTGTGGGTGAGGAAGAGGGTCTTGAATGTAACCCGATCCTTCACGGATAACCAGTGGAGAGTCTTTAAGGCCAGGCAGGGCTGGGACTAAAATTTGTCCCTGGACTTCATCCAGATTTAATTTTGCAAACGCACAAAAACAGGAGGGCTAACCACATGCAGGAACATTGCTACAGCCTCATTGGCTGGTATTTCAGAAACCGGCATTGCTGCACAGCCATTCAGCAATGCAGCAGCGATGAGGCTGACCTGGGTTTGCGCACTATGAAGTGAGGTGATGGATAGGCAGTGCGGATGACAGGTCTATCCTATATCAGCCGGAATACCCAATCACATTCAAGGAAAATTCAGATAAACAGTATTTTTGCTTACACATGATTGGATGATGGTAATCAGCAGAGCTTTCACTCATTTACTACGTTTTGGAGCAACTGAACTTACAAAGTGCGCAGTCTATTAGCGTTTAGTAATTTAACCCCACAGTGTGAACCCGGCCTTGTGCTGTGTGTATGTAGGGCACGTGGGTGACACTCTCTCCATCTTCCCCTCCTCATTGGGTGCCAAGTAGGGTGACCACATTTCTAAACTACCATTCAGGGACACCCTCCCTTCCCAAAAATCAGTTTGTGCTGTAACGAATCACAGCACAGTGATTGGACACAAGAGGCGGGATTTAAGATTTCTCCAATCACAAGCAGGGGTGGGATTGTGCTCTTCCAGGCATTCCCGGGAAGGACAAGTACTGTCAGTGAGTAAAGCAGTGATATGGCGGCCTTTTTTGGGGGTATCAGATTGGCCCGGGGGGGGGGGGGGGGGTGGCTGTGTCAGTTTAATTCCCGGGACACTGTATTGTCCTGGAATGAAGGTGCCCGGGACAAACCTGCAAAATGCGTGACTGTCCCGGGGAAATCCGGGACACGTGGTCACCGTAGCGCCAAGTGTGGGTCAGATGAGAGGCCTACCCCGGGGTGGGTTCTGGGCACCTTGAACAGGGTCACTCGCCTTACACATGAGGTAAGTTTACTGTGCTGTGTTCATCAATGCCCCCGGACAAGGGGGAGGTGACTTTCAGGGATAACTCAACCCTAAGGCAGACCTCCAACCACATTTAGGAGGGACATGCTGAGCCTATGCCCACTGCACCTGTCCAGCGTATCTCCGCTACCTCACTCCCAGCAACAGAATAGAGTCCCACCGATCACCAGCACTGACTCCATGTGCGCTCTCTTCTTCTCTAACTAGTGCCCAGGCTGGGAGCCTCTGAGCGCTGATCTGCTCCCGTTGTTATGCGAGACGGATCGCCAGGGTAGATAATCCTGACAACAACCCCCTCACTACATGAGGGTGTCCCACCAATCGCGCTACAGGCTGCTTGTTAAACCTCCACCACTCTTATAAGACATTTCTTGATACTGCAGTTTTTCTGAGCTCCACAAGATGGTAATCTCATATCTACCCAGACAGGAAGTGATGTCAGGGACAGACAGGAAGTTTCAGGTGAGAGGTGAGTCGGGAGGAATTAGAGAGGAGACGTCGCTGGAATCGGCAGCAGAGGAGGTAATAAGATCTTATCTTCTATTTACACCCAGTAACCCCGTCATGTCCATCCTCTTCCTCAACAAACTCCACTCCCTTGGCCTCCATGATTCTGCTCTTTCCTGGTTCTCCTCCTACCTATATCATTGTCACACATAACATCTCCTCCGCTCCCTCTTCTCTTTCTGTTGGGTACCCCCAAGACTCTGTCCTTGGGCCCCTCCATTTGTCTCTCTATACCTCTTCCCGGGGTCAGTTGATAACCTCCCATGGCTTCCAATACCACCTCTATGCCGACGACACCCAGATCTATCTCTCCATTCCTCAACTCACCTCCTCCATCTCCTCACGGATCTCAAACTTACTGAATGACATATCGGTATGGATGTGACGACACTTCCTCCAACTCAAAACTGAGCTTGTATTTCCTCCTCCCTGACCCCCTCCACCCATTGAGATCAACGGCACAACCATTGGTCCCTCCACACATGCCATGATGTTAGGTGTAATCCTAGACGATGTCCTCTCCTACAGCCCCCACATCCAATCACTGACTACATCTTCCCTCCGCAACATCACCAGAATTCTCCTTACTGACTAACGGCACCACAAAACAACTTATTCACTCCGTGATTATTTCCCGCCTCGTCCACTGCAACTTTCTCCTCACTGGCCGACCTTTACACAGGCTCCTCCCCCTTTAGTCTATTATGAATTCTGCTGCTCTCCATTCATTGTCCTCCACCCCTCTCTGCCAATCCCTCCACTGGCCTCCATTCAGGTCCTCCACCGCTCTCTGCCAATCCTTCCACTGGTCTCCATTCAGGTCCTCCACCCCTCTCTGCCAATCCCTCCACTGGCCTCCATTCAGGTCCTCCACCCCTTTCTGCCAATCCCAACCATTCAGTGTCTTCCACCCCTCTCTACCAATCCCTCCACTGCTCTCCATTCATTGTCCTCCACCCCTCTCTGCCAATCCCTCCACTGCTCTCCATTCAGGTCCTCCACCCCTCTCTGCCAATCCCTCCACTGCTCTCCATTCAGGTCCTCCACCCCTCTCTACCAATCTCTCCACTGCTCTCCATTCAGGTCCTCCACCCCTCTCTACCAATCCCTCCACTGCTCTCCATTCATTGTCCTCCACCCCTCTCTGCCAATCCCTCCACTGCTCTCCATTCAGGTCCTCCACCCCTCTCTGCCAATCCTTCCACTGCTCTCCATTCAGGTCCTCCACCCCTCTCTACCAATCCCTCCACTGCTCTCCATTCATCGTCCTCCACCCCTCTCTGCCAATCCCTCCACTGCTCTCCATTCATTGTCCTCCACCCCTCTCTGCCAATCCCTCCACTGGCCTCCATTCAGGTCTTCCACCCCTCTCTGCCAATCCTTCCACTGGTCTCCATTCAGGTCCTCCACCCCTCTCTGCCAATCCCTCCATTGGCCTCCATTCAGGTCCTCCACCCCTCTCTGCCAATCCCTCCATTCAGTGTCTTCCACCCCTCTCTACCAATCCCTCCACTGCTCTCCATTCATTGTCCTCCACCCCTCTCTGCCAATCCCTCCACTGCTCTCCATTCATTGTCCTCCACCCCTCTCTGCCAATCCCTCCACTGGTCTCCATTCAGTGTCCTCCACCCCTCTCTGCCAATCCCTCCACTGCTCTCCATTCATTGTCCTCCACCCCTCTCTGCCAATCCCTCCACTGCTCTCCATTCAGGTCCTCCACCCCTCTCTGCCAATATATATATTGTAAAGTGCTAAATTGGCACTATATAAATCCTGTATATGTAGATAGATTGAGGTATAATAACTATTCCTGATGTTAGGGCTGGGGGGAAAAAATCGATTTGAATCGAGTTGCAAGGTCAAATCGATATTTTTTATTGAGACCGCGCAGGTCCTGAGGAGCTGCGGGCAGGAGTTTTTAGACAAGGCCGCAGGTTCGGCCTAGTCTGCGAGGCCAGACGCCACGGACTAGGCCGAAGCCGCATCCTCGCTTAAAGACTCATGCCAGCAGCTCCCCAGGACCGAAAACGGTGTCCATCAAAAAAAAAAACTTGATTCGAATCGTGAATCAAGTTTTTTGTTTTTTTTAAATCTTTGATTTTTTGGGGGAGAAAAATCGCCCAGCTCTACCTGATGTCTGTGAAGGTTCAACACAAGGGGTGTGTCTGGATGGTGACTGTATCATTGTGTGTGTCAGGTTCCTATAAGGTGTCAGGATGTCACTGTCTATTTCTCCATGGAGGAGTGGGAGTATTTAGAAGGACACAAGGATCTCTACAAGGACGTCATGATGGACAATCAGCCGCCCCTCACATCACCGGGTAAGAGGAGACTTTATTGTAAAGGAGAGAGCAGTACGGAGGCTCCACCTAGATCCCCCATCATCTGATAAACACATAGAAACAATGTATTCAGTCAGTGTGTGTGTTTCCTACAGATGGATCCAGTAATGGGAACCCACCAGAGAGATGTCCCCGTCCTCTGTATTCCCGGGATTCCACACAGGAAGGTCACACCATCCCCCACCATCATCAGGTAAATGAGGAACAATTATTGGTGGGAAAGGTTTATACTCAAGCCATTTAGTTACAATATTTTTTTTATGATATATTTTAAGGGTGAAAACCTTGACAATAATAATATTGATATTAAAGAAGAGTATAAAGAGGAGTATGAGGAGTATGGAGTGATGGAGGAGTTTTCAGAAGGACACAATGATATGATGGAGCCACCTAATACCAGGAACCCCCCAGAGAGATGTCCCCGTCCTCTGTATTCCCGGGATTCCACACAGGAAGGTCACACCATCCCCCACCATCATCAGGTAGATGAGGAACAATCACTGATAGTATCATTAGGATCTGTACATTATCTGCATTGTTACCATTGATGTCATTTTTATTCTATATTCAGAGTGGAAACCTCTGGGATTATAATATTGTAGTTAAAGAAGAGATAAAAGAGGAGGATGATGAGGATGGGGTGATGGAGGAAGAACACAAAGATCTGTACCAGGACACCATGGTGGAGTCATCTAGCTACAGAAACCCACCAGAGAGATGTCCCCGTCATCTGTATTCCCGGGATTCCACACAGGAAGGTCACACCATCCCCCACTGTTACAAGGTCGGTGGGGCGGAGCATCTAGAACATGGACTGGTGGAGATGATGTGTGGATTTTGTATGTAAGTTTATATCTTACAGATGATATTCTCTCTCATTCTCTTGGTTTAGAGTGGAGATCCAATCGATATAGAATTTGAGGTGAAATCAGAAGAAGAAGAGACATATGTGAGGGATGATCAGCAGTCTATGGAGAAGGATGGAATAACAGGGACATTTATAGAGGAGGACACTCCTACAGAGATCAGCACAGGTGGGTCATTAACACTAAATCCATTCCTCCACCCATACTGCTCACTGATTGGTCCAGAGGAGGGCGGGGACTGGGTGATATCAGCCTGTAATCCCCTGGTCACTTTCCTGAGCTGTGTTCCCCGTCCTGTATTCCTGTATTTCTCTCGGATAATCTTCCTTCTCTGTGCTGCAGACACAATTTATGTCTCTAGACTGGATTTATGGAGATTCCTACAACTTTGGAACCTTAAACAGAAAGTGATAATGAGGGAGGTGTCAATAACCCAATGAGGGTGGTCTTCAGGATCCACCTGGTCTTTATCTTGGTTGGTTAGGGGAACCAATCAGCTCATGTCTAGTAATAATCTTTGTATTTCTATTTCAGTAGATGGACGGGAGATGAGGAAAACCTCAGAGGATTGTCTCACTTTGTCTCCAGACTGTAAAGTAGAAGATGAGGACATCACACAGTATAGTCCAGGAGAAAACCCGACTACCTCAAATGTCCATCCGGCACCACACAGTGTAGATGGACCATCGTATTCCTCTTATCCTGAGGAACCTCAGACTGTGCGGGACGGTGCCGGACCATCGTATTCCTCTTATCCTGAGGAACCTCAGACTGTGCGGGACGGTGCCAGACCATCGTATTCCTCTTATCCTGAGGAACCTCAGACTGTGCGGGACGGTGCCGGACCATCGTATTCCTCTTATCCTGAGGAACCTCAGACTGTGCGGGACGGTGCCGGACCATCGTATTCCTCTTATCCTGAGGAACCTCAGACTGTGCGGGACGGTGCCGGACCATCGTATTCCTCTTATCCTGAGGAACCTCAGACTGTGCGGGACGGTGCCGGACCATCGTATTCCTCTTATCCTGAGGAACCTCAGACTGTGCGGGACGGTGCCGGACCATCGTATTCCTCTTATCCTGAGGAACCTCAGACTGTGCGGGACGGTGCCGGACCATCGTATTCCTCTTATCCTGAGGAACCTCAGACTGTGCGGGACGGTGCCATCCTTCCAACAAATAAGAGGTTTTCCTGTACTGAGTGCGGGAAATGTTTTTCAAAGAAGTCCTCTCTTTCCATACATCAGAGATGTCACACGGGGGAGAAGCCGTTTTCCTGTCCTGAGTGCGGGAAATGTTTTTCAGATAAGTCCAATCTTCACACCCATCAGCGACTGCACACGGGGGAAAAGCCGTATTCCTGTTCTACCTGCGGGAAGGGTTTTATAAAAAAAGCAGAGCTTCTCACACATCAATGGACTCACACGGGGGAAAAGCCTTTTTCTTGTTCTGAGTGCGGGAAATGTTTTACAAAGAAATCTATTCTCAGCAGGCACCAAAGGTCTCACACAGGGGAGAAGCCACATTCTTGTCCTGAGTGCGGCAAATGTTTTTCAGTGAAGGCAGATCTTTTCACACATCTGAGGTCTCACACAGGGGAGAAGCCACATTCCTGCCTTGAGTGTGGGAAAAGTTTTTCACTGAAGTCCACTCTTTACACACATCAGAGGTTGCACACGGGGGAGAAGCCGTATTCTTGTCCTGAGTGCGGGAAATGTTTTTCAGAGAAGTCCAGTCTTTACAAACATCAGAGATCTCACACGGGGGAAAAGCCGTATTCCTGTCAGGAGTGCGGGAAAAGTTTTTCAGCAAAGTCCAGTCTTTACTTACATCAAAGATCTCACACGGGGGAGAAGCCGTATTCCTGTCCTGAGTGCGGGAAATGTTTTTCAGTGAAGTCCAGTCTTTACAAACATCAGAGATTGCACACGGGGGAGAAGCCACGTTCCAGTTCTTTATGAGGGAATTGTTCATCGCTGAAGTCCCATCTTCCTGTACATCAGGGGTCCCATCGAGGTGTATTAGTGAGTGCGGGAAATGTCTTGTATATGAATGTTGCTGGACATGTGGGGAAGAAGCACACCCTGATATACTCCATGGCTGATCTTCATCATGTAAGAAACAGTTCATAAGGAGATCAGAGATCACCAAAGACATGGATGAAGTGTTGTACCGTGTTGGTCATTGATAGCAGGAGAAAAATAAAAATGGAGTCATTCCCTCTGATTGGCTGAGTACATTTTGTGGTATGGAGACTTAGGGGTCTATTATTCTCTTGCAAGAGGTCTGTTTGCTCAATTCGTATTCCAGGGCGAAACACGTTAACCCCACCACTTAAAGGGCAGTCCTTTAGGGCTTTTACAATAAAAATTTAGTCATTGGCTGAGTACATTTTGTGGTGGAAGATTTCACAGACACTTACAGGTCTGTTTCTAAAAAAATTATTTGGACAAATGTGACACGCATGCCCCCTATTTTAATTAAAATGGCGATTTCCTATGATGATCAGCTCCTTCTAGTGCCCATAATGTGGTATTTCGTTATTTTTCCTGATTGAGGTATGTCACGGAACCGTCCCAGCACCCAGCTTTGGCGCTTCCGTCAGTATACAGCTTTCTTCAGTCTGGACATAGATACCAGATATTATAGCTGCAGGATACAAGACTAGCCGACAAATAGCTTGTATGATAACTGGAACTGTTTATTGAAACTCGGACACATACTTTGTACCCCACAGGAAGACAGTCCCCCTCCAAATCATATTAGCCTAACAATACAAACTGTAACCAGAAACATAATTAACATGAGCTAATTAACTAGTCACTTAAAACCAGCCTAGGTGACCCAATGCCCACCCAGACAATGTTGTGATCAATCAGATCAATTAGCAATGGGGCAGACATGCTTAGCAGAAAACACGTAACATCTTAAAAAAAAGACAATAGCAGGAGACCACCAGAACCAGGGGCCTTGCTGATTATATTAACATCTGCCATGAGTCTCTCAGGCCTCGTACACACGACCGAGAATCTCGTCGTAAAAGAAACGTTTTTTTCCTCGACGAGGTTCTTGTCAAGCTTTCTTTGCATACACACTGTCAAGACAAAATCTCGTCGTTCTCAAACGCGGTGACGTACAACACGTACGACGGCACTATTAAGGGGAAGTTCGATTCCACTGGCGCCACCCTTGGGGCTGCTTTTGCTAATCTCATGTTACTGCGTGTTAAGTAAAAGTTTGGCGAGAGACGATTCGCGCTTTTCAGTCAGTTACAGCGTGACGAATGTGCTATCTCCATTACGAACGCTACTTTTACCGAAGGTGCGCTCCCGTCTCATACTTTATTCTGAGCATGCGCGGGTTTCTAAGCATGCACACGAACGTTTTTCTCGTCGTAAACCAGCCTGACGAGAAACACTACCAGGAAATTGAGACTCCCGACGAGGAAAAAGAGAACATGTTCTCTTTTTTTCTCGTCGAGATCCACGACAGTTTTCTCAACGAAAAACATACACACAACTGTTTTTCTCTGCAAAAATGCTCTGCCAGCATTTTTCTTGATGGATTTTGCAGAGGAAAACAGTCGTGTGTATGAGGCTTCAGTCTGAAAAGGTGGTATTAATTCCTCTTCATATATTTCTTGAGTTGATCAATATTTCTGTCCCATTTGAATTAATCCAAACCGCGCTCTCAGCATCTATAATTTTCTCGGTCACCGTGTGCCCCTAAAAGACGCAGGGTGACTTACACATAAGAGGGGCCTGGGAAACTGAACAAGGAGTTTCCCGACCTCTACGGTAAGCTGGGTTTCACGGGCCTCCCATCACATATTTCTTCTTTCGGCAGGGGACTAACACAGGAGGAGACTCCCAGACGGGTTGGCTTTGAAGCTAGTCTGTAGTTGCAGTCCCCCAATACCCATTCCGTACCCCCAAACAAATTGTCCCATACAGAGCATTACTCACCAAGACAACCTCTGCCTCACTCATAGAACCCACCTGTATGGAAACGTTCCACACTCCGCTTGAGTGCTTTCGTCTTATACCACTTCCTCCCAGTCAGAATCTAGATATCGGATATTCCAACCGCTATCAACAACAAACAAGACAATACTTGATTGTTGAACATGGACTGTTTATTAGAACCAGAATACAAGTCTTGTATACAGTAGAAGAGGAGGTTCCCCCCTCCTGCTCACATTACTCTAACAATACACTTGTGACAAGAAACATAAATTAACAAGAGCTAATTAACTAATCCCTTAAATCAGCCGATGTGACTCCCTAACTACAATACACATTATCATACATATCAACACATAACTCCTTCATACAATTGCAGGGTTAATTAGCACAGACAACAATGGGTGAAAGAGTCTTAGAAGTTATACTAGACTCATTTACATTATAGAAGACAACAGACACAGGTGGCTGGAGTTGACATCAGCATCTCCTAACAGTATGTGTCCCAACAGTATGACTCAGTCACTCTTTCTAACATGTCATATACAGGGTTCCCAGAGTCTGTGTGTCTTGGGGGGACATGGACCTGAATCCAAAGTAACACCATCTCAAGGGTCCCCAGGCATACAGCTCACAAAGAGCACTGTTCCCCAAAATGCCAGGGCCCATAATCACAAGGCAAGAGGCTAGCATTCAGTCCTCTCCAAAAGTCTCTTTCCCGGTTAGATCTGTCACACTACTCGATGCCAAGGAGACATGCGTGTCTGGCCCTTCTTCCTGGAGTCCTTTCAGCCGCTGGAGAGGAGACAGGGTAACTGAGCGCAATCTGTCATGCTGTTGGGGGTTTGGGTCAACTGCCCAGGATCCCTGGTGTATACAGGTGGATACTGTAGTCCCATTCACTTTTGCTATTTGAAAATCCCCCAGTGCTTGTAGAGCAAGGCTGATGTCCTCCTGTGCCAATGCCAGACCTTTTTCTGGGGTTGTGTCAGTGGAGACCGCAGTCCCATCCACTACCACAGAAAATCCATCTTTTGTTTGTTGAGGGCAAAGGCCAGCAGCCCTCTGCCATGTTAGTGCTTCAGCTGGGGACCTCACATCATCTACTCAGGCTAACTGGTGTGGAGGCCGGCTTTCCCACTCCCAGACTGTAAATCTGCTGCTGGGGAGGAAGGGCGACCACATTCTCTCCCAAAATGTGTATCTGCCGCTGGGGAAAGGAGTGTTTGCTCCAAATCCCGCTGTGGAGCAGGGACAACTTTAAGGAAAAAGACTGTTACTCTTGTTATCTGGAATGACCAAGTTCTTCAGTATAGCTTTTGTAACTTTGACCTGGCCTTGTCTGAAGTTTCTAAAGAAACGTATGCAAGTAGCCGGCACATTGTACATAGTCATCTGGTGCTGGGATCAGTAAAGCACACCGGGGTATAAAGACGGGTCTGGAAGAGTTAACACAAAGCAAGTGATTACCATGGGTAACCGAGATCTTACAAGCAGCCTGTACCCGTAATTGGTGGGACATCCTCTTGGAGCGAGGGAGTTGTTGTCGGAATTATCTCCCCTGATGGCCTGTCTCCCATAGAAACGGGAGCAGATCAGTGCTCAGAGGTTCAGAGCCTGGGCACTAGGTACGGAAGAAGAAGAAATAACAGAGCGCATGTGGAGTCAGCACTAGGTGATCGTGGGACTCTATTCTGTTGCTGGGAGTGAGGTAGCGGAGATACGCTGGACAGGTGGAGTGGGCATAGGCTCAGCATGTCCCTTCTAAATGCGGCTGTGATAGGGAAGGTGTACATTGACATGAGAGTTGGAGGTCTGCCTTAAGGTTGAGTTATTCCTGAAAGCAGCCTCCCCCTTGTTTCAGGGCATTGGTGAGAAAACTTACCCCGTGTGTAAGATGAGTGAGCCTGTTCAAGGTGCCAAGCATAACCCAGAAGGACCCACCTGGGGCAGGCCTCTCATGTGACCCACACTTGGCGAGGAGAGGAACATGGAGAGTTTTACTGCGTGCCCTACATACAGTACATACACACAGCACAAGGCCGGGTTCACACTGTGGGGTTTAGGAGATATTTTTTTTATATACAGGTAAGCCTTATGTAGCACTCACCCCCGCAGGAGCCGCTGGTTATAGATTGGGATGGCGTGTTAACTCTGTGTTCATCTAGGGGTATGATGATGAGAGCAATGATGGAATGTCCACACAGCCGGTGTCTTTTCTTGTGTTTTATTTTACCAACATGGTAAACAGTAAAACTTGAGGTAGACAGTAAAGATGGGTGAGATGGAGAAATAGCAGATTCAGGCCTAACAGAACGGAAGCAGTCCTGCTTCCAACGACACTTTACTTTAGTCGCCACTCCAGCCGGAGTGGGTATAACTGTACCTGGACAGGCCTCCCACACCGACCTGGCAGCCAGGGTATCACTCGGAACTTGAGGGAAACAAGTCTCTGCCACAGACCCTTCCCCAGAACGCAGATCATGTAGAAAATCTTGCTTAGTGATATGGGTGCCTGAATCTCCCTCAGGTAGTTCTCTCTTGGGTCACCGACTGACAGGTTGCTGACATCCAACCTCTCAGTGTCCGGTTACCTTGATCCCCGATGGATTGTCGAGGCCCTGTTGGATTGCCTGGTTCTCTTGGCTCTCCTTAGGCTGACTCCTAGGGTTGCCATCTGTCCAGGATTCACCCGGACAGTTCGGGTTTTAGATCCTGTGTCCGGGTTTCAGTCCACCTAAAACCCGGACACATCAGTGGCAGTCCTGGAGCACCAGTCCTCCTATCTCCCTTTCTCCTCCCGTTGGCTTCCAGTGCTTCTAATTATATTGGTGGGGGGGCTTTAACTGGCGTACAGACTGGCCTGGGGGGATTATACTGGCGGACAGACTGACCAAGGAGGGATTATACTGGAGGACAGACTGACCTGGGGGGACTGTACTGAGGGACAGACTGACCTTGTTTGGTTTTACTATGCTTCTTAAAGGAGTTGTAAAGAAAAACATTTTTTCACCTTAATGCATCTATGCATTAAGGTGAAAAAACATCTGATGATGCTGGCCCCCCGAGCCCCCGTTTTACTTAGCTGACCCCTCGAAAGTCCCGCACTCGGTCCCGAGATCCTCTTCGCCGCTCAGCCTGGTCGCTGATTGGCTAGAGCGGATGGATTAATAGCAGCGCAGCCATTGGCTGGCGCTGCTGTCAATCACGTCCAGTGACGCTGCGCCGAGGGGCGGACCGAGTGATACAGCGAACGGCTATGGCTGCTCGCTGTATCACGGGAGCGCAACCGCAAGGACTCACCACCATGGGAGCTCTCTCGCATTACTGTGGTGAGTTCTTGCGGGGAGGACCAGAAACAGCCGCTGAGGGACCCCAGAAGACCGGGTTCGGGGGCCACTCTGTGCAAAACAAACTGCACAGTGGAGGTAAGTATAACATGTTTGTTATTTTAAAGAACATTTTTTTTCCTATAGTAACCCTTTAAGCTTCTTCCATTTTACCATAATTTGGCCACACCCACTGTTCATCGCGGGATGCTACATGCGCTGCAATACAAATTTTCTTGGGACACCCAAAGGTTCCTCAGGTCTTTTACAATCCTATAGTGTAAACTACAAAAAAAATTGTTATGCACAGCTAAAGTGTTCGGGTTTGGCTTGATGAAAAGGTGGCAACCCTACTGACTCCCCACGGAACAGCTATCTTGCTTGGGATCTTATTTTAGAACTTTGGGGCCCCCGGTCGATTACCCCGCCACAACGTCAGTTGCTCCGGGCCAACATTGTCCCGGAGCCAGGAACACCGCGTAGCACGTGCACCCCGGCCTAGTAGGTCGCATCGCCGGGGTCTGTGATGTGTGGTCACCCTAAAGGAGGGTGCCACACCCGGAACAGAAAAGGACCCCGCCTAATGGCGTCTGCTCCATAAGTACTCTCCCCCCAGCATGCCCCGCGAGGGAAAACCCCTCCTGATTGGCTGCTGGCGAAAGAAACCCCAGCCTGGACTCCACAGCCTGCTGCCACCTAGTGCCCTGGGGTGGAACAACACCCCAGCAACAACAGAATGAGCCCACATCACAGCCCAGCTGAAACAAAGACCCAATTTAGATAAATCAACCGGATGAGAGCTAACTAACTCTCTCATCCCCCTTAAATTTAGAATAGCACCTGTACTGAAAGTACACAGGCGCTACACTTATTATAAGCTTATCTGTAGGTAAAAGTACAAATACTATACAACCACCTAAATCAACCCTTACGAGATGTTTCTCAGGGATGCAGTTCCTATGAGTCCCAGAAGGTGGTAATCTCGCTTCTACCATAGAGTGAGGAAGTCTCTATGGAAAACAGGAAGTAATGTCACAGGCAGGAAGTGATGTCAGGTATAAACAGGAAGTTCCAGGTGAGAGGAGAGTTGGGAGGCAGTAACGAGAAGACATTAAAGAAACTGGCAGGAGGTAATAAGATCTTATTTTCTATTTACACCCAGTAACCCCGTCATGTCCGTCCTCTTCCTCCATAGTCACTGTGACGTCTTTTATCTCCAGCAGATGAAGATACACACATAAACCGAACTGGTAATATTCAGTGTTCTTCACCAATCCCTCCACTGGCTCCCGATCGCCCAGTGAATGAAATGTAAAATACTAACCACAACATACAAAGCCATTCATACCTCTGCCCCGAGCTACATCACCAATCTCATCTCCAAATATCACCCAAACCGTCCTCTCCGCTCTTCTCAAGACCTCTTACTCTCAAGCTCTCTCGTCTCCTCCTCCCATGCTCGTCTCCAGGATTTCTCCAGAGCCTCTCCCATACTCTGGAACTCGCTACCCCAACCTGTCCGGCTATCCCCTAATCTTGCTGCCTTCAGGCGATCCCTGAAAACTGATCTCTATAGGGAAGCCTATCAGGTCTCCAACTAATCTTTTACCACTTCCATCAGCTCATTCCCCACAGTTACAACCTTTTGTACCACCTACCCCACCCTATTAGATTGTAAGCTTTTATCCTCTTGTATTGTAACTGTATTGTCTACATTTTATATTGTAAAGTGCTGCGTAAACTGTTTTCGTCATATACATCCTGTATAATAATATATAGTGTGGAAACCTAGATTAACCCCTTCAGGGTCAGAACATTCCCCCACTTACGGGGGCCTGAACATCCTCTTATTTTTTTAAGATGTTTCACCTTTCCCCACGCATCACCTTCTCCCCTCATCAGTTTATAATAATGAATTATACGATAATACGGGATGAGGGTTTTATGCAGAACCCTCGCCCCCCCCCCCCCCCACATATGTGAACCCGGCCTTACTCTGAAAACAGCTAAAAAACACTGCAAAACTCATTCTACAGCTAACACTACTGCCATTTTTATAACACCCAGTTTGTCGAGGCATTATGGAGGAGGAAATAACTATCCCTGATGTCTGTAAAGGTCTGGATGATGACTTTATCTTTGTAAGTATCAGGTGATGTCACTGTCTATTTTTCTATGTAGGAGTATTTAGAAGGACACAAGGATCTCCACAAGGACGTCATGATGGACAATCAGCCGCCCCTCACATCACCGGGTAAGAGGAGACTTTATTGTAAAGGAGAGAGCAGTACGGAGGCTCCACCTAGATCCCCCATCATCTGATAAACACATAGAAACAATGTATTCAGTCAGTGTGTGTGTTTCCTACAGATGGATCCAGTAATGGGAACCCACCAGAGAGATGTCCCCGTCCTCTGGATTCCCGGGATTCCACACAGGAAGGTCACACCATCCCCCACCATCATCAGGTAGATGAGGAACAATCACTGATAGTATCATTAGGATCTGTACATTATCTGCATTGTTACCATTGATGTCATTTTTATTCTATATTCAGAGTGGAAACCTGAGAGATCCTAAAGTTGAGGTTAAAGAAGAGATAAAGGAGGAGGATGATGAGGATGGGGTGATGGAGGAAGAACACACCACCCCCCACCATCATCAGGTAGATGAGGAACAATTATTGGTAGTTATGATTTATACACAGCATGTTTATTATAATGAATGTTTTATTATATATTCAGAGTGGAAACTTCTGGGATTATAATATTGTTGTCAAAGAAGAGTATAAAGAGGAGGATGAGGAGTATGGAGTGAAGGAGGAGTTTTCAGAAGGACACAAGGATATGATGGAGCCACCTAATACCAGGAACCCCCCAGAGAGATGTCCCCGTCCTCTGTATTGCCGGGATTCCACACAGGAAGGTCACACCATCCCCCACTGTTACAAGGTGGGTGGGGCAGAAGCATCTAGAACATGGACTGGTGGAGATGATGTGTGGATTTTGTATGTAAGTTTATATCTTACAGATGATATTCTCTCTCATTCTCTTGGTTTAGAGTGGAGATCCAATCGATATAGAATTTGAGGTGAAATCAGAAGAAGAAGAGACGTATGTGAGGGATGATCAGCAGTCTATGGAGGAGGATGGAATAACGGGGACATTTATAGAGGAGGACACTCCTACAGAGATCAGCACAGGTGGGTTATTAACACTAAATCCATTCCTCCACCCATACTGCTCACTGATTGGTCCAGATTATGAAGTAAACTTTTCACTGACTGAGTCATTAAAGTGCAAAAATAAGCTAAGTGGAGATCAGAGGAGCCATTTACTAGTTACCTTGAGGGGGGAATTGTAAGATCCTCAGAGACAAAGCTGCCTGATGTGGGCGGAGTCCTGGTTTAGGGGAACCAATCAGCTCATGTCTAGTAATAATCTTTGTATTTCTATTTTAGTAGATGGACGGGAGATGAGGAAAACCTCAGAGGATTGTCTCACTTTGTCTCCAGACTGTAAAGTAGAAGATGAGGACATCACACAGTATAGTCCAGGAGAAAACCTGACTATCTCAAATGTCCATCCGGCACCACACAGTGTAGATGGACCATCGTATTCCTCTTATCCTAAGGAACCTCAGACTGTGCGGGACGGTGCCGGACCATCGTATTCCTCTTATCCTGAGGAACCTCAGACTGTGCGGGACGGTGCCGGACCATCGTATTCCTCTTATCCTGAGGAACCTCAGACTGTGCGGGACGGTGCCGGACCATCGTATTCCTCTTATCCTGAGGAACCTCAGACTGTGCGGGACGGTGCCGGACCATCGTATTCCTCTTATCCTGAGGAACCTCAGACTGTGCGGGACGGTGCCGGACCATCGTATTCCTCTTATCCTGAGGAACCTCAGACTGTGCGGGACGGTGCCGGACCATCGTATTCCTCTTATCCTGAGGAACCTCAGACTGTGCGGGACGGTGCCGTACCATCGTATTCCTCTTACCCTGAGGAACCTCAGACTGTGCGGGACGGTGCCGTACCATCGTATTCCTCTTATCCTGAGGAACCTCAGACTGTGCGGGACGGTGCTGGACCATCGTATTCCTCTTATCCTGAGGAACCTCAGACTGTGCGGGACGGTACCGGTCCATCGTATTCCTCTTATCCTGAGGAGCCTCAGACTGTGAGGGACTGTGCCACCCTTCCAACAGATAAGAGGTTTCCCTGTACTGAGTGCGGGAAGCATTTCCGTTCTAATGCCCATCTTATTGTGCATGAAAGATCTCACACAGGAGAGAAGCCGTATTCCTGTCCTGAGTGCGGGAAATGTTTTTCAGATAAGTCCAATCTTCACACTCATCAGCAACTGCACACGGGCGAGAAGCCGTATTCCTGTTCTACGTGCGGGAAATGTTTTATAAAAAAGGCAGAGCTTGTCATACATCAATGGTCTCACACAGGGGAAAAGCCTTATCCTTGTTCTGAGTGCGGGAAATGTTTTACAAGCAAATCCATTCTCGGCCGACACCAACGGTCTCACACGGGGGAGAGGCCACATTCCTGTCCTGAGTGCGGGAAATGTTTTTCAGTGAAGGCCCATATTTACACACATCTGAGGTCTCACACGGGGGAGAAGCCACATTCATGTCCTGAGTGTGAGAAAAGTTTTTCAGTGAAGTCCAGTCTTTACAGACATCAGCGATCTCACACGGGGGAGAAGCCGCATTCCTGTCCTGAGTGCTCTAAATGTTTTTTATTGAAGGCCCATCTTAACTCCCATCTGAAGTCTCACACAGGGGAGAAGCCACATTCCTGTCCTGAGTGCGGGAAATGTTTTTCAATGAAGTCCAGTCTTTACAGACATCTGAGGTCTCACACGGGGGAGAAGTCGTATTCCTTTCCTGAGTGAGAGAAATGTTCCTCACTGAAGTCCTGTCTTCCTGTACATCAGGGGTCCCACACAACCCTCGAGGTGTATTAGTGAGTGCGGGAAATGTCTTGTATATGAATGTTGCTGGGGAAGAAGCACACCCTGATATACACCTCAGATATACTCCATGGCTGATCTTCATCATGTAAGAAACACTTCATAAGGAGATCAGAGATCTCCAAAGACATGGATGAAGTGTTGTACCGTGTTGGCCATTGATAGCAGGAGAAAAATAAAAATGGAGTCATTCCCTCTCATTGGCTGAGTACATTTTGTGGTGAAAACTCTTTGCAAGAGGTCTGTTTTCTTAAGTCGTCTTCCAGGACGAAACACGTTAATGCCACCACTTAAAGGCGGTCCTTTAGGCTTTTACAATAAAAATTAAGTCATTACCTCTCATTGGCTGAGTACATTTTGTGGTGGAAGATTTCACAAACACTTACAAGTCTGTTTCTGATAAAATGTATTGATTTTAATGATGGTTAAAGTGCAAAAATATAGTGCTTTAAATATAGTGCCTGGGGGGTCCCCTTAGTCTGCCTGTAAAGTAACACATCTGTACCATGTATAGAATCTGCTGCAGCAAAACGAGTCAAATCCTATTTAAATGGACTCGCTGTTACAATCGCCGGCCACAAAATAAAAAGGCTCTGCCCTCCCCAACCCAAAGCACCTTTTGCCCATGTTAATGGGGACAAGAGCCTCTTCCCCTCAACCCTGGCCAGTGGTTGTGGGGGTCTTCAGTCAGGAGTCTTTTCGGAATTTATAAAAAATAAATAAAAAGCAATGTCCCCCGATGTAAATCCAATGTCAATCATGATGTCCGCCGGAGCTGAAAAAAAGAAAATAAAAAACGCTCTGGCCGCAACCATGGCTGACCGCCGAATGCCTCCTCCGCCGGGTGACATTTCTTGCATAGGTAAGGGGCATGGCCACCTGGCAACATCACCTGCTGGCCCGGCCCCTTATGACCTCAACGATCCCCTGAACCATACCAGCCCTCAATATGGGTGGAATGCTTTGGGATGAGGTGTTCTGCTCTCCCCCCCCCCCCCAAGCACCTTGTTCCTATGTTGATGGGGACAAGGGCCTCCTCCCCACAACCCTGGCCCGGTGGTTGTGGGGGTGCAGGTGGTGACTTATTGGAATCTGGAAGATACTTCAGTGGACATTTATTTTTTTGTTTTTTAATAAAGGACTTGTCAAAATTAGGTTTTGTCTTGAATACCTATTCACATGGGGGGCTTACAGATTTCATAAACCCCCCCCCCCGCACCCCCACAACTACCAGGCCAGGGTTGTGGAGAAGAGCCCCTGGTCCCCATCAATATATTATTGCCTAAATCAGCTATTTTAAACACAGAATTAGAATCATTTTTGACCGATCAATTCATTCCAAAAATGTGAAATTCATTAGAAAACGAATATATGAAATTAGACTAATTTCAACAAAATTCATTCCTATTTTATTCTAAGATTCAGGAAACATCCGATTCTCCGAATACCCAAAAATGAGTCTGAATTTATATTCGGACCCAAAAGGAATTGCACATGTCTAGTGGTTACCAAAGGTGACAGAGGTTTAATGAGCCGCCTGTACCCGTGATGGGACATCCTCTTATAGCGAGGGAGTTGTTGTCGGCATTATCTCCCCTGGCAGTCCGTCTCCCATAGCAACAGGAGCCGATCTGCACTTAGAGGTTCCTAGCCTGGGCACTAGGTATGGAAGAGGAAAAGATAACAGAGCGCACGTGAGGAATCAGTGCTAGGTGCTCAGTGGAACTCCATTCTGTTGCTGGGAGTGAGGTAGCGGAGATACACTGGACAGGTGGAGTGGGCATAGGCTCAGCGCGTCCCTCCTAAATGCGGCTGTGATAGGGAAGGTGTACATTGACATGGAAATGAGAGAGCTAACTGGAGGATAGATTATTGTTCAAGTGTACACGGTGTACGGCCATCTCTAGAGTTGGAGATCTGTCTTAAGGTTGAGTTACCCCTAAAAGTGGCCTCCCCCTTGTCCAGTGGCAATGATGAGTAAACTTACCCCGTGTGTAAGGTGAGTGAACCTGTTCAAGGTGCCCAGCATAACCCAGAAGAACCCATCACAGGGCAGGCCTCTCATGTGACCCACACTTGGCGCCCAATGAAAAGGAGAACACGGAGAGAGTGTCACCCGCGTGCCCTACATACAGTACATACACACAGCACAAGGCCAGGTTCACAATGTGGGGTTGATTTACTAAAGGCTAATACATACCTCCCAACTTTTGAACTTCAGAATGAGGAACACTGGAGGAGAAAAAAGACCTGTGACGTACTACGTTGCGGTTAATTGTGGGCGTGGTCAATTACCCAGCAGTGGGAGGGGCTTAAGGGATGTGGTTAAACGTACAATATTCAGAGTTCAGAGGGTGCTATGTACAGAGTGCAAGGTTCAGAGGGTGCTATGTACAGAGTGCAGGGTTCAGAGGGTGCTACGTACAGAGTGCAGGGTTCAGAGGGTGCTACGTACAGAGTTCAGCAGGTGCTATGTACAGAGTGTAGTGTAGAGTTAAAGGGTCACTAAAGGAAAAACATTTTTTTGCTGAAATGACTGTTTACAGGGTATAGAGACATACAAGTTAACTGATTCCTTTTAAAAATGATTAAAAATTGAATTTAATGTATCATATAATGTGCCTCTAGTTTCACGTTCGGTTTTAAAGGTACATACATGAATTTCCGGGTGAGAGGTGAGTCGGGAAGACTCACAGAACAAAACCAACAAATCCAGGGCAGTGTTTTGTTTTTAAAATGAATCTGATTGGTTCTGAGGAGTTTTAGACACACAGTAATGACAGCTTAGACCACCGTGAAAATCTCCCAGTACCATGGTTATAAGGAAACAGGCAACCAGGAAGTGTGGAGATCACAGCAGAATTACAGCAACTTCAAAGCAAAAACGAACAATGAGGACATGAAACCAGTACTGCAGTAAGGTAAAGGAAGCTATTTAGCTAAAAAACATTTTTCCTTTAGTGACCCTTTAAGAGGGTGCTACGTACAGAGTACAGGGTTCAGAGGGTTCTACGTACAGAGTTTAGCGGGTGCTACGTACAGAGTGCAGGGTTCAGAGGGTGCTACGTACAGAGTTCAGCGGGTGCTACGTACAGAGTGTAGAGTTCAGAGGGTGCTACGTGCAGAGTTCAGAGGGTGTTACGTACAGAGTACAGGGTTCAGAGGGTTCTACGTACAGAGTTCAGCGGGTGCTACGTACAAAGTGCAGGGTTCAGAGGGTGCTACGTACAGAGTTCAGCGGGTGCTACGTACAGGGTTCAGAGGGTGTTACGTACAGAGTACAGGGTTCAGAGGGTTCTACGTACAGAGTTCAGCGGGTGCTACGTACAGAGTGTAGAGTTCAGAGGGTGCTACGTGCAGTGTTCTACGTACAGAGTTCAGAGGGTGCTATGTACAGAGTTCAGAGGGTGCTACATACAGAGTACAGAGTTCAGAGGGTGCTACATACAGAGTGCAGGGTTCAGAGGGTGCTACATGCAGGTTACAGAGGGTGCTATGTGCAGAGGTGCCCATGTATCAAGAGAAAGGGCTGAGTGACTGGGAAGGAGAGGGTGTTGAAGGGAGTGGAGAGAGCTCAGAGAAGGAGGAGAGCGACATTTCAGTGCAGTCAGTAGCAGATCACTCACCTCGGATCACTGCAGGACCTTCACACTCATTTCATGCAGCTCTTGTTCAGGCTCCTTCCCGCATCGGAGCTGCTTCATCCCCCATCCACTAACACAGGAAGCCCGCGGGACGAATATGAAGAGAAGGACAATATTCTTTGAGTACCCATTGGCCGAGGAAGCAGCTGCACCACCCCAATGGGTAGCTAAAGCTCATCGTAAATGCCTCCCTTCTTTTCTCCTGACATCATATGGACCTCCCAAGTACGGAACTGTTGTTCTATGAAGGCAGGCCGGGGAACAAATTTATTTTGATTAAGGGGCAGATTCCGTGCACTCTGCTCTGCTCTGCCTGTGTGTGTCAGAGGGCATGCCATACAAGTGTAGCTCGTGGCGTGTGGGAACCATGGCAACCCGCACACACCGCGGGCATTCCGGGACTTAGCCTTGATTCGCCAGGACTCCGGGAGAGGGACCAACTTGCGGGACAATCCCGGTGAATCCGGGATGGTTGGGAGGTATGACTAATAGACTGTGCACTTAAAGTAGAGTTCCACCCTGAAATGGAACTTCTGCTTATCGGATTCCTCACCCCCTCCGGTGCCACATTTGGCACCGTTCAAGGAGGAGCAGATACCTATCAAATCCAGGTATCTACTTCCACTTCCGGGCAAAGATTGACGCACTTTGTGCAGCGAACTACACTATGTCTGGCCTCTCCTCCTTACCCCCCGCTGCCTTCTGGGAGACACTCGGGTCCCAGAAGACAGCAGGGACCATCAGAACACGCAGCGCAACTCGTTTATGTGCAGTAGGAAACTGGCTGTGAAGAAGCATGGCTCCACTTCCGGTTTCCCATAGTGAAGATGCTGGCACCTGCACCCGGAGCCGAGGGACGGGTCAGCATCGGATGCCAACATCGCGGGCTCCCTGGACAGGTAAGTGTCCTTATATTAAAAGTCACCAGCTACAGTATTTGTAGCTGCTGACTTAAAAAAAAAAAAAATTTCACAGGCTTTTAATAAATGAGGGAAAGGTCTACTGATTTCCATCATCCAATCATCTGTAAGTAAAAATTCTGTTCTTTTCTTATTTTCCTTGAATGCGATTGGGTATTCTTTGCAAAGTCAAGCTTCATCTCATTTGCTAAACTGCATTTGCAAAGTGCACAGTATACGGTATTTGCCTTTAGTAAATCCACCCCTATCAGACGTTTCTCAGGACTGCAGTTTCTCCAAAGGACACAAGGTGGTGATCTCATGTCTACCCAGACAGGAAGTCTCTATAGCAGACAGGAAGTGATGTCAGGTACAGACAGGAAGTTCCGGGTGAGAGGTGAGTCAGGAGGAAGTACAGAGGAGACATCGCTGAAAGAGGCATTAGATGAGGTAATAAGATCTTATCTTCTATTTACACCCAGTAACCCCCGTCATGTCCGTCCTCTTCCTCCATAGTCACTGTGACGTCTTTTATCTCCAGCAGATGATGATACACACATATATAGTGTGGAGACCTAGATTAACCCCTTTAGGGTCAGAACATTCCCCCACTTACAAGGCCGGAACATTCTCCTCATTTTGGAGATGTGTCACCTTTCCCACCAATCACCTTCTAACTTTATCAGTCTATACGAATGGATTATGAGATATTACGGGATGGGTGTTTTTTTTTTTTTTTTTTTTACCATTAGATTTATAATGTATACTTTTGTATTTTAGAAGCTTTGTGTAGATATAATGAGGGATAATAACTATTCCTGATGTCTGTGAAGGTTCAACACAAGGGGTGTGTCTGGATGATGACTTTATCTTTGTGTGTGTCAGGTTCCTCTAAGGTGTCAGGATGTCACTGTCTATTTCTCCATGGAGGAGTATTTAGAAGGACACAAGGATCTCTACAAGGACGTCATGATGGAGAATCAGCCGCCCCTCACATCACCGGGTAAGAGGAGACTTTATTGTAAAGGAGAGAGCAGTACGGAGGCTCCACCTAGATCCCCCATCATCTGATAAACACATAGAAACAATGTATTCAGTCAGTGTGTGTGTTTCCTACAGATGGATCCAGTAATGGGAACCCACCAGAGAGATGTCCCCGTCCTCTGTATTCCCGGGATTCCACACAGGAAGGTCACACCATCCCCCACCATCAGGTAGATGAGGAACAATTATTGGTAGTTAGCATTTCTACACAAACATGTCTGTTACAATGAATGTTTTTATTTTATATTTAGAGTGGAAACCTCGAAGATTATAATATTGTTGTTAAAGAAGAGTATAAAGAGGAGGATGAGGAGTATGGAGTGATGGAGGAGTTTTCAGAAGGACACAAGGATATGATGGAGCCACCTAATACCAGGAACCCACCAGAGAGATGTCCCCGTCCTCTGTATTCCCGGGATTCCACACAGGAAGGTCACACCATCCCCCACCATCATCAGGTAGATGAGGAACAATCACTGATCGTATCATTAGGATCTGTACATTATCTGCATTGTTACCATTGATGTCATTTTTATTCTATATTCAGAGTGGAAACCTGAGAGATCCTAAAGTTGAGGTTAAAGAAGAAATAAAAGAGGAGGATGATGAGGATGGGGTGATGAAGGAAGAACACAAAGATCTGTACCAGGACACCATGGTGGAGTCATCCAGCTACAGAAACCCACCAGAGAGATGTCCCCATCCTCTGTATTCCCGGGATTCCACACAGGAAGGTCACACCATCCCCCACTGTTACAAGGTCGGTGGGACGGAGCATCTAGAACATGGACTGGTGGAGATGATGTGTGGATTTTGTATGTAAGTTTATATCTTACAGATGATATTCTCTCTCATTCTCTTGGTTTAGAGTGAAGATCTGATGGATACAAAAGTTGAGGTGAAATCAGAAGAAGAAGAAGAGACGTATGTGAGGGATGATCAGCAGTCTATGGAGGAGAATGGAATAACGGGGACATTTATAGAGGAGGACACTCCTACAGAGATCAGCACAGGTGGGTCATTAACACTAAATCCATTCCTCCACCCATACTGCTCACTGATTGGTCCAGAGTAGGGCGGGGACTGGGTGATATCAGCCTGTAATCCCCTGGTCACTTTCCTGAGCTGTGTTCCCCGTCCTGTATTCCTGTATTTCTCTCGGATAATCTTCCTTCTCTGTGCTGCAGACACAATTTATGTCTCTAGACTGGATTTATGGAGATTCTGGGGTTCAGCTGGCAGGAAAATGTTGATTTTCACCATAAGGTTTGCTTGACCTAGACACCTGGGGTATGTACCTTGGGTCTTCTGCCCCATGCCCGGGTCTAGTGAGATCTCTGACAGAACAATTCTCCCGGGTTACTTGCTCTGTTATTTGCTGGCTGTGCCGGGTGGAGGGATATGTCTGTATAGTCTCAGACCCAAGTCACTGAGTGCAGTCTCAGGAGATGGAAGGCAGCGGTGTGGGACCTCTGCAACTTGTCTCCAATAAACATTTCAGCCACCACTGATTACTGAATACCAATTTCATGAGTCCTGACCCCTGCACTATATACTCTATGTTGTACATTACATACACCTGACCCCTGCACTATATACTCTATGTTGTACATTACATACTCCTGACCCCTGCACTATATACTCTATGTTGTACATTACATACTCCTGACTAGAGCCTTTAAGGCCATGATGCAAGAAACCACAAAGGCCCCCCCCCCCCCCCCCCATTGATCCCATTGAAACCTTTTCCGATTCCAGAAACTCAGGTCAGGGACTTGGGTGTCATCTTTGACTCTAGGTTGAACATGCGCCCTCAGGTAAATCAGGTGGTGAGTTCATGCCACTTGCACCTGAGACTTCTGAGGTCGACATTTCTCTATATCACAGACTCTGATAAGATCGCCTTGATCAATGCCATTGTCAGCAGTTGATTGGACTACTGCAATGCTCTGTACCTGGGTTTGCCTGCTTGTACCATCTACAAGCTCCAGTTGATTCAGAATGCCGCAGCGAGATTACTGGCGGGTGTTGGTCGTCGTGACAGCATCACGCAAACTCTTAGAGCCCTACATTCTCTGCCGTTAAAAAAACGGGTTCTGTTCAAAACTGGATGTCTTGTCCATAAGGCATTGCATGGATGTGGCTCAGAGTACCCGAAGGAAAAATTCATCAAGTATGCGCCTACCTGATCCTTGAGATCGGCGAATTTGGCCAAATTGAAGATTCCAAAATTCTAAAAGAAAAAATGCGGAGGGAGAACGAGTGAAGTACAAGTAACATCATTTTGGAACTCCTTGCCTCTGAAACTGAGACTTGAGAATGACTTTCTGAATTTCCAAAAGGAATTAAAAATCGTACTTTTTGTACAAGCTTTGGGAGTCACCTAATTTTAATGGGGGTGTGACGGACAGATCCCCAAGTTTTTACTGTGTGTTGTCATTCTGGTATGTTGGTTTTCCTAGGGTCTTTTAATGTCAATGTTTTTTATTTTGCGCATCGAAGGCCTTCGGGTAAGACTAAGTAGGTTAAGCATTTTAATAAATAAATGCAGCGGAACACTTTCACGTGTTCTGCAGCAGGACCCCCTTCCTGCCATCATGGGTAGTGTTGCCTTTTCTTCACGCCAAATTCAAACACTTTAGTGGTGCAGATCTAGAGGCAGAGATCTGCCTACTGGGACTAGTGGAGGAGAATAAGGCCTCTATAGAAAGCAGGACACAGGTGGGCCTGCTGCTCTTCTATGCAGGTGGTGGGAGACGGCAAATTGCCCTCCAAATCTCCCGTTCTCTGCTGGGCCATAGTCTGTGGGTAGAAGGCCAGCCCACAGCCCCCTCCAAAACACACAATGGGTTTTGTCACAGAACTCACCCCTGGATGGACGCTCAGGCTTCGGCTGCTGGCACCTTTCCTCATCCGGCTGCTGGGCTTCAGACTTCCTCAAACATCCCCTTTTTCTGAGGCACAGCACTGCCGGGGACTGGAATATGGGCAGGGCATACACAGGAGGAGGAGAAGAAGCAGATCCAGTTATTTCACCTCTTCCGTCCATTTACAGGGCGGTGGTCAGTGCTGGCTCTGGGCTGTGGGTGAGAGACAATCTCAGCTCAGAGCACTGCAGCCAGCAATCCCAGCCAGGGCTCTTTGGCCCCCACAGTGGCATAACGCAAGGGCCCAGTCGCAAGTGCAACGTTTGCGACCCTGGTAGTTCTGCCATTGGTCCTGACCCCTGCACTATATTCTCTGTTGTACATTACATACTCCTGATACTATATAGTCCTAACTGCTGTAGCCTATATCATTTACACCAAGCAGCCATAGTTTTATGACCACTGACAAGTGTGACAGTGCGACGTCCTGCCCTGGTGTGAGTTTACTAGAAATATTAGGAAAGCAGGAGCATCAGATGTCTAAAAAAATACAATTTTAGTGGTAGATTAAGTGACGTTTTTTGAGAGTAGTGACAAATACATCAAGCCAACACGTTTCGGTAGAGAGGCTTTCTCTTCTTCAGGGCTGATGCTTCACACCATCGTTGTTTCCTCTCTCTCTGACTAAGGTCCATGAATAAAGAAATGATCTGGTAGGAGGTCAGAGGACCCATTTACTAGTTTACCTTGAGGGGGGAATTGTAAGATCCTCAGAGACAAAGCTGCCTGATGTGGGCGGAGTCCTGGTTTAGGGGAACCAATCAGCTCATGTCTAGTAATAATCTTTGTATTTCTATTTTAGTAGATGGACGGGAGATGAGGAAAACCTCAGAGGATTGTCTCACTTTGTCTCCAGACTGTAAAGTAGAAGATGAGGACATCACACAGTATAGTCCAGGAGAAAACCCGACTACCTCAAATGTCCATCTGGCACCACACAGTGTAGATGGACCATCGTATTCCTCTTATCCTGAGGAACCTCAGACTGTGCAAGACGGTGCCGGACCATCGTATTCCTCTTATCCTGAGGAACCTCAGACTGTGCGGGACAGTGCCGGACCATCGTATTCCTCTTATCCTGAGGAACCTCAGACTGTGTGGGACGGTGCTGGACCATCGTATTCCTCTTATCCTGAGGAACCTCAGACTGTGCGGGATGGTGCCGGACCATCGTATTCCTCTTATCCTGAGGAACCTCAGACTGTGCGGGATGGTGCCATCTTTTCAAATGATGAGAGGTTTCCCTGTACTGAATGCGGGAAGTCTTTTTGTTTAAAATCGGATCTAATTCAGCATAAAACATCTCACACAGATGACAACCCATATTCATGCCCTGAGTGCGGGAAATGTTTTTCACGAACATCCTATCTTTACGCACATCAGAGATCTCACACAGGGGAGAAGCCGTATTCCTGTCCTGAGTGCGGGAAACGTTTTTCACAGAAGTCTAGTCTTAACTCCCACCAGAGATCTCACAAAGGGGAGAAGCCGTATTCCTGTCCCGAGTGCGGGAAATGTTTTTCACAGAAGTCTGGTCTTAACTACCATCAGAGATCTCATACAGGGGAGAAGCCACATTCCTGTCCTGAGTGTGGGAAATGTTATTCAGTGAAGGCCCATCTTTACATGCATCTGAGGTCTCACACGGGGGAGAAGCCGTATTCCTGTCCTGAGTGCGGGAAATGTTTTTCACTGAAGTCCAGTCTTTCCGCCCATCAAAAATTGCACACTGGGGAGAAGCCGTTTTCCTGTCCTGAGTGTGGAAAATGTTTTATAGATAAATCAAAACTTGACAGACATCGGAGGTCTCACACGGGTGAGAAGCCACATTCCTGTCCTGAGTGCGGGAAATGTTTTTCAGAGCTGTCCCACCTTTCCAGACATCAAAGTTTGCACACAGGTGAGAAGCCGTATTCCTGTCCTGAGTGTGGGAAATGTTTTTCACAGAAGTCCAGTCTTTACAAACATGAGAGATCTCACACGGGGGAGAAGCCGTATTCCTGTCCTGAGTGTGGGAAATGTTTTTCAGAGAAGTTTAATCTTTCTGTACATCAGAGATCTCACACGGGGGAGAAGCCACTTTCCTGTCCTGAGTGCGGGAAAAGTTTTTCAAGCAAGTCCAGTCTTTCCAGACATCAGAGATCTCACAAGGGGGAGATGCCGTATTCATGTCCTGAGTGAGTGAATTGTTCCTCACTGAAGTCCTGTCTTCCTGTACATCAGGGGTCCCACACAACTCTCGAGGTGTATTAGTGAGTGCGGGAAATGTCTTGTATATGAATGTTGCTGGACATGTGGGGAAGAAGCACACCCTGATATACACCTCAGATATACTCCATGGCTGATCTTCATCATGTAAGAAACACTTCATAAGGAGATCAGAGATCACCAAAGACATGGATGAAGTGTTGTACCGTGTTGGCCATTGATAGCAGGAGAAAAATAAAAATGGAGTCATTCCCTCTCATTGGCTGAGTACATTTTGTGGTGTGGAGACTTAGAGGTCTATTATTCTCTTGCAAGAGGTCAGTTTTCTCAAGTCGTCTTCCAGGATGAAACATGTTGACCCAACCACCTAAAAGACCGTCCTCTAGGGCTTTTGAAATAAAAATTGAGTCATTACCTCTCATTGGCTGAAGACATTTTGCTGTATGGAGACTTAGGGGTCTATTATTCTCTTGCAAGAGGTCTGTTTTCTTACGTCGTCTTCCAGGGCGAAACACGTTAACCCCACCACTTAAACAGCGGTCCTCTAGGCTTTACCTTTCATTGGCTGAGTACAAACACTTACAGTTCTTTTTCTAAAATAAATTTTTACAAATGTGACACGCATTCCCACAATGATTATGAATTTTGGCAGTATTATTGTCAGGTCACCTGTGGCCAGGTGACAAATGCACCCCGATGGAGACAGGGGTGCACCGCAAGGTAGTGAACCCAATAGCAAACTGCTGCGGATGGACAGGAAACGTGAACCCAAGATTCCCCAGGGCACGGAGTCTAAGGTCCAGCAGGTGTTCACCAGAGCCTCTAGTGGTGAGGATGGCCTTCGCTGCAACTGAACCCAGGTCGCTGCCCCTGCTGTCCCCCAGGTCACGCTCCGTAGGGAGAGAGGAGAAGCAGTCACTGAGGACACAAGGGATGGTGATGGGTAGGCCGAGGTCGGGGGAAAAGGCAGACAAGGGTAACCAAGGGACAGGCCAAATGGTCAGGGTCACAGGCAAACAGGAGTAGTCGTAGACACGCCAAAGTCAGTACACAGAGATAGTAACGTAGCACACGGCAAGCAGGAACACAATGCTAACACACAACATTGATCAGCAATGCAGACCTGCAATGCACTGGTTAATCTAGAGTTCCTGGAATGGCCTGGGGTGGAGTCATACAGGGAGGAAGAAGATAAAGGAAGCCAGGTGAGGGGGCCTGGCCTCTAAGATGAACACATGAGAGCAAGGTAAGCTGCCAGAGACTATTGCATATCCATGACAATTATTTTAATTACGGTAACTCAGTGATTTTCTATAATTGTCAGAGCCATCTAGTGGCCAAAATGTTTTTTGTTTTGTTTTTTGCATTTTTTTCTAATTGAGGTATTTCAGGAAACATGTCCCATTATGGCCACTAGATGGGGCTGATGATCATAGGAAATCATTGTGTTAAGTTTTGTCCAAAGTTTATCACGGCTGGATGAATGCTTGTGACACTTGGGTTAGAAATGTTCTATGTGTAGCACGGCCCCCTTGAGGACTTCTTGGATTTACCTGCTCACCTGACCCTGTGAACCTTCCAACCCACCTGACACTCTGGGTTCAGACATCTTTCCACAGACACCTTTAAATGACATGTCACACAAGTCAATATGTTTATGTTATCTCAGCTTTTACTGGAGTAGGCAACGTAGTGTTAATTTACAAAGGAGGGCGATAGATCAACCGAGCTCTGGATAACAGCCCAGACTCGCTAGAGGAATTCCCCAAAAGACAGCTTAAGAACCGTTCACCGGTATGAAGATACAATACACATGTATGTACAATGAGAAGCCACCTGAAGCATGACCTGTAGGACAATAAAGGGTTAAGTGTTTTTACTGCAGGTTTTTTCACTCTAAAGGGGAACCCCAGGCCGACCTATGCAACCTTTATATCCTAATGAGAGATCAGGCAGAATAAGGATAGTCTAGGGCCCTTTAATTAGTAACAACAGCAATGTCCGAGATGCAGACCCGATAGTCTTCACCGGCAGTTGGAGCTCATTCGATTTTACCCAATAAGGCACAGTGATGTATTAACAACCCGAATGGCTTAAACAGGCTAACGGTACTCCGTAGAAATGGTTGTAGGTAAAGGTGTCTATGTACAGTGTTCAAATAGAAGTTCAGTAAAGTGTTCCCAAGGTAAAGGTGTCTGTACACGGTGTTCCAGTAAGGTAACCAGGGAAATATTGCAGAAGATGGGCAATTGCCCTCTCACCAACGACTAGACTGCAGATCCGGGAAGGAACATCCATCCATGAAGCTGCCAGCGATGACCCACAGATGCGGAGTGTGGACGAACGTAGTGTCGAGCTGCTGAGTTGGTGTCTAATAAAAATCAAGCAAAGTTTGACTTTCCGAGGCCGAGCTGGAATCACTTGAACACCATGTGGTAGGCCGCAGCGTGCATTACGCAAGGCCCAGGAAGAAGAGACCGTAGGACGGAGCTCCAGTGTCTTTTATAGTTCCTGATAGAAGTCTCCTCGAATGGTAGAAAGGACCCCTGGGATGTGTAGTCCCGGGGTATGGTTATGCAATCGAATCGCCAGTCAGAAAGACTACTAGTCCCACAATCCATTTGGTTGGGCTCACAGATATGATAACTGTTACTGACACTCGGTACTAGAGAGATATAACTATAGATGAAGAATGGCCGGGAAAGCGCACAATATTAGTTATAGTCCACCATCGTTACATCTGTATCGCACCCTTAGTTTACTTGAAGCAATGTCCGTGTAATCTTGAGGTCTATAGACCTCAAGTCGCATCAAAGTTGGACCAAAGTAGTGCAGTCCCAAGTCGCACAAGTGTGAATGGGGCCTAAATGTCAGGAAAGTATTATATAAATGTAGCACCCTCTAGTGTGCTATCAGGTTAGTACAGGTAAATGTATTTGTGTGACTCATGGTAAGTGTCTGGAATCTGGGTCAGGAGCATGGAGGGGGATAGCACGGAGGACAGAGGGGGACAGCACTGTGTACGGAGCATAGAGGCGGACAGCACTGGGCACGGAGCATGGAGGGGGACAGCACGGAGGACAGAGGGGGACAGCACTGGGCACAGAGCATAGAGGGGGACAGCACTGGGCACGGAGCACGGAGGCGGGACAGCACGGAGGACAGAGGGGGACAGCATGGGCACAGAGGGGGAGAGTAGCACAGGGACAGTCAGCAGGGATCGGTGTGGCTTTGGGGGGGAGTTACAAGCACGGATCACCGCTGTATAACTTTAACTAAAGCAGCTGAAAAGGGGGCATATTAGTGCTTGCAACTCCCCTGCCGCACCGATCACCCTGACTGCCCAGGTATCTGAGCATTTCCCCGAGTACAAGTACTCGGGGAAATGCTCGGTATCGGTACCGATACTAGTATCGGTATCGGGACATCCCTAGTCAGGAGTATATCATATACAGCCCTTTGAATAGAGTGCAGTGGTCAGGAAAATGTCATATACAGCCCTGTGTATAGAGTGCAGTGGTCAGGAGTATATCATATACAGCCCTGTGTATAGAGTGCAGTGATCAGGAGTATATCAGATACAGCCCTGTATATAGAGTCCAATGGTCAAGTAAAGTAGAGTATTAGGACTATGCCAACCATATCCTCCTGAGTTCGGGGATACCACACATGTGAGACTTTTTCAAAGCCTAACCACATAGAGGGGCCCAAAATCCAAGGAGCACCTTTGGGCTTTCAAGGAGTATCCCATGATTAACGCGTCTCATTTCCTGACTACCTATCACATTTCTGGAGGTCCTGGAGCATGGCAGTGGAAACTTACTCAATTTTGGAAAGAAAACACTCCAAGTCATTTTCTGAAAGCCATAGTGTGTCTTTTGAAAATGAGATGCAAATCATTTTCCGACTGATCCGAATTCAAATCATTCCAAAAATTTGGAATTAGTTAGAAAATGAATGTATGGGATGAAATACATTTTAAATTCATTACTATTTTATTCTGGGATTCGGATACAATCGTATCTCTGAACAACCAATAATCAGTCAGAATTTATATTCGGACAGATACAAATTGCACTTGTCTAGTGGTTACCAGGGGTGATGGAGGTTTAACAAGTGGCCTGGCGGTCCGTCTCCCATAGCAACAAGAGCGGATCAGCGGTCAGAAGTTCCCAGCCTGGGCACTAGGTATGGAAGAAGAGATAACAGAGTGTGTGTGGAGTCAGTGCTAGGTGATCGTGGGACTCCATTCCGTTGCTGGGAGTGAGGTAGCCGGACAGGTGGATAGGCTCAGCGTGTCCCTCCTAAATGTGGCTGTGATAGTGAAGGTGTACATTGACACGGGGACGAGAGCGATAACTGGAGGACAGTTTATTGTTCAAGTGTACACGGTGTACGACCATCTCTAGATTTGGAGATCTGCCTTTAAGGTTGAGTTATCCCTAAAAGTGCCCTTCCTCTTGTACGGGGGCATTGATGAGCAAACTTACCCCCTGTGTAAGATGAGTGAGCCTGTTCAAGGTGCCCAACGTAACCCAGAAGAACCCACCACAGGGCAGCCTCTCATGAGACACACACTTGGCGCCCAATGAAAAGGGGAACATGCCCTACATACACACAGCACAAGGCCGGGTTCACACTGTGGGGTTAAATTACTAAAGTCTAATAGACTGTGCAGTTGCTCCAAAGCATAGTAAATGAGAGAAAACTCTTCTGATTTCCATCATCCAATCATGTGTAAGCAAAAATGCTATTTTTTTTGTTTCCTTGAATATGATTGGGTATTCTTTGCAAAGTCAAGCTTCACCTCATTTGCTAAGCTAAGCTGCACTTGCAAGGTGCAAAGTCGATTTGTCTTTAGTAAATCAACCCCTATGAGATGTTTCTCAGGACTGCAGTTCCTCTGAAGGCCACAGGGTGATGATCTCACGTCTACCATAGAGACAGGACGTCTCTATAACAGACAGGAAGTGATGTCAGGTACATACAGGAAGTTCCGGGTGAGAGGTGAGTCGGGAGGAAGTAGTGAGGAGACATCTTTGGAATCGGCAGTAGAGGAGGTAATAAGATCTTATCTTCTATTTACACCCAGTAACCCCCGTCATGTCCGTCCTCTTCCTCCATAGTCACTGTGACGTCTTTTATCTCCAGCAGATGATGATACACACATATATAGTGTGGAGACCTAGATTAACCCCTTCAGGGTCAGAACATTCCCCCACTTACAGGGCCGGAACATTCTCTTCATTTTGGAGATGTGTCACCTTTCCCACCAATCACTTTCTCACTAGGGATGGGCGAACGTTTCGGGCCGGCTGTTTGCACGTTCGTCGAATTATCTGGGTTTTCGAACATGTGTTTGGCCCGCCGGATCATTAGTAGCCATTTGTATTGTGATATCGATAGAACAGGGCTCTATTCAGTGCTATTAGACAGTAAAAGCTATCGTGGTAGTTTTCCAGACGGGAAAACTGGTCGTGTTTACGAGGCATTAGGGTCCTATAGTGTCTTATTCTGGTTCTATTGTCAGTGTAGACAGTGCCAATCCTGACCTCCCTGGGACCCTAAGCAGGGGGCGCTGACGACAGTGACATGTCACATTAAAGAAAGTTGAGAAGCGGGGGGAGGGGGTGTTCTGCTGTCGGAAATGACATCTTACATTAAATTGAGAAACAGGGGGTGCTGACTTCTTACCTCTTCTCCCATGCAGCCAGCGGGGTGAGGGGGCGAAAATGACTTCTCACCAGTCGGGGCCTCTAGTAATTTGGGGGGCCCTTTGCAGCTTTGTGGCGCCCCAAGCAGCTTGCATAGTGAGCCTATAGGGCGGATCGGCCCTGAGTGTAGAATGTCAGTTTAGTATGAATCTAGGGATAGTTCTTTTTTTTTTAAAGATGTTTTTATTAGGTTTAAGACAAACCAACAAACAGAAAAACATACAAAAAACAGACAACCTGGTCATAAACGTCAGGCAAATCTAGGGATAGTTCAGTCAGTGTGAGTGTAGTAACCGTTTAACCACTTAAGGACCGCCTCCTGCAGATATACGTCGGCAGAATGGCACGGCTGGGCACAAGCACGTACCTGTACATCCTCTTTAAGTGCCCAGTCGTGGCATGGAGGAGTCAGCTGAGTTATTTGAACACAGCATCAGTCACTTGCTCCTTGATGATGCACAGCCATTACTTGATTCATATGTTGGTTCTGAGGTTGAGGAAGGAAGGAACATGAGCTTACAGAGAGGGGAGAGCACTGGTCCACAAATTGGCAGTCATGTTCCCCCAGCCTTAGCCAGCATATGGCCAAGTTGTCTCCAGTGGTAATGAGGATGGAGGCGATGATGATGAGGTCACTGACGTGACTTGGGTGCCAGATAGAGCACAGTAGGAAATTGTGAATTAGACACAACCCCAACGAGGCAGTTATCATGGAATAGTAGAGAGCAGCCCCCGTATTCCATCACATTGTGGAGAGGTTATCTCCCGGCCCACTTCCACAGCTCAGCTTTTTTGGCATTTCTTGGCACATATTCAGCCGATCGCACTGTTGCAATTCGCAATTCGCAATCTTTTGTCTTAAGCACATGGAGCGTGGCAAAAACACCAGCCATTTGGGTACCGCATGCTTGACAAGGCATATAACCTCCCACAACTCAGCCCATTGGCAGGAGCCCCTAAAAGCCAAACAAAAGGGGTGCAAATCTGTTCCTCCTTACTCACCTCAGTCTGCCCCCGCTATACCTCATAACTTCTCAGCAACCGCCACTGACAGGAACAGAAACAGAAAACAGGCGCCACTTAGAAAACCTTAAACTTTAATGTAAAAAATAGCATCAAAGCACTCACATTGAAATAACTGTATACAGGCATGTGGAAGGGGGATAATAACTGTATACAGGCATGTGGAAGGGGGATAATAACTGTATACAGGCATGTGGAAGGGGGATAATAACTGTATACAGGCATGTGGAAGGGGGATAATAACTGTATACAGGCATGTGGAAGGGGGATAATAACTGTATACAGGCATGTGGAAGGGGGATAATAACTGTATACAGGCATGTGGAAGGGGTCCTCAGCCGAGATGTAAGGGACCATACATCTCGGCTGAGGATAGACTGTTATCTGGACCCCTTCCACATGCCTGTATACAGTTATTTCAATGTGAGTGCTTTGATGCTATTTTTACATTAACCACTTCAATACCGCACACCATCATATGACGTCCACAAAGGGGATCTCCTATCCCTATCTTTGTAAGTATCAGGTGATGTCACTGTCTATTTCCCTATGTAGGAGTATTTAGAAGGACACAAGGATCTCTACAAGGACGTCATGATGGACAATCAGCCGCCCCTCACATCACCGGGTAAGAGGAGACTTTATTGTAAAGGAGAGAGCAGTACGGAGGCTCCACCTAGATCCCCCATCATCTGATAAACACATAGAAACAATGTATTCAGTCAGTGTGTGTGTTTCCTACAGATGGATCCAGTAATGGGAACCCACCAGAGAGATGTCCCCGTCCTCTGTATTCCCAGGATTCCACACAGGAAGGTCACACCATCCCCCACCATCATCAGGTAGATGAGGAACAATTATTGGTAGTTCTGATTTATACACAAACATGTTTATTACAATGAATGTTTTATTATATATTCAGAGTGGAAACCTTGGGGATTATAATATCATTGTTAAAGAAGATGACGAGGAGGATGAGGAGTATGGAGTGATGGAGGAACCATCAGAAGGACACAAGGATATGATGGAGCCACCTAATACCAGGAACCCACCAGAGAGATGTCCCCGTCCTCTGTATTCCTGGGATTCCACACAGGAAGGTCACACCATCCCCCACCACCATCAGGTAGATGAGGAACAATCACTGATAGTATCATTAGGATCTGTACATTATCTGCATTGTTACCATTGATGTCATTTTTATTCTATATTCAGAGTGGAGACCTGAGAGATCCTAAAGTTGAGGTTAAAGAAGAGATAAAGGAGGAGGATGATGAGGATGGGGTGATGGAGGAAGAGCACACCATCCCCCACCATCATCAGGTAGATGAGGAACAATTATTGGTTGTTATGATTTATACACAAACATGTTTATTATAATGAATGTTTTATTCTAAATTCAGAGTGGAAACCTCGGGGATGATAATATTGTTGGTAAAGAAGAGTATAAAGAGGAGGATGAGGAGTATGGAGGGATGGAGGAGTTTTCAGAAGGACACAAGGATATGATGGAGCCACCTAATACCAGGAACCCCCCAGAGAGATGTCCCCATCCTCTGTATTCCCGGGATTCCACACAGGAAGGTCACACCATCCCCCACTGTTACAAGGTCAGTGGGGCGGAGCATCTAGAACATGGACTGGTGGAGATGATGTGTGGATTTTGTATGTAAGTTTATATCTTACAGATGATATTCTCTCTCATTCTCTTGGTTTAGAGTGGAGATCCAATCGATATAGAATTTGAGGTGAAATCAGAAGAAGAAGAGACGTGTGTGAGGGATGATCAGCAGTCTATGGAGGAGGATGGAATAACGGGGACATTTATAGAGGAGGACACTCCTACAGAGATCAGCACAGGTGGGTCATTAACACTAAATCCATTCCTCCACCCATACTGCTCACTAATTGGTCCAGAGTAGGGCGGGGACTGGGTGATATCAGCCTGTAATCCCCTGGTCACTTTCCTGAGCTGTGTTCCCCGTCCTGTATTCCTGTATTTCTCTCGGACGACCTTCCTTCTCTGTGCTGCAGACACAATTTATGTCTCTAGACTGGATTTATGGAGATTCTGGGGTTCAGCTGGCAGCAAAATGTTGATTTTCACCTTAAGGTTTGCTTGACCTAGACACCTGGTGTATGTACCTTGGGTCTTCTGCCCCATGCCCGGGTCTAGTGAGATCTCTGACAGAACAATTCTCCCGGGTTACTTGCTCTGTTATTTGCTGGCTGTGCCGGGTGGAGGGATATGTCTGTATAGTCTCAGACCCAAGTCACTGAGTGCAGTCTCAGGAGATGGGAGGCAGCGGTGTGGGATCTCTGCAACTTGTCTCCAGTAAACATTTCATCCGCCACTGATTACCAATATCATGAGTCCTGACCCCTGCACTATATACTCTATGTTGTACATTACATACTCCTGACCCCTGCACTATATACTCTATGTTATAGATTACATACCCCTGACCCCTGCATTATACACTCTGTTGCACATTACATAATCCCGACCCCTGCACTATATACTGTTGTAAACTTCATAATCCTGATACTATACAGTCCTAACAGCTCTACCCCATATAATATACACTGATTAGCCATAGCTTTATGACCACTGACGGGTGTGACAGTGCGAGGTCCTGGAATTGGAAATGACAAGGAAGGACTCTTAATGTTGCAGTTTGAGAAGTTCTGGAGTTTTTGGTATGATCGGAGTTGTAACCACACCCCGTATATGAAAGGGGTTAACTTTGTTTAAGATATTTCATTCCCGAACACCAAGGCAGCTACCGACACTCCAGGTGAACAAGACCCATAAGAATAATTCAATGAAAAAAAGAAAAAAAGAAAGAAAAAAAGAAAAAAAGAAAAGAAAGAAAAGAAAAGAGAAAGAAAGAAAGAAAGAAAGAAAAAAAGAAAAGAAAAGAAAAAAAGGACACAAAGGGATGGGGAAAGTGCTGCTCACCCCTAAATTCCTTTTTCATAAGAATAATTCTCCCCCAATAACGAAAAAAAGCTCTGTCTTGAGGTTTCAAGCATGACTGACCATCTTTATTGAAAAGACTGCAAGTTTTATACACCAAAAGAAGAGGTGCATCATATTACTCTGGAAATACACCTGTGACCAGACCTAATTAACATGCTAATTACCGACTTCCTTTTAGCAGCCTGGCTGTCTCAGAGTTTCCTAGCCTGGCTGTCTCCTGAACTTCAATACACATTATCACAGGAATCCTTTCATACAATACAGGGACAATTAGCCCAAGCCCCCATGTTAGTGTCTTCACTAGGGATGAGCTTCGCGTTCGAGTCGAACTCATGTTCGACTCGAACATTGTATATTCGCTCGTTCGCAACAGTGCTCGTCGTGGACACGGTGCATCCTCATCAGCACGTGGCCATGGGACATGCTCATCCTTTTTTTCGGCAGCTAGTCGTGATGAGCCGCAACATGCCAAACATTTTGTAGAGTGGATGACCAAGCCGTCCTCATTCTCTCTCACCCAGGTTCTTCCCTCTGCTCAATGACATCGGTCACTCCTTCCCTAGCCCCACCATGTCCTGAGGAGTCCCCTTGAACTGTTTGACCACAGTGTTGGGTACATGCTGCATGAGGATGCGCAGCGTTTTGAAGGCTCCGATGATGGTTCCCAGCTAGAGGAAGGCAGTAGCGTGAGCCCAGAGAGAGGGGGTGCCCAAGAAGGACAGCAATCTGGCAGTCATGTTCCCCTAGCTGCAGCATACTGCCAGGTTTGCTACAGTGATGTGGAGGGAGGGGATGATGAGGTCACTGACTCCACGTGGGTGCCAGAGAGGAGGAGGAGGCGCATCTCCAACGAGGCAGGATGCCCTCCAGGGGCCACCTTAAGGGCAGCACACCGACTGCGTCACACCGCAGAGCTCCGCATGTGCAGGGCGATGCTGTCTCACGTTACTCCAAAAGTTCTTTGGTGTGGGCCTTTTTTGAGACGAGTGCATCAGATCACACCGCTGCTATTTTGCAACATATGTCTCAAGCGTATCTCGCTTGGACACAACATGCTTGACAAGACATATGTCGACCTGCCATGCAGTTCGTTGGCAAGCGTACCTCAAAGACCCACACCAAAGAACAAAGCGGACCTCCCTTTGCCCCTCATCAGCTGGGATCTCCAACCCCACTATACCCTCAGTCCTCTCTGAAGCCTGCACTGATAGGACTGAAGGTGTAGAATTAGGTGTGTCACAGCCAAGTACATGCGGGCAATCTACTATCGGTACACCAACGTCAGATTGTACCAGGCAAATTTCCCTGCCCCAGCTGCTGCAGTGCCAAAAGAAGTACTCTCCCAGCCATCCACATGCCCAGCGGTTGAATGCTAGCTTATCTAAATTTCTAGCACTTCAACTGCTGCCTTTTCAGTTGGTAGATTCTGCCCCCTTCTGTGAGTTTGTGGAATGTGTGGTACCTCAGTGGCAGGTTCTCAAACGCCACTTTTTCTCACGGAAGGCGATTCCGGCTCTCTACCGGCATGTGGAAGGCAATGTCCATGCCTCGCTGGACAGGGCGGTCAGTGGTAAGGTGCATATTACCGCTGATTCATGTCCAGCAGGCATGGACAGGGACGTTACCTCTCTTTCACGGCGCATTGGGTGACTCTGCTGGCAGCTGGGAAGGATGCAGGACAAGGTACAGTAGTGTTGGAGGTTGTTCCGCCACCACGCCTCCTAAATGCTACTACTGGTTGTGACACACCTCTCTCCTCCACCCCCTCCTTTTCTTCTTCCTCTGTGGCCTCTTCCAGTGCTGATTTGTCCTCGGAACCAGCGGTGCTCCGTAGACGTTCAAGGGGCAACGCAGGAATGCAGGCAAAGAGATGCCATGCGGTGCTTGAGCTGGTGTGCTTGGGGAACAGGAGCCACACTGGGCCAGAGGTTCTGTAAGCTCTGCAGGGGCAGGCTCTCAGAGGTGGTTGACGCCACGCCAGCTTAAGCCCCAGGAATGGTGGTTTGCAACAATGGCACCAACCTCCTCTCCGCCCTCCGACAGGGACAACTGACCCATGTGCCCTGTTTTGCTCATGTCCTTAACTTGGTGGTGCAGCGGTTCTTGGGCAGGTACCCGGGCTTACAGGATGTCCTGAAGCAGGCCAGGAAAGTCTGTGCATTTCTGAAGGTCATATAATGCCACTGCTCGGCTGACAGACCTCCAGAGGGAATACAACCTGCCCAAGAACCGCCTAATCTGTGACATGCCCAACAGGTGGAACTCTACGTTGGCCATGCTGCAGAGGCTGCACACGCAGCAGAGGGCCATCAATGAGTATCTGTGCCAATATGGCAGCAGGACAGGGTCAGGGGGCGTGTTTTTTTTTCCCCATGCCAGAGTGGGCCTTGATCAGGGATGCATGCACTGTGATGTCACCATTTGAGGAGGCCACGAGGAAGGTGAGCAGTGACCGTGCATGCATCAGTGACACTGTCCCTCTTATCCACCTGTTGGAACACACGCTGCATGGAATAATGGACATGGCCCTTGAGGCAGAACAGAGGAAGGAAGAGGAGGATTTCCTTACCTCTCAAGGCCCTCTTTATCCAGACAGTGTTCCTGCTTGCCCGCCTATCACACAGGAAGAGGAGGAGGATTGTGTCAGCATGAAGGTGGAGCCTAGCACTCAGCATCAGCAGCAGTCTTCAAGAGATCAATTACAGTCCCAAGAAACCCATGGACTTGTACGTGGCTGGGACGAGGTGGCTGCGGATCCTGTCATCCTCAGTGACCCAGAGGACTCTGCCCTGAATGCCTCAGCAAACCTACGTTGTATGTCCTCCCTGATCCTGAAAAGCCTGCGGAAGGATCCTTGTATTCGTGGTATCAAGGAGAGGGATCATTACTGACTGGAAACTCTCCTTGATCCACGTTACAAGAATAAGGTTGCGGACCTTATCATGCCGGCACAGAGGGAGCAGAAGATGAAACCTCTTCGGGAGGCCTTGCAGAAAGGTCTGTGCAACACGTTCCCAGAGACTGGGGGGGTTACAAAATCCTGGTCCTGGACAATGTGTTGCTGAGGCTTCGGTCAGTCACAGAAGGAGCGGTGGAGAAGGAGGTTGTCTGACCGATATGTTCAGACATTTTTTTATTTAGCAGCCCCAAGGTATGACCAGTTCCAGCAACCATCACCAGCGTCTGTTTTACATGTTGCGGGAATACCTAGGGGCAAGATCAGACTTGGACACCTTTCCCACCGAAAATCCTCTGGGTTACTTGGTCTTGAGGATGGACCACTGGCCAGAGCTTGCACAGTACGCAATTGAGCTACTGGCTTGTCCTGCATCCAGTGTTCTTTCAGAACGCACATTCAGTGCTGCTGGAGGCTTTGTGACCGATCACAGGGTGCGCTTCTCCACCGACTCGGTCGATCGACTGACCTTCATAAAAATGAATCAGGCTTGGATCAACACCAGCTACCAAGCACCTGATGCTGATGTAACTGAGTAATTTTTTTGAAATGTTAGATCCCTTGGAGACTACCTATGCTGATGCTGAGTGACTATCCTTTTCCTCATCAATGATCATGCTGATAGCTTGTAAGAAAATGTTTGGTTCTGGGCACCGCCACCAGTGACTAAGGCTCAATTTCTCTGCCCCTTTTTAACAGGGGCGTGTAATTATAATTTTTGATGCAATACATTGCAGCAGGGCTCATTCTTGCGCTCATACTAGAGTATCTGTGAGGGGTTGCTCTGTTGTGGAACCAGTACCAGTGCCTAAGGCCCAATTTTTCTGCCCCTGTTTAACAGGGGCATGTAATTACAATTCTTGATCTAATATTTAACAGCAGGGCCCATTCCTGTGCCCACCAAGAGTAACTGTGAGGCTTTTCAGTGTTGTGCCACCACCGCCACCGCCTAAGGCCCAATTTTTCTGCCTTTGTTTAACAGGTACGTGTAATTGCAATATTTACTCTAAAATTTTACAGCAGGGCTCGTTCCTGCGCCTAACAAGAGAATCTGTGAGGGGTTACAGTGTTGTGGCACCACCACCAAAGGCCCAATTTTTCTTGCCTTTGCTCAACAGGAGCATGTAATTAGATCAAGAATTGTAATATTTTACAGCAGGGGCCGTTCCTGCACCCACCAAGAGTAACGGTGAGGGCTTACAGTGTTCTGGTACCACCAACACCGAAGGCCCAATTTTCCCCTACTTTCAAACATCCGAACATCAAACGACTCCTACTTACAAATGGAGGGAGACAACAGGAAGTGAGAGGAAATCTACCCCTAGGAAGGGAAATTCTCTCCTGTAAGAGTTGATATGGGAAAAAGGTGTCTCCTCTCCACTGATGCTTTATCACCAATCCTTGTTTCCCTAATAACCCCAAAGTGAGGTGAAATCTTCTGAACACGGAGCACAGACAGCACAACAAATGTTACAGGGGTGATAACCCTTAACTATGTTTTCCAAAAAGCTTAAAATTCGATTTTTTTGGGCTGGAGCTACACTTACAAAATGTACCAGTTTCAAATTACAAACAGATTCTACTTAACAACAAACCTCCAGTCCCTGTCTTGTTTGCACCGCCTGTATACTGCTGTTGAGAGTATATAGGGCCTGGGGGCCCCACGCCTGTTCTTTTTTTAATTTGGGTGCGGGGTTCCCCTTAATATCCATACAAGACCCAAAGGGGCCTGGTAATGGGCTGGGGGTGGGGGGTACCCATGCCGTTTTTCTCAATGATTTTCATCCATATTGCAGGGACCAGACATTACATTACAGCCGCAAGTAGTTTTAAATGACTTTTTTCTTATAGAAATGCCATTTTGTGCAGTGACAGTTCTAAACACGGGAAACACGCGCCACTTCACATGCATACTATAGACACCCCCAGGTACGATATTTAAAGGAATTTTTCAAAAAACATTTTTTTCACTTTAAGCATTATTGAAATCACTGCTCCTGAATAAACGCCCATTTTTAAAACTTTTTTTTCCATTGATACATGTCCCCTGGGGAAGGACCCGGGTCCCCAAACCTGTTTTAGGACAATAACTTGCATATTAGCCTTTAAAATTAGCACTTTTGATTTCGAACTTTCGAGTCCCATAGACTTCAATGAGTTTCTAAAGTTGGTGCGAACGTTCGGTCCGTTCGAGGGTTTGAACCGAACCGGGGGGGTGTTCAGCTCATCCCTAGTCTTCACAGAGTGCGATCCTTATGCTGCGTACACACGATCATTTTTCGGCATGTAAAAAAATGTTTTTCAGCATCTAGAAAAATTCTCGTTTTTTTTAACTTCATCATTAAAACGGCGTTGCCCACACACGATCGTTTTAATGCCCTAGCAAGGCGCGGTGACGTACAACACATGCGACGGCACTATAAAGGGGAAGTTCCATGCCGATGACGCCACCCTTTGGGCTGCTTTAGCTGATTTCCTGTTAGTTAAAGCCGATTCGCGATTTTCTGTCTGTTACAGCGTGATGAATGTGCGATCTCCATTACGAACGCTAGTTTTACCAGAACGCTCCCATCCCATAACTTGCTTCTGAGCATGCGCCGGTTTTTAACGTCGTTTTAGCCCACACACGACCATTTTTTACAACCCGAAAACGTCATTGTTTAAAACGTCGTTAAAAAATGCAGCATGTTCGAATTTTTTTTTTTTTGTCGTCGTTTTTCAGAACCCCGAAAAATGATGTGAAGCCCACACACCATAATTTTAAATGACATTTTTTTAAAACGTCGTTTTTTTAATGCTGAAAAATGATCTGTACGCGGCATCAAACTTTTTAAGAGATTCTGGGTTCCACTGGCCCTCCCGTTACATCTGTGTTTGAAGCTTTCTCCAGGTCTGGTACTCCTAGATTGGGGCCTGGAGTTTGAAGGCTCCAAAGTGTTGTGGCTGGGACAGAACCTTCAATCCTGTGCCCGGGGTTTTCCTCGAGTCCTGCCAGTTGTGTGGGTCCAGGGGCACAAACTCATTATAAGCCGATCAGATCTACTGCTGGGGCAGTTGCTGCCATCAGAGCACATGAGCACCCAGCTCTTTTCTCCTGCTGGCTGCTGCGGGGGATGATTTCAAGATGGAGAGCTGGGAAGGGGCCGGTAAATATGTAATTTACCGGCCCCTTACTTTTCTGAATGGACAGAGTCCGTGATGCATACAGAACTGAAGCATAGTAACCTGTGTTCATTCAAAAATGTGTTTCCTATGCTTCAGTGTGTGAATGAAGGGGAAGCCTCTGTACAGAGCTCTTCCTGTCCATTCATTGTGTGCAGCTGAGGCCACAGGAATGGAGATTGGAGGGCTGTGTCCTCAGTCTCCTTTTTCTGTCTCAAAGGTAGAACATCAGAGGTCTGTTTAGACCCCCGATATATCACCAAAGCCTCCCAATGGGGCTCTTAATTAAAAAAATAATAATAAATAAAATTGTGAAAAAAATAACAAAATAAAAATCTACCAGGGTCACAAAGGACTCGCTTCTCTCTCCCCTTCACCCATAATATGTATTCTCTTTTGTAACACCCATTTCCTACCAGCTGGACATTTTATATCTGATGATGTGATTGGAGCACAGACTTTTACATGGTGATAAGAATGTGATAACATCCTCCAACTTCTGAACCTTAAACAGAAAGTGATAATGAGGGAGGAGTCAATAACCCAATGATGGTGATGTTCAGGATCAGTCCAGTCTTCATCTTGGTTGTTCTCCCCATCCTCACTCTCTGACCTCTGGTGGGGCTCATCCCGCTGTTATTCATGACTAAATCATAGACTAAATAAGGAAGTGCAGGACTTCTTGTGTTGGGAAGATGGCAATGAGTGATAGAGGGGGAGGGGTCACTCGTCCTATAATCCCCTCATCACTGTCACTCCTATAAAAGACAGTTCTCGTTGTTTCCTCACTCTCTGACTAAGGTCCATGAATAAAGAAATGAACTGGGAGGAGATGAGAGGAGTCATTTACTAGTTACCTTGAGGGGGGAATTGTAAGATCCTCAGAGACAAAGCTGCCTGATGTGGGCGGAGTCCTGGTTTAGGGGAACCAATCAGCTCATGTCTAGTAATAATCTTTGTATTTCTATTTTAGTAGATGGACGGGAGATGAGGAAAACCTCAGAGGATTGTCTCACTTTGTCTCCAGACTGTAAAGTAGAAGATGAGGACATCACACAGTATAGTCCAGGAGAAAACCCGACTACCTCAAATGTCCATCTGGCACCACACAGTGTAGATGGACCATCGTATTCCTCTTATCCTGAGGAACCTCAGACTGTGCGGGACGGTGCCGGACCATCGTATTCCTCTTATCCCGAGGAACCTCAGACTGTACGGGACGGTGCCGGACCATCGTATTCCTCTTATCCTGAGGAACCTCAGACTGTGCGGGACGGTACCGGACCATCATATTCCTCTTATCCTGAGGAACCTCAGACTGTGCGGGACGGTGCTGTCTTTCCAACCGATAAGAGGTTTCCCTGTACTGAGTGTGGGAAATATTTTTCAAAGAAGTCCAATCTCTCCGTTCATCAGAGGTTGCACACAGGAGAGAAACCGTATTCCTGTCCTCAGTGTGGGAAACGTTTTTCACAGAAGCCTAGTCTTGACTACCATCTGAAGTCTCACACGGGGGAGAAGCCACATTCCTGTCCTGAGTGCGGGAAATGTTATTCAATGAAGGCCTATCTTTACACGCATCTGAGGTCTCACACAGGGGAGAAGCCATATTCCTGTCCTGAGTGCGGGAAATGTTTTTCACAGAATTCCAGTTTTTCCGCCCATCAAAAACTGCACACGGGGGAGAAGCCGTTTTCCTGTTCTGAGTGCGGAAAATGTTTTATAGATAAATCGCGTCTTGACGAACATCAGAGATCTCACACGGGTGAGAAGCCGCATTTTTGTTCTGAGTGCGGGAAAGGTTTTTCACAAAAGTCCACCCTTTGCAAACATCAGAGATCTCACACGGGCGAGAAGCCGTATTCCTGTCCTGAGTGCGGGAAATGTTTTTCACAAAAGTCCACTCTATCCAGACATCAGAGATTGCACACGGGGGAGAAGCCTTTTTCCTGTCTTGACTGCGGGAAATGTTTTACAGATAAGTCCTATCTTTCCCAGCATCAGAGATCTCACACGGGGGAGAAACCTTTTTCCTGTTCTAAGTGCGGAAAATGTTTTTTACAGAAATCCAGTCTTTCCATACATCAGAGATCTCACACGGGGGAGAAGCCTTTTTCCTGTTCTGAGTGCTTAAAAAGTTTTTCAGAGATGTCCAATCTTACCAAACATCTGAAAATACACACGGGGGAGAAGCCTTTTTCCTGTTCTGAGTGCGGGAAATGTTTTTCAGATAAGACCTATCTTTCCAAACATAAGAGAACACACACGGGGGAGAAGCCGTATTCCTGTCCTGAGTGCGGGAAATGTTTTTCACACAAGTCCCATCTTTCCAAACATAAGAGATCTCACACGGGGGAGAAGCCGTATTCCTGTCCTGAGTGAGGGAAATGTTCCTCACTGAAGTCCTGTCTTCCTGTACATCAGGGGTCCCACACAACCCTTGAGGTGTATTAGTGAGTGCGGGAAATGTCTTGTATGTGAATGTTGCTGGACATGTGGGGAAGAAGCACACCCTGATATACACCTCAGATATACTCCATGGCTGATCTTCATCATGTAAGAAACACTTTATAAGGAGATCAGAGATCACCAAAGACATGGATGAAGTGTTGTACCGTGTTGGCCATTGATAGCAGGAGAAAAATAAAAATGGAGTCCTTACCTCTCATTGGCTGAGTACATTTTGTGTTATGGAGACTTAGAGGTCTATTATTCTCTTGCAAGAGGTCTGTTTTCTCAAGTCGTCTTCCTGGACGAAACGCGTTAACCCCACCACTTAAAAGAAAAGGTCCTCTAGGCTTTTTAAAATAAAAATGGAGTCATTCTCTCTCATTGGCTGAGTACATTTTGTGGTTCCACTGGCCCTCCCGTTACATCTGTGTTTGAAGCTTTCTCCAGGTCTGGTACTCCTAGATTGGGGCCTGGAGTTTGAAGGCTCCAAAGTGTTGTGGCTGGGACAGAACCTTCAATCCTGTGCCCGGGGTTTTCCTCGAGTCCTGCCAGTTGTGTGGGTCCAGGGGCACAAACTCATTATAAGCCGATCAGATCTACTGCTGGGGCAGTTGCTGCCATCAGAGCACATGAGCACCCAGCTCTTTTCTCCTGCTGGCTGCTGCGGGGGATGATTTCAAGATGGAGAGCTGGGAAGGGGCCGGTAAATATGTAATTTACCGGCCCCTTACTTTTCTGAATGGACAGAGTCCGTGATGCATACAGAACTGAAGCATAGTAACCTGTGTTCATTCAAAAATGTGTTTCCTATGCTTCAGTGTGTGAATGAAGGGGAAGCCTCTGTACAGAGCTCTTCCTGTCCATTCATTGTGTGCAGCTGAGGCCACAGGAATGGAGATTGGAGGGCTGTGTCCTCAGTCTCCTTTTTCTGTCTCAAAGGTAGAACATCAGAGGTCTGTTTAGACCCCCGATATATCACCAAAGCCTCCCAATGGGGCTCTTAATTAAAAAAATAATAATAAATAAAATTGTGAAAAAAATAACAAAATAAAAATCTACCAGGGTCACAAAGGACTCGCTTCTCTCTCCCCTTCACCCATAATATGTATTCTCTTTTGTTACACCCATTTCCTACCAGCTGGACATTTTATATCTGATGATGTGATTGGAGCACAGACTTTTACATGGTGATAAGAATGTGATAACATCCTCCAACTTCTGAACCTTAAACAGAAAGTGATAATGAGGGAGGAGTCAATAACCCAATGATGGTGATGTTCAGGATCAGTCCAGTCTTCATCTTGGTTGTTCTCCCCATCCTCACTCTCTGACCTCTGGTGGGGCTCATCCCGCTGTTATTCATGACTAAATCATAGACTAAATAAGGAAGTGCAGGACTTCTTGTGTTGGGAAGATGGCAATGAGTGATAGAGGGGGAGGGGTCACTCGTCCTATAATCCCCTCATCACTGTCACTCCTATAAAAGACAGTTCTCGTTGTTTCCTCACTCTCTGACTAAGGTCCATGAATAAAGAAATGAACTGGGAGGATATGAGAGGAGCCATTTACTAGTTACCTTGAGGGGGGAATTGTAAGATCCTCAGAGACAAAGCTGCCTGATGTGGGCGGAGTCCTGGTTTAGGGGAACCAATCAGCTCATGTCCTGTAATAATCTTTGTATTTCTATTTTAGTAGATGGACGGGAGATGAGGAAAACCTCAGAGGATTGTCTCACTTTGTCTCCAGACTGTAAAGTAGAAGATGAGGACATCACACAGTAAGAAAACCGGCCGTGTGTAGGGAAAAGACTTTCCGAGCAGGTTCTCCGTTTTCCCCCTCGGGATTTCCGACGGGAACTTTTCCCGTCAGAAATCCAGTACGTGTGTACAAGGCATGACAGGCAGGTCTCTGGTGCCTCCCCCTGAATCTGGAAGGTTGGAGAAACTTCTAGAAGCTAGAGGGTGGAGACCTGGAGGGTTAATCTCTGCAGAAATGAGTTAAATGTTTATTTCCAGATTTGCAAATCACCTCTCTGTGAACTGTTTAATTAGATTGGCCCTCAAGCAAACAGCAAAGAGACATTATCTATCCTTGTGTCATGTAGAATACAGCTGGTTTGGTCAGACCCTGGCCTGGTCAATATCTCACCCCTGATACTGTGTGCATATATTATCCTACTTCAACCTGCCTACAAAGGGAGTGCAGTGGTCAGGAGTATATCATATAGAGACCAGGGAATAGAGTGCAATGATCAAGTAAAGTAGAGTATTAGGACCATGCCAGCCATATCCTCCCGAGCACAGGGATACCAACACCTGTGAGACTTTTTCACAGCCTAACAACGTAGAGGGGCCCAAAATCCAAGGAGCACCTTTGGGCTTTTAAGGAGCATAAATTACGCATCTAATTTCCTGACTGCCTATCCCATTTCTGGGGGTCCTGGAGCATGACAGTAGAAACACCCACAAAGTGTCCCCCTTTTGGGAAGAAAACGCTCCAAAGTATTTTCTGAAAGCCATAGTGTGTTTTTTGAAAAAATGTTGTCACAAGTTTTTGGGAAATGCAGGAAAGAAAACGAAGATGTATTTTTTTACACAGAGTTGTCAATTAATGGGATGTTTCGAACACACAGCATAGACACCCCAAAAAACATTCTGCTACTCCTCCTGAGTATGGGAATAGAGACTTTTTCACAGCCTGGCTATGCAGAGGGGCCCAAAATCCAAGGAGCACCTTCAGGCTTTCTTACGCATTTAATTTCCTGATTACCCATCACATTTTTGGAGGCCCTTGGAGTACCACGACCGTGGAAACACCTAAAAAGGCAACAATCATGAACACAAATTGTGACTGAATGCGCTATTAGGGCTCATTCACACATGAGGTTGGGGGGGTGGTAGAACCACCACTGTTATACAGCCCTTCAACCGCTACACCTTTCAGTTGCAGAGGCAGCACCCAAGGGGTAGAGATGGGCCGAACACCCCTTTGTTTGGTTTGCGGCGGAACTCCCGAACAGGGTAAAAATGGTGTGCCCCGACCCTCAATGTGGCAAAGTCGGCCTGTACCTTTAGCAGAGAAACCGCCACAAAGCTTCATGTTTCCACCTCCGTGTGACTGTAGGGATGGTGGGCCAGATTCAGAGAGAAATACGTTACGCTGCGGCAGCGTAACGTATCCCATTTACGTTACACCGTCGCAGGTTTACAGCGTAAGTGCCTGATTCACAAAGCTCTTACCTGTAAACTTGCGGCGGTGTAACGTAATTCCACTCGGCGCAAGCCCGCCTAATTCAAATGGGGCTGGCACCATTTAAATTAGGCGCGTTCCCGCGCCGAACGTTCTGCGCATGCTCCGTGTTCAAATTTCCCGACGTGCATTGCGTGAAATTACGGCGCCCGGACGTTTTTTTTAAATGCGACGTGCGTTACGGCGTTTCGTATTCCCGGACGTCTTGCGCAAAGAAAAAAAAAATCGAAATTCGACGCGGGAACGACGGCCATACTTTAACATGGCTGATCTAAAGATAAGCCATGTTAAAGCAGGTGTAACTTTGCGACGGGTAAAAACGACTAGCGACGACGTACGGGATTGTGACGAACGCGCGGATCTTCGTGGATCGCCGTAACTAGTCATTTGCATATTCTACGCCGACCGCAATGGCCTCGCCACCTAGCGGCCGGCATAGAATTGCATCCTTAAGATCCAACACTGTAAGTCAATTACACCTGTCGGATCTTAGGGCTAGCTATGCGTAACTGATTCTTTGAATCAGCCGCATAGTTAGGACAAGCGGATCACAGAGATACGACGGCGTATCAGGCGATATGCCGCCGTATCTCTTCTGTGGATTTGGCCCACTGTTCTTAGGGTCATAGTCACCATTTTCCTTCCTCCAAACACGGCGAGTCGAGTTGATGCCAAAGAGCTCAATTTCGGTCTCATCTGACCACAGAACTTTCTCCTGCTCTTCTCTGAATCATTTAGATATTCATTGGCATGACTGTACATGGGCCTTCTTGAGGAGGGGGCATGCCATATTTTAAGGAAGAAAAATGCTGCCTATGACCCTAAGAACACCATCCCTACAGTGACACACGGAGGGGGAAACATGATGCTGTGGGGCTGTTTCTTTGCTAAAGGTACAGAGCGACTTTCCTGCATTGAGGGGCCAATGGGCGGGGCCATGTATTGTAAGATTTTGGATGAGAACCTTCTTCTCTCAACCAGAACACTGAAGATCATCAAGATCATGGATGGGTCTTCCAGCATGACAATGACCCAAAACATACCACCAAGGCAACAAAAGAGTGCCTCAAGAAGAAGGATAATGGAGTGGCCTAGTGAGTCACCAGACCTTAATCCTATAGAAAATGTATGGAGGGAGCTGAAACTTCGAGTTGCCAAGCGACAGCCAAGAAACCTTAAGGATTTAGAGAAGATCTGTAGACCCAGCCAGTCTCCAGACCTTGATCCTATAGAAAATGTATGGAGGGAGCTGAAACTTCGAGTTACCAAGGAACCTTAAGGATTTAGAGAAGATCTGTAAAGAAGAGAGGACCAAAACTCCTCCTGAGATGTGTGGAAACCTGATCACCAACTACAAGAAACGTCTGACCTCTGTGCTTCCCAACAAGGAACCCCCCCCCAACTACTAAGGGGATCAAATACTTATTTCACTCACTGAACTGCAATTCCATTTATAACATTTGTATCGTGTGGTTTTTTTCTGTATTTTTGGTTGATATTTTGTCTCTATCTTATAAAATACACCTGTGATAAAAAATTATAGACCCTTAATTTCTTTGTAAGTGGGCAAATTACACAATCTGCAGGGGAGACGATCGTTATTTTCCCCACTGTACCAGACCCTTATCCAAGCAGGCCAGGAAAGGGGGGGGGCGAGGTTGCTTTTGGGAAGGGTATGGATCTGCCCCCCCAGAATAGCTTGTCCCTATGTTGATGGGGACAAGAGCCTCTTCCCTACAACCCTCTTCCCCACAACAATGAAGTCTGACTGCCGAATGCCTACTCAGCTGAGTGACAGTTCTTAAAAAGGTAAGAGGAGGGGCCACCTGGTGACACCACCTTGGGGACAATGGCCTCTTCCCCACAACCCTGGCCCGGTTGTTGGAGGGGTGACACTGAAATCTGGAAGATACTTCAGGGGACATTTAATTGTTTGTTTTTTTAATAATGAACTTGTCAAAAACTGTTGTGTTTTGAATACTTATTCACGTGGGGGTGTTCCAGATTCCGATAAGTCACCCCCACAACCACCAGGCCAGGGTTGTGGAGAAGAGACCCTTGTCCCCATCAACATATTATTGCATAAATCACCTATTCTTCACACTAAATTAAAATCATTTTTCGACCGTGGAATTAGTTAGAAAATGAGAATATGTGAAAGTAAACTAATTTCAACAAAATCCATTACCGTTTTATTCTGGGATTCGGATACATGCAAATCTCTGAATAACCAAAAATCAGTCCGAATTTATATTCGGACCCAAACAAATTGCACATGTCTGGTGGTTACCAAGGGTGATGGATAGCATGACCACATTTACAAACTGCCATTCAGGTACACACCCCCTCTCTCACCTTCCCCAAAAAGAGATGAGGGGGGGTTGGGGGGGTAATGTAGTCTCGGGGTTGATGGGGAAATTGGCGGTGGGTTATTTGTCAGGTGAATGTGCCACTTGCCACCAGATGCAGTGCCGCTTGCCACCCATAGCCTGCACCAGATGCAGTGCCGCTTGCCACCCATAGCCTGCCACCAGATGCAGTGCTGCTGTCACACCCTCTGCATGAGCCACGTGCGTAGAAGAAAAGGAGTGGCATCACTATCTGGAGAGTGCAGTGCTGGCCCTAGCATAGGGTGACCAGACATCCCCGATTTCAGGGGACAGTCCCCTGATTGAGGACACTGTCCCCGGAACAAGTTTGTCCCCGGATTGGATTTGAACAGGGACTGGGGCAATTTCATAGACATTCAGTGCTCCTACTAGATTAGGGGGGTGTTTTTTTTCCCATTATCTGTCCCCCTTTCTGATGATCATGTGCTGGTCGGAGCGGAGGGAATATTTCTTTAGTTTCGGGTGCCCATTCTGCACCGCTCGCATGCTCTTCTGCCTTGGCTCAGTCCCGGCCAGCTGCCTGCCTGCTTATCTCCTTGCCTTCCCTGGCGGAGTGATCTTCCTCCGCTCCCCACCCAGTAGTAGCCGGGGCACGGAGAGTAAGACTTGAGAGGGTGTGAGGCGATGGTCATAGAGCGGCCGGATTTCATTTAAAAAATCTGGTCACCTTACCCTAGCAACCAGTTCCGGAAATGTAATTACTAGTTAGTATGGAGTGGCTGTGTCCTCTATTTCATTCTGGGACATTGTATTGTCCTGGAATGAAGGTGACCCAGGACAGACTTGACGATTGCGGGACAGTCCCGGGCAATCCAGGACACGTGGGCACCCTAGTGATGGAGGCTTAACAAACAACCTGTACTGTGATTGGTGGGACATCCTCTTGTAGCAAGAGAGTTGTTGTCACTTGTCAGCAATATCTCCCCCTGGCAGTCCGTCTCCCATAGCAACAGGAGCGGATCGGCACTTAGAGGTTCCCAGCCTGGGCACTAGGTCCAGAAAAAGAAAAGATAACAGAGCACACGTGGAGTCAGCACTAGGTGATCGGTGGAACTCCATTCCGTTGCTGGGAGTGAGGTAGCGGAGATACGCTGGACAGGCTCAGCGTGTTCCTCCTAAATGTGGCTGTGATAGGGAAGGTGTACATTGACATGGGGACGAAAGAGCTGACTGGAGGACAGTTTATTGTTCAAGTGCCATCTCTAGAGTTGGAGGTCTGCCTTATGGTTAAGTTATCCCTAAAAGTGGCCTCCCCCTTGTCCAGGGGCATCGATGAGAAAATGTACCCCGTGTGTAAGGTGAGTGAGCCTGTTCAAGGTGCCGGGCATAACCCAGGAGCAACCACCACAAGGTAGGCCTCTCATGTGACCCACACTTGGCACCCAATCAAAAGGGGAACATGGAGAGAGTGTCACCCGCGTGCCCTACATACAGCACAAGGCCGGGTTCACGCTGTGGGATTGATTTACTAAACGTTAATAGACTGTGCGTTTGCGAGTGCAGTTGCTTCAAAGCTTAGTAAATGAGGGAAAGCTCTGCTGATTTCCATCATCCAATCATGTGTAAGCAAAAATTCTTTTTTTCCCCCCTTGAATGTGATTGGGTATTCTTTGCAAAGTCAATCTTCACCTCATTTGCTAAGCTGCACTTTAAGGTGCACAGTAGCTTTGCCTTTAGTAAAGCAACCCCTATGAGACGTTTCTCAGAGCAGCAGTTCCTCTGAGATCCACAAGGTGGTGATCTTACCTCTACCATAGAGACTGGAAGTCTCTATGAAAGACAGGAAGTGATGTCAGGTATGGATGGGAAGTCCCGGGTGAGAGGTGAGTTGTAAGGAAGTAGAGGGAAGACATTGCTGGACGTGGAAGGTAATAAGATCTTATTTCCCCTTTTACCCCCAGTAATCCCCCCCCCGTCAAATCCGTCCTCTTCCTCCATAGTCACTGTGACGTCTTTTATCTCCAGCAGATGATGATACACACATATATAGTGTGGAGACCTAGATTAACCCCTTCAAGGTCAGACCATTCCCCACTTACGAGGCCGGAACATTCTCTTCATTTTGGAGATGTGTGACCTTTCCAACCAATCACATTCTCACCTCATCAGTCTAGACCAGGGATCCTCAAACTACGGCCCTCCAGCTGTTTCGGAACTACACTTTCCATGAGACATTGTAAAACTCTGACATTCACAGACATGACTAGGTACGGTGGGAATTGTAGTTCCTGAACAACTGGAGGGCCGTAGTGAAGACCCGTGGTCTATACCAACGGATAGGAATGGGCTGGGGATCCCGCCTGCCCGAAGCCGACACTGTACATGGCTAATCGGAAGCAGTGTGATATTTCCCGGTCCGCAGCTACAGAGATCAGGAAATATCTCACTGCTCGTTATTAGCAGCGTCGGCTTCCTGGCGGGATCGGGCAGGTGGGATCCCGAACACGCCCGAGCCCATCTCTGCTAACGTATTATATTATATTACAGGAAAGGGTTTTTATTTTGCGGTGGATTTATAGTGCATACTTTTGGATTTTAGAAGCTTTATGTAGATATATTGAGGGGTAATAACTATTCCTGATGTCTGTGAAGGTTCAACACAAGGGGTGTGTCTGGATGGTGACTTTATCTTTGTAAGTATCAGGTGATGTCACTGTCTATTTCCCTATGTAGGAGTATTTAGAAGGACACAAGGATCTCTACAAGGACGTCATGATGGACAATCAGCCGCCCCTCACATCACCGGGTAAGAGGAGACTTTATTGTAAAGGAGAGAGCAGTACGGAGGCTCCACCTAGATCCCCCATCATCTGATAAACACATAGAAACAATGGCCCAGATTCTCAAAGGACTTACGACGGCATAGCGCCATGTACGCCGTCGTAAATCTGAAGTAGGGGCCGTCGTATCTATGCGGCTGATTCTTAGAATCAGTTACGCATAAATTTGGCTAATATACGAGCGGCGTAAGTCTCTTTCACCGTCGTATCTTAGTTGCATATTTCCGCTGGCCGCTAGGTGGAGCTTCCGTAGATTTCCGCGTCGAATCTCCTAATGAGCTAGATACGCCGATTCACTAACGTACGTGCGCCCGGCGTAGCAAGATACGTCGTTCACGTAAGACATACGCCGGCGTAAAGTTACCCCTCATAAAGCAGGGGTAAGTCATGTTAGGTATGGACGTCAGAAACGTACGAACAGCGTCGTGTTTTACGTTGTTTGCGTAAGTCGTCCGTGAATGGGGCTGGACGTAAGTTACGTTCATGTCGACTAGGCATTGAGCGGGCGTAATTTAATTTGAAAATTCGACGTGATACTGAGCATGCGCCGCTCGAAAAAAGCGTCAATTACCCGGGGTCACGATTAGTTTACATAAAACACGTCCCCCTGTTCCTCATTTGATTTAGGCGCGTTTACGCCGGCACATTTACGCTACACTGCCGTAACTTTAGACGCAAGTGCTTTGTGAATACAGCACTTGCCTCTCTAAGTTGCGGCGGCGTAGAGTAACTACGATACGCTATGCCCGCCTACATTTACGCCGCCCTACGAGAATCTGGGCCTATGAATTCAGTCAGTGTGTGTGTTTCCTACAGATGGATCCAGTAATGGGAACCCACCAGAGAGATGTCCCCGTCCTCTGTATTCCCGGGATTCCACACAGGAAGGTCACACCATCCCCCACCATCATCAGGTAGATGAAGAACAATTATTGGTGGTTATGATTTATACACAAACATGTTTATTATAATAAATGTTTTATTCTATATTCAGAGTGGAAACCTCGGGGATGATAATATTGATGTTAAAGAAGAGTATAAAGAGGAGGATGAGGAGTATGGAGTGATGGAGGAGTTTTCAGAAGGACACAAGGATATGATGGAGCCACCTAATACCAGGAACCCCCCAGAGAGATGTCCCCGTCCTCTGTATTCCCGGGATTCCACACAGGAAGGTCACACCATCCCCCACCATCATCAGGTAGATGAGGAACAATCACTGATAGTATCATTAGGATCTGTACATTATCTGCATTGTTACCATTGATGTCATTTTTATTCTATATTCAGAGTGGAGACCTGAGAGATCCTAAAGTTGAGGTTAAAGAAGAGATAAAAGAGGAGGATGATGAGGATGGGGTGATGGAGGAAGAACACAAATATCTGTACCAGGACACCATGGTGGAGTCATCCAGCTACAGAAACCCACCAGAGAGATGTCCCCGTCCTCTGTATTCCCAGGATTCCACACAGGAAGGTCACACCACCCCTCCATACTGCAAGGTTGGTGGGACGGAGATTGTAATACACAGCCTCATGGAGACGATGTGTGGATTTCTTTTATGATGTCTGAATAATAAAGATTATGGGCCATATTCTGAGTAAATATCCGCCTGCTTCGCTTAGGGCACTTACACTCCGCTGTCCCAACTTACTGGAGCAGGTGTTGTATTCCCCAACCACTTGCTCCATAAGTTGGGACAGCGGAGTGTAAGTGTCCCGGCGTAGCCTGGCGGATCTCCAAGGGGGCGGCTTCTATTCAAATGAAGCGCGCCCCCGATACAAAAGAACTGGGCATGCGCCGGGCTGCAAAAAGCCCAGTGCGCATGCTCCAGTTCTCGGCGGAAAACGTCAATGACGCCGACGTGTGCGTCATTGACGTAAAGTCGTATTCAAGAACGACTTACGTAAACGACGTATCCAACGAAAAAACACGACGGGGACCCGACGCCATCCGTAACATGGCCTACGCGAGACTTGCGGAAACTTACCCCTCATATAGCAGGGGTAAGTTTCCGCTTACGCAAACGACGTTAGCGACGGTTACGCGACGCGAACTCGTTCGTGAATCGGCGTAGAAGGATCATTTGCATACGCAAATGACTCCTTCACTTAAATGCCATCTAGCGGCGGCCGGCGTCATTGCATTTAAGATCCGCCAGTGTAAGTGACTTACAGATGGCGGATCTTAAGTGTATCTATGCAAAAATGATTCTGAGAATCAGGAGCATAGATACACGGGTCAAAAAAGGGAGTTACGATGGAGTATCCTGAGTTACTCCATCGTAACTTTACTCAGAATATGGCCCTATATCTTACAGATGATATTCTCTCTCATTCTCTTGGTTTAGAGTGGAGATCCAATCGATATAGAATTTGAGGTGAAATCAGAAGAAGAAGAGACGTATGTGAGGGATGATCAGCAGTCTATGGAGGAGGATGGAATAACGGGGACATTTATAGAGGAGGACACTCCTACAGAGATCAGCACAGGTGGGTCATTAACACTAAATCCATTCCTCCACCCATACTGCTCACTGATTGGTCCAGAGTAGGGCGGGGACTGGGTGATATCAGCCTGTAATCCCCTGGTCACTTTCCTGAGCTGTGTTCCCCGTCCTGTATTTCTCTCGGATAATCTTCCTTCTCTGTGCTGCAGACACAATTTATGTCTCTAGACTGGATTTATGGAGATTCTGGGGTTCAGCTGGCAGCAGAATGTTGATTTTCACCATAGGGTTTGCTTGACCTAGACACCTGGGGTATGTACCTTGGGTCTTCTGCCCCATGCCCGGGTCTAGTGAGATCTCTGACAGAACAATTCTCCCGGGTTACTTGCTCTGTTATTTGCTGGCTGTGCCGGGTGGAGGGATATGTCTGTAGATAGGAGAGCTGAGGCTGTGGCCCGCTCCATGTTCACAGTGGTGGGGTCGGCGGTGAGACCGGTCTTGGCCGGGGCTCTAGTGTCACAGAGACTTACCGAACGGGCAAAGTTGTTGCTTCAGGAGTTGAAGGAGCATCAAGCCCCTCCGGACTGTGTGGCACTGGCCGACCAGTTGGTGCAGGGCCTAAAATTTGTCTGTGAGTCAGCCCTGGATACGCTTCCCTTGCTCTCCAGGGCTTCAGCCTACGCGGTAGTGTTGCGACGCCTTGTCTGGCTGAAGTGTTGGTCTGCGGACCAGTCTTCTAAGAAGGCCTTGGTGGACTTACCCTTCAAAGGTGAAAGGCTTTTTGGGGCTTCTCTAGATGACATCATAAAAGATACCAGTAAGAGCACTCTGCTCCCACAATCTGGTAAAGGGAAGGCAGGGGCCCTCCTTTGCTGCCCCCAAACATTTTTTTTTGTCCGCCCGGTGCGGCAGGTAAACGTTCCCAGGGCGCCAAGGCACCCGCTGAAGGGCAGTCTGCCTCCGCCCGTCTCTCGGGTGGGGGGCCAGCTTCGCGGCTCGGTGGAGGTCTCTTGTTTCCGACCGGTGGGTTTGCAAAGTAGTTTCCTCGGGGGGAAAAGATAGACTTTCTCTCTTGTCCGCCAAACAGATTTTTTCCTTTCAACCTCCAGCTTCCTCCGGAACATCGGGAGGCCCTGTTTCGGGGTGCTCAGGATCTGCTGGTCAGGGGAGTGATTGTGCCAGTTCCCTCAATGGAACGGTTTCAGGGGTTTTACTCCAATCTGTTTGTAGTCCCCAAGAAGGAAGGGGTCCGTCCAGTCCTGGATCTCAAGGCCCTCAACTGTTTTGTCAAAGTGCAAAAGTTCAGAATGGAGTCGGTTCACTCTGTAGTGGCAGCGCTCCATTAAGGGGACTTCCTGGTGTCCTTGGATATCAAGGACGCGTACCTGCATATCCCTATATGCGCAAAGCACCAGAGATTTCTGCGCTTTGCGATCGGGGAAGACCACTTTCAATTTGCGGCCCTCCCTTTCGGCCTGGCCTCAGCACCACGGGTTTTCACCAAGGTGCTCGCCCCGATTCTGGCCCTGCTGAGGCAGCGCGGGATCGCTATTGTGGGATACCTGGCCGATCTTCTTCTGCGAGCTTCTTCAAGCTCAGAGTTAGAGGTGAATGTGTCTATCACCTGCCAGACCCTCCATGAATTCGGTTGGCTGTTAAATGTTCAGAAGTCTGTGTTGGTACTGTCCCAGCGTCTGGAATACCTGGGGATGGTCCGGGATTCCTCGGAGGCGAGAGTTTTCCTTCTAACGGAGAAACTACAGACACTGCAATCGGCGGTGCAGTGGTTGGCGACTCAGAAGTGATCGCTTCGCTTTTGCATGCGAGTTCTGGGTCTGATGGTGGCCTCCTTCGAGGCAGTTCCATATGCTCAATTCCACACTCAAGTGTTACAGAGAGAAATTCTGTAGTTGGGACAAGTTCCCTTCGTCTCTGGATTACCAGGTCCGGGTGAGTTGCCTGGTCAGGTCCTCCCTAGTGTGGTGGCTGACATCTACGGTGCTTTGGGCCGGGAAGTCATTCCTGCCATGCCATTGGACGGTGGTCACGACGGATGCCAGTCTCTCCGGCTGGGGGGGAGTCTGGGGTGTTCATTTGGCCCAGGGGCGCTGGACTCGGGAAGAGTCCCGCCTGCCAATCAATGTTTTGGGACTTCTAGGCGATCAGGCTGTGCCTCTCCAAGTGGTCGCTGAGACTGCAGGGCTGCCCGGTCAGGATTCAGTCGGACAACGCCACGGCTGTGGTGTATGTCAATCATCAAAGGGGCACTCGGAGCTCGGCTGCAGCGGTGGAAGTCGCTCACATTCTCTGGATTTCTTTCAGCGACCCTTGGCGGCGCACTCTCTGGTGCGTACAGTTGTGCAGGGGGTTTGACATGTGGCCCCTCCTGTGCGTCCTCCACTGCCTCCATGGGACTTGAATTTAGTTCTCTCGGTACTTCAAGAGTCTCCGTTTGAGGGGATTAGGGAGATCCCTTTATTGACTCTTTCCCAGAAGGTGATTTTTCTGGTGGCGATTACATCGGTCAGACGGGTGTCTGAATTAGTGGCCTTGTCTTGCAAGGCTCCCTATTTGGTCATCCACAGGGATAAGGTGGTGCAGCGGCCGCAGCCGTCATTACTTCCTAAGGTTGTTTCGGCCTTTTACATTAATGAGGACATTGTTCTTCCATCCTTGTGTCCTCGGCCGGCGAACCCAAAAGAGTCCGCGTTACATTCCTTGGACGTGGTTCGGGCCCTACGGGTGTACTTGTCTGCTACGGCTCCGTTTCGGAGGTCGGACTCACTGTTCGTGTCGGTGACTGGTCCTAAGAAGGGTCTGGCGGTCTCGTCGGCCACCATTTCTAGGTGGATCAGGCAGGTTGTGCTTTAGGCCTATGCCCTGAAGGGTCTGGCGCCCCCCTTCCCGGTTACGGCACATTCGACCAGGGCGATTGGTGCCTCTTGGGCTTTCCGCCATCAAGCGTCTGTTTTACAGGTGTGTAAGGCAGCGACCTGGTCGTCAGTCCACACCTTCTCAAAGTTTTACAAGGTGGATGTGAGTGCATCTTCCGATGCCTCCTTCGGCCGCAAGGTTTTGCAGGCGGCTGTTTAAGGTTGAAGTTCCTCCGTTGAGGAACTCTGGTTTGTTTGGGGTGAAGTTGGTTTGCTGTGTTTTCCCACCCCTCGATTTTTGACACTGCTTGGGGACGTCCCTAAGGTCAATGCTGCTGTGTCCGTCCATGAACGGAAGAGAAAATAGGATTTTGGTACTCACCGTAAAATCCATTTCTCTGAGTTCATGGACGGACACAGCACCCACCCCTCCTTTGTGTACTGCTTGTTTACGAACTGAGGCTGCAGAACAGAGAGTGGAGGATGTACCTGGGGGAACCGCCCCCTGGGAGGTACTGTACTGTGTGGAGTGTTTAACACTTAACATGCTGTTTTTCTGCCTAGTCAATCTCCTAAAAGAGAGGATAATACCCTAAGGTCAATTGCTGCTGTGTCCGTCCATGAACTCAGAGAAATGGATTTTACGGTGAGTGCAAAAATCCTATTTTTTTGCACAGGTGAGGCTGCACTGATAACATTTTAATATTTATTTTGTAACTTAATTCTTCATATAACATTTTAGTGTCAATTCATGAGGTAATTCAGACAAGATTGGGCACTTTCAGGGTGATGTGGCCTGGAATCTAGGGGCCCTCTTGTTAAAAGGGGGCTTTCAGATTCCAATAAGCATCCTGCCAGCAGACCCCCACAACCACCGCCCAGGGTTGTAGGAAAGAGGCCCTTGTCCCCATCAATATGGGGATAGGCTGCTTTGGGGTGGGGGCAAGTTACCTTGAGGGGGGAATTGTAAGATCCTCAGAGACAAAGCTGCCTGATGTGGGCAGAGTCCTGGTTTAGGGGAACCAATCAGCTCATGTCTAGTAATAATCTTTGTATTTCTATTTTAGTAGATGGACGGGAGATGAGGAAAACCTCAGAGGATTGTCTCACTTTGTCTCCAGACTGTAAAGTAGAAGATGAGGACATCACACAGTATAGTCCAGGAGAAAACCCGACTACCTCAAATGTCCATCCGGCACCACACAGTGTAGATGGACCATCGTATTCCTCTTATCCCGGGGAACCTCAGACTGTGCGGGACGGTGCCGGACCATCGTATTCCTCTTATCCTGAGGAACCTCAGACTGTGCGGGATGGTGCCGGACCATCGTATTCCTCTTATCCTGAGGAACCTCAGACTGTGCGGGACGGTGCCGGACCATCGTATTCCTCTTATCCTGAGGAACCTCAGACTGTGCGGGACGGTGCCGGACCATCGTATTCCTCTGATCCTGAGGAACCTCAGACTGTGCAGGACGGTGCCGGACCATCGTATTCCAATAATCCTGAGGAACCTCCGATTGTGAGGGACGGTGCCGTCCTTCCAGCACATAGGTTTTCTTGTTCTGAGTGCGGGAAATGTTTTTTAAAGAAGGCCTATCTTTCTATACATAAGAGGTCTCACACGGGGGAGAAGCCGTATTCTTGTTCTGAGTGCGGAAAATGTTTTACAAGGAGATCCACCCTCAACGGACACCAAATGTCTCACACAGGGGGGCAGCCACATTCCTGTCCTGAGTGCGGGAAATGTTATTCTGTGAAGGCCCATTTTTACAAACATCTGAGGTCTCACACAGGGGAAAAGCCGTATTCCTGTCCTGAGTGCGGGAAATGTTTTTCATCGGTGTCCCCTCTTTACATACATCAGAGATTGCACACAGGGGAGAAGCCATATTCCTGTCCTGAGTGCGAGAAAAGTTTTTCACAGAAGTCCCATCTTGACAAACATCAGAGATCTCACACGGGGGAGAAGCCGTATTCCTGTTCTGAGTGTGAGAAATGTTTTGCAGTGAAGACCCATATGCTCACACATCTGAGGTCTCACACGGGCGAAAAGCCATATTCTTGTCCTGAGTGCGGGAAATGTTTCACACAGAGGTCCCATCTTTCTACACATCAGAGAGTGCACACGGGGGAGAAGCCGTATTCCTGTCCTAAGTGTGGGAAATGTTTTTCAGATAATTCCAGTTATCACAAACATCAGAAATTGCACACAATGTAAAGGCCACTTTCCTGTCCTGAGTACGGGAATTGTCAGTCACAGAAGTCCTCTGTTTACAGTCATCTGAGATTGGACACGGAGGAGAATGAACTTTCCTGGTCTGAGTGAGAAAATTGTTCCTCACCGAAGTCCCGTCTTCCTGTACATCAGGGGTCCCACACAACCCTCGAGGTGTATTAGTGAGTGCGGGAAATGTCTTGTATATGAATGTTGCTGGAAATGTGGGGAAGAAGCACACCCTGATATACACCTCAGATATACTCCATGGCTGATCTTCATCATGTAAGAAACACTTCATAAGGAGATCAGAGATCACCAAAGACATGGATGAAGTGTTGTACCGTGTTGGCCATTGATAGCAGGAGAAAAATAAAAATGGAGTCATTCCCTCTCATTGGCTGAGTAAATTTTGTGGTGAAAACTCTTGCAAGAGGTCTGTTTTCTCAAGTCGTCTTCCATGACGAAACGCGTTACTCCGACCACTTAAAAGAAACGGTCCTCTAGGCCTTTTACAATAAAAATTGAGTCATTCCCTCTCATTGAGTACATTTTGAGTACATTTTTGAGTACATTTTGAGTACATTTTGTGGTATGGAGACTTGGAGGTCTATTGTTCTCTTGCAAGTCGTCTTCAAGGACGAAACACGTTAACCCCTCCACCTAAAAAGACGTCATTCCCTCATTGGCTGAGTACATTTTGTGGTGGAAGATTTCCCAGACACTTACAGGCCTGTTTTAAAAAAAAAATTGGTCATCAGATGTGACCCGCATTCCCCCAACCGTGGCAAATGGTGATTTCCTATAATTGTCGGTTCCTTCTAGTGGCCTGTAATAGAAGAGTCGGTTAGTTTTGCCTGTAGCTGAGATGTGATCAGTAGAAATATATAATTGCAGATATATAGGTGGATTCAGAAAGACTTAGGCCGGCGTTTCAGTAGATACGCCGGCCTAAGTCTGAATTTGCGCCTGCGCTAATTTAAGCGTATTCTGGAAACCAGATACGCTTAAATTAGGCTCAGATACGAGCGGCGTAAGTGTCTTACACCGTCGTATCCTAAAGTGGAATTTTTAGGCTGACCGCTAGATGGCGCTTCCATTGCGGTCAGAATATGTAAATCACTAGATACGCCTATTCACAAACGTACGCCCGGCCGACGCAGTACAGATACGCTGTTTACGTAACGCATTATTAGGCCTAAAGTTATTCCATCAAATAGCTGTAATAGTAATGTTAAGTATAGCCGTCATTCCCGCGTCGAAATTCGAAAATTTTACGTCGTTTGCGTAAGTCGTCCGTGAATAGGGATTTACGTCATTTACGTCCACGTCGAAACCAATAGGACCGTGCGGCATACTTTGCCGCAATGCACACTGGGATATGTAGGCGGACAGCGCATGCGCCGTTCGTAAAAAATACGTCAATCATGTCAGGTCACCCCCCATTACCATAAAACACGCCCGCTCAGCTAAATTTGAATTAGGCGCCATTACGCCTGCCCGATTTACGCTACGCCGCCGTAACTTAGCAGGCAAGTACTTTGTGAATCATGTACTTGCCTCGCTAACTTACGGCGGCGTAGTGTAAACACGATACACTACGCCGTCCAAAAGGTTTAGGAGGGTGTCTAAGGGAAGGCCGTCCACAAGGTTTAGGAGGGTGTCTAAGGGAAGGCTGTCCACAAGGTTTAGGAGGGTGTCTATGGGAAGGCCGTCCACAAGGTTTAGGAGGGTGTCTATGGGAAGGATGTCCACAAGGTTTAGGAGGGTGTCTATGGGAAGGATGTCCACAAGGTTTAGGAGGGTGTCTATGGGAAGGATGTCCACAAGGTTTAGGAGGGTGTCTATGGGAAGGATGTCTACAAGGTTTAGGAGGGTGTCTATGGGAAGGCTGTCTACAAGGTTTAGGAGGGTGTCTATGGGAAGGCTGTCCACAAGGTTTAGGAGGGTGTCTATGGGAAGGATGTCCACAAGGTTTAGGAGGGTGTCTATGGGAAGGCTGTCCACAAGGTTTAGGAGGGTGTCTATGGGAAGGCTGTCCACAAGGTTTAGGGGTGTGTCTATGGGAAGGCAGTCCACAAGGTTTAGGGGTGTGTCTATGGGAAGGCCGTCCACAAGGTTTAGGGGTGTGTCTATGGGAAGGCCATCCACAAGGTTTAGGAGGGTGTCTATGGGAAGGCCGTCCACAAGGTTTAGGAGGGTGTCTATGGGAAAGCCGTCCACAAGGTTTAGGGGTGTGTCTATGGGAAGGCTGTCCACAAGGTTTAGGAGGGTGTCTATGGGAAGGCCGTCCACAAGGTTTAAATGTCAGACACCTTCACCTGAAAAACCCTTCCTGTTTTGGAGGTCGTCTCATTGTTGCCCATCTAGTGCACCTCTTGTTAATTTCAATTAACAGCAAAGCAGCTGAAACTGATTAACAACCCCCACTGTATACACCCCTCCCCCTCTGTATACACCCCTCCCCCTCTGTATACATCCCTCCCCCTCTGTATACACCCCTCCCCCTCTGTATACATCCCTCATCCTCTGTATACATCCCTCCCCCTCTGTATACACCCCTCCCCCTCTGCTACTTAACTGACCAGATCATTATCCCAGGAGTTCTGTTTCAAAAGCGTTCCTTTAATTTTTTTTGAGCAGTGTGTTTGGCTTTCTATGCTTTCTAACGTTGGAATATTTCCTGTTGAATTGTTTTTTTTAGTTGTGTTTATCATGGTTCAATCAAATGTTTGAATGTATATCTTGTTTGCATCTCAATAAACTTGGTTTTCTTGGTTAAATAAAAAAAGACTGCGAGTCATTAACAAATAGATCAAGTCTAATGCCGCGTACACACGGCCGTTTTTCGGGTTGTAAAAAATGACGTTTTTAAGGGTTTAGAAAAAACAACGTTTTTTTCGACCCGATCATTAAAACGGCCTTGCCTACACACGATCGTGAAAAAAAAAAAACGCTCAAGCAAAGCGCGGTGACGTACAACACGTACTATAAAGGGGAAGTTCCATTCGGATGGCGCCACCCTTGGGGCTGCTTTAGCTCATTCCGTGTTAGTAAAAGACGATTTGCGCTTTTCTGTCCGTTACAAAGTGATGAATGTGCGATCTCCATTACGAAAGCTAGTTTTACCGGAACGAGCGCTCCCGTCTCATAACTTGCTTCTGAGAATGCGCGTTTTTTTTTTCACGTCGTTAAAGTCCACACACGACCATTTTTTACAACCTTAAAAACGACAACGTTAAAAACGTCGTGAAAAAATAGAGCGTGTTCGAAAAAAAAATTGCCCATTTTTTTAGATCGTGAAAAATGCTCTGGATCCCACACACGATCGTTTTTAATGACATAAAAAAACTGTAATTTTTTAGAACCCGAAAACCGGTTGTGTGTACGCGGCATAAGAAGAGTTGAAAAACATACACTTATCCCAAAACACAAAGGGCTAGATTCATAAAGCCCGCCGTAACTTTGTGGGGGCGTGACGTATCTCAGATACGCTACGCCGCCGTAACTTAGTGAGGCAGGTTCTGTATTCAGAAAGAACCTGCGCCTTAAGTTACGGCAGGGTAGCGTAAATGTGCCGGCGTTAGCGTGCCAAATTCAAATTGTGAAGAGGTGGGCGTGTTTTATGCAAATAAAACATGACCCCGCGTAAATGAAGTTTCTAACGAATGGTGCATGCGCCGTCCGTGAACGTATACCAGTGCGCATGCTCCTAATCACGTCGCAAATAGTCAATGCTTTCGACGTGAACGTAATTTACGCAAAGCCCTATTCGCAAACAACGGAAAATTCGACACTGTCCAGACGTCCATACTTAACATTGGCTACGCCTCATATAGCAGGGGGAACTTTACGCCGGAAAAAGCCTTACGTAAACAACGTAAAAAAATACGCCGGGCGCACGTACGTTTCTGAATCGGTGTATCTAGCTCATTTGCATATTCTACACGGAAATCAACGGAAGCGCCACCTAGCGGCCAGCGTAAATATGCACCCTAAGATACGACGGTGTAGGAGACTTACGCCGGTCGTATCTTAGCAACATTTAAGCGTATCTCAATTTGAGCATACGCTTAAAGATACGACGGCGCGGATTCGGACTTACGACGGCGTATCTACTAATACGCCCGTCGTAAGTCTTACTAAATCTAGCCCAAAATATACATAAATCTTTGGTGCAAACAGGAGGTCGACACCAAATGGACAGCAGTGAGCCCCTGTGCGTCAACGCGTTGCGCTATTTTGCTTCATCAGGACGCACTCGGGGATTGTTGGAAGGAACAGGTCTCACTATTACCTTGTCAGCACAAGATTATCCCCGTATGGGAAACTCCAGAATGGAACTCAAGGCTCATCGTATTGGAGAAGAGAGAAGAAAAGATATTCTACCGATGCTAGTGGCCAAATATTATGTAGCAAGGGAGCACAGGTAGTTCTTCATGTAGGGTTTATTGCAGAATATCGTACATCAAAAGTATATGGCAAGCACCAGAACGATTAAGGGGGGGTATATCCAAAGCCTTTTAAACTGTGTTTGGTTCGTAATGTCAGAGACCTGAAAATTCACCCATTTAGACAAATATGAGTCTTATTATTATGGGTAACAGCCTAACCTATCTCTATCAAAGAAAGGTGCCGCTGCATGGGGTCTATTGGGGCAGTCATGGATGTAATAATATTCAGTGTACCCCCAGGAAGGTATCAACCAGCTTTAGGGGGCCAAGCCCAACCCCTGAAAAACACCCCCACACCAAAACCCCCCACCAAATGATTTGGACCAGTGCACAAAGCAAGGTCCATAAAGACACGGATGAGCGAGTTTGGGGGCGGAAGAACTTGACTAGCCTGACCTCAAAGAGAAGTATATACGAGTATCAATACAGGCAGTCGATGAGGAGATGGGAAAGGATGGAGGGGATGAACTTACAAGTCATTGTAGATTTAAGATCCTCTATGAGGGAATCCATGAAGAATCCAGCACTGCGGATGTGAAGGAGAGCCATGGATTGTGAAGTGGGGATGCAAACTTCAGGTTGGTGCAGGGCCTGCATTGTCCCATCATCTCCACCAGTCATATGATGTGGTGGGGATGTGTAGGAGCTCCTCCCCGCGAACAGGCCGCAGGGACAGCGGGAAGGTAGTTCCTCCAACACCGTCCACCGGCGGTGCCATTGGAAGGAATTGTGCGCCATCATTGGGAGATACTGTGCCTCGTTGGTGTCATTCTGAGGAATTGTGCGCCATCATTGGTGTCATTGGGCCCTTTGTTGGTGCCATTGGGAGGAATAGTGCCCCATCAGTGGGCCCCATTGTGGCTGTCATTGAAAAAATGGTGCCCCATCATTGGTGTCATTGGGCTCCATTGTTGGTGTCATTGGTAGTAACTGTACCCCATGGTTGGTGTCATTGGACACATTGTTGGTGTCATTGGGAGATACTGTGCCCCATTGTTAGTGTCATTGGGAGGAATTGTGCCCTTCATTGTTGCCAGTGAATAAAATGGCACCCCAAGGGCCAGTTAAAAGCAAGCAAAGGGCCACATCTGGCCCCTGGGCCGCAGTTTGGAGACCACTAGACTAGACGATGAACACGTGCAGGGGAGCACTGCTAGGCAGGGGTCCTGCAGCCAGGCGATGGACTCGCTCAACTACAAATTAAACTGAAAAAGCAGCCTTTCTATAGGCGGCGGTGAGCAGGTTTCCCAAGAAGGATGGAGTATCAGAAGCTCTCAGGCAGACCCATGAAGCGGGGGGTTGCTGCACCAAAGCCTGTTCTCCATGTCGTCCTGCTTCTGCAGAAGGGAGTGTAGCTGGTATTGAAACTGCTCGGCGGTGACTTTTAATGATGGAAGTTTGTCCTCCAATGTGGCTGATCCACCATTCAGTCTCCGAGACCCGCTCTCACAGTTTCTGACAGTCCTGGTGGACAAGCGGGATTTCCACCTTCACTTCCTCGATCTTAGAGGTTAGTGTCCCTTCTAGGACCTTGACATTGTCCCCGGCAGCTTGGACTCAGCAAATGAAGCGGTGCCATCTCCCCCCCCCCCCCCCCCCCCGATTCATGCTCCTCATGCCTGAATCTGTCCAGCTTTCCAATGACTCCCAATGATTTCTTGGGGGATGATCTCATGATGCAACAGGTGGTAGAGTAAAGCAGAGGTAAGGTAGACGAAAAACGGGAAAGAAAACACCAGGATCAGTGTGAAAGGATGAAGTTTGAGTGGAGCTCTCAGTCAGAGCACCCTACACCATGCCCTTCCAGGCAACGCCCTGTAATTTAAAATGTTTACAGTTGTAGCACAGCCCACTAGGGAGCTGCACCGCCATTATTTGAGGTATTAGAACTTGGATAGGGATTGGGAAAATTATGGGATGTCTGCTTGACTATACAACTTCAGGGAAATCTTCTCCTATATACAGTCTATATATGCTCCTCTCTGCCTCCAGCACTGATCTTGTTTGCAGAACCTCCAGCTGGTACACTGTTAATCAGACAGAAAAGAAGCAACAGTCAGATTTTTGAGCAAGAGCCCTTTACAGGCAGGGACCCTGGGCCCCTTTGGTTTTGTAGCAAAGTCCAGTGTCCAGTTTACATCCCCGTGACTACTGATCCCAGCACCACTTCTTCAGGCACCTGGCTGCAGCTGCCCCTTTCACTAGCCCCCCTGGCTACTTCTCCTCAGTCCTCCCAGACTGTCACACTCACCAGCCACCCAGCTGATGACTTCTCCTGGAGATCTCCCAGAGGTGCTTATTCTCTTCTTCTGTCCTCACACCTGCTCTCGTGCATCCAGGACAGGACTCCTCTGTGTGTTGTAAAAGATCCCTCCTGCACCCGAGCCCCAGGCCCGAGGTCATTCCCCCCCCCAGACTAGGGTTCTCCCTCAAGGGCCACCGATAGCCTCCTCAGCACTCGATCTCCATCTTCCACCCAAATGCAGGACCCATGAGTATTTAAGAGGTGGCCTGCCCATTTCCAGCCCATTTTGCTGGGGATTGGCTAGGGCCCTCATAAATACTCCAAGCAGCTTCTCCTAACCTCCCACCCATTTTTCTGGAAGCTTCTCCAAGGTTCCAGTAAGTAGGAGGAGGAACCAGAGGTGCTGCCTTTTGAGTCAACCAGCCTCCTCGAGTCACTCAGCTCTGTCCCAGATTCAAACCCAGCCTCTTAGCCAGGCTAAATTTTTCTACACTAACAACCCTATTTACATTATAGCACACTTTTTTCCATTTAACTTTATTACTTTCACATATGGAAACAATAACCCCCCTACGTGATAGGATATTGTCGTGACAGGTTGTCTTAATTGAGACATTAAGAGTCTATAAAAAAGGTGTTCACAGATCTCCCTCCCCTCTACATCGCAACATCTGCCATGCCGGTTCCAGTCCTGCAGGTGATTGGCTGAACATGGGAAACACAGTGGTCAGTGTAGTGGTCCCTTACATTGGTGACCAATGGGAGAAGGACGTCCCTTATATCAGTGGTCAGTGTAGTGGTCCCTTACATTGGTGACCAATGGGAGAAGGACGTCCCTTATATCAGTGGTCAGTGTAGTGGTACCTTACATTGGTGACCAATGGGGGAAAAGCCCCTTTATCTCAGTGGTCAGTGGATAAGGACATTCTTACATCGTCATCGGTGGGAAGATTGCCCTCCTTACAGATCATTGATGTCAGTTGTTACTAAGAGACAGAAATTGTCCATTGCTCAAGGAACCCCTAGAACCCTTTGGAGGAACCCTGGCTGAGAAAGGCTGGACTAGGCAGTAATATATTTCTCTCCCCCTTGGTGGGAGTGGAGATGACCCCATCTATAAGGATATACAATACATACACACACAGCACAAGGCCTTGTTCACTCTACGAGACGTTTCTCGGGGCTGCAGTTCCTGGAAGATCCACAAGGTGGTGATCTCACTTATACCATAGAGAAAGGAAGTCTCTATGGAAGACAGTGAGTGATGTCAGCTACTGGCAGGACATTCCTGAGGTACAAAGTACAAAGGCGACGTTGCAGAAATCGGCAACAGAGGAGGTAATAAGGTCTTATTTTCTATTTACACCCAGTAACCCCCGTCATGTCCGTCCTCTTCCTCCATAGTCACTGTGACGTCTTTTATCTCCAGCAGATGATAATACACACATATATAGTGTGGAGACCTAGATTAACCCCTTAAGGGTCAGAACATTCCCCCACTTGTGGGTCCGAATTTTGGAGATGTGTCACCTTCTCACCGTACCAGTCTCTTGTAACGAGGGATGAGATTTGGGTTGTACCGAAATTGCCACTTCCACACCCTTTCTTTGATGATACCAACCCCTCCCCTGCACCTGAATACCTCTGCCATATACCCTGGGCTCCTCTTCCTGCAGACCCAGGGCGGCATGGGGTATGGAGTGGCGGATGATTAGTTCTTGGATTTCCCCTCTGGTGAGTGAACCCAGAAAAGACGAGTACGAGGGATCACCGGCAGGAGGTCCCGATTCCTCTATATAGATCTTTATATCACTAGAGGGGTCACCAGCAAGAGGGAGGAGGTCCTGATCCCTCTATATAGATCTTTATATCACTAGAGGGATCACCAGGAGGAGGAAGGAGGTCCTGATTCCTCTATATAAATCTTTATATCACTAGAGGGGTCACCAGCAGGAGGAAGGAGGTCCTGATTTCTCTATATAGATCTTTATATCACTAGAGGGGTCTTCATCAGGAGGAAGGAGGTCCCGATTCCTCTATATAGATCTTTATAGCACTAGAGGGGTCACCAGCAGGAGGAAGGAGGTCCTGATTCCTCTATATAGATCTTTATATCACTAGAGGGGTCACCACCAGGAGGAAGGAGGTCCTGATTCCTCTATATCGATCTTTATATCACTAGAGGGGTCACCAGCAGGAGGAAGGAGGTCCTGATTCCTCTATATAGATCTTTATATCACTAGAGGGGTCACCAGCAGGAGGAAGGAGGTCCTGATTCCTCTATATAGATCTTTATATCACTAGAGGGGTCACCAGGAGGAGGAAGGAGGTCCTGATTCCTCTATATAGATCTTTATATGACTAGAGGGGTCTTCATCAGGAGGAAGGAGGGCCTGATTCCTCTATATAGATCTTTATATCACTAGAGGGGTCTTCATCAGGAGGAAGGAGGTCCTGATTCCTCTATATAGATCTTATATCACTAGAGGGGTCTTCATCAGGAGGAAGGAGGTCCTGATTCCTCTATATAGATATTTATATCACTAGAGGGGTCACCGGCAGGAGGAAGGAGGTCCCGATCCAGAGAGAGACACTTCAGATACATGTTCTTAGTTTGAGTTTCATGACCGAGGTGTACAACCACTTTAATATGTCCATTTTGGAGGGAAGAAGGGAAACGGGAGACATTCTGGAAACCCACGGTTGAATAAGGTTCAGGAGGACAGTTTTTCCAATATGAAACAAAAAATGGAGGAAAGTTCAAAACGAATCTTATAAAGTATTATTTTACTGAAAGGGGAGTTGATGATTGGAATTAACTACCAGCAGAGGTAGTGAGACAGTCATCAGTATATGGCTTCAAACATGCCTGGGACAAACATTGACCTATAGTCGAACAATAAAGTTAACGAAAAAAAAAGGGCAGACTTGGTGGACTACTGTTTTATCTTCCTGTCACTTTTCTATGTTTCCCCGTGCAGCAACTGCTCTCCCCCATCCATGTGTCTGGATGGTGACTGTATCATTGTGTGTGTCAGGTTCCTATAAGGTGTCAGGATGTCACTGTCTATTTCTCCATGGAGGAGTGGGAGTATTTAGAAGGACACAAGGATCTCTACAAGGACGTCATGATGGACAATCAGCCGCCCCCCACATCACCGGGTAAGAGGAGACTTTATTGTAAAGGAGAGAGCAGTACGGAGGCTCCACCTAGATCCCCCATCATCTGATAAACACATAGAAACAATGGATTCAGTCAGTGTGTGTGTTTCCTACAGATGGATCCAGTAATGGGAACCCACCAGAGAGATGTCCCCGTCCTCTGTATTCCCGGGATTCCACACAGGAAGGTCACACCATCCCCCACCATCATCAGGTAGATGAGGAACAATCACTGATAGTATCATTAGGATCTGTACATTATCTGCATTGTTACCATTGATGTCATTTTTATTCTATATTCAGAGTGGAGACCTGAGAGATCCTAAAGTTGAGGTTAAAGAAGAGATAAAGGAGGAGGATGATGAGGACGGGGTGATGGAGGAAGAACACACCATCCCCCACCATCATCAGGTAGATGAGGAACAATTATTGGTGGTTATGATTTATACACAAACATGTTTATTATAATGAATGTTTTGTTATATATTCAGAGTGGAAACCTCTGGGATGATAATATTGATATTAAAGAAGAGTATAAAGAGGAGGATGAGGAGTATGGAGTGATGGAGGAGTTTTCAGAAGGACACAAGGATATGATGGAGCCACCTAATACCAGGAACCCACCAGAGAGATGTCCCCGTCCTCTGTATTCCCGGGATTCCACACAGGAAGATCACACCATCCCCCACTGTTACAAGGTCGGTGGGGCGGAGCATCTAGAACATGGACTGGTGGAGATGATGTGTGGATTTTGTATGTAAGTTTATATCTTACAGATGATCTTCTCTCTCATTCTCTTGGTTTAGAGTGGAGATCCAATCGATATAGAATTTGAGGTGAAATCAGAAGAAGAAGAGACGTATGTGAGGGATGATCAGCAGTCTATGGAGGAGGATGGAATAACGGGGACATTTATAGAGGAGGACACTCCTACAGAGATTAGCACAGGTGGGTCATTAACACTAAATCCATTCCTCCACCCATACTGCTCACTGATTGGTCCAGAGTAGGGCGGGGACTGGGTGATATCAGCCTGTAATCCCCTGGTCACTTTCCTGAGCTGTGTTCCCCGTCCTGTATTCCTGTATTTCTCTCGGATAATCTTCCTTCTCTGTGCTGCAGACACAAGTAGAGCTTTCTTTTGGTGGTATTTGATCACCTCTGCGGTTTTTATTTTTTGCGCTATAAACAAAAATAAAGCGCCAATTTTGAAAAAATATCTATATTTTTAACTTTTTTCTATAATAAATATCGCCCAAAAAATATATAAAAAAAATCGCAATAAGCGCTTATTGATTGGTTTGCGCAATAGTTATAGCGTTTACAAACTAGGGGATAGTTTTATGCCATTTTTATTCATATTTTTTTTTACTAGTAATGGAGGCGATCAGCAATTTTTTTCATGACTGCGACATTATGGCGGACACATCGGACACTTTTGACAAATTTTTGGGACCATTGTAATTTTCACAGCGAAAAGTGCTATAAAAATGCCCTGTTTACTGTGAAAATGACACTGGCAGTGAAGGGGTTAACCACTAGGGGGCATAAGGGGTTAGGTGTGCCTGAAGGGAGTGATTTTTACTGTAGGGGGGTGTGGCTAGACGTGTCATGTCGTCACTGATCGTCGTTCCCTGTAACAGGGAACAGACGATCAGTGACAAGCCACAGAGAAGAACGGGGGAAGGTTTGTTTACACTCACCTCTCCCCGTTCTCCAGCTCCTGTGGCCCGATCGCGGGACACCGGCGGCAATCGTGTCCTGCAGGCGCGGTCATGGAGCTTCGGACCGGGTCGCGGGTGCGCCGTCTCCCACGGCTGAGATCTTAAAGGGCAACGTACCTGTACGTGCCTGTGCCCAGCCGTGCCATTCTGCCAACGTATATCGGCGTTAGGCGGTCCACAAGTGGTTAAAAGATTTATACTTTACCAGGTTCTGTCTTTTTGAGAAGCAAAGTCCCAAAAGGGACTTCTTTCAACCCCCTACATCTCTGCGTTTCAAGATCTTCTCCTTCCAGCTTCCTTCAGATGTAGAACCCCGAGAGAGAGAGGGAGAGAGAGAGAGAGACCACATTCTTTCAGCCTTCCTTTCTCCCGAGGTAGATCTGAGTTGTTCCTTCAGATGTAGAACCCCGAGAGAGAGAGAGAGATACAGGGAGAGAGAGAGAGAGAGAGAGATAGGGAGAGAGATAGGGAGAGCGAGAGATAGGGAGAGAGAGAGAGAGAGAGAGAGATAGGGAGAGAGAGAGAGAGAGATAGGGAGAGAGAGAGAGAGAGATAGGGAGAGAGAGAGAGAGAGATAGGGAGAGAGAGAGAGATAGGGAGAGAGAGAGAGAGGGAGAGAGAGAGAGATCACATTCTTTCAGCCTTCCTTTCTCCCGAGGTAGATCTGAGTTGTTCCTTCAGATGTAGAACCCCGAGAGAGAGAGAGAGAGAGAGGGAGAGAGAGAGAGAGAGATAGGGGGAGAGAGAGAGAGAGATAGGGAGAGAGAGAGAGATAGGGAGAGAGAGAGATAGGGAGAGAGAGAGAGATAGGGAGAGAGAGAGAGAGAGAGATAGGGAGAGAGGGAGAGAGAGAGAGAGAGAGAGAGAGATAGGGAGAGAGAGAGAGAGAGAGATAGGGAGAGAGAGAGAGAGAGATAGGGAGAGAGAGAGAGAGATAGGGAGAGAGAGAGAGAGAGAGAGAGAGAGAGAGATAGGGAGAGAGAGAGAGAGAGAGAGAGAGAGAGATCACATTCTTTCAGCCTTCCCTTCTCCCGAGGTAGATCTGAGTTGTTCCTTCAGAGATCCTTTCAGAGAGAGAGAGAGAGAGTCCCCCAGAGCTGTATCAGCTGCTACTTTTATCTTAAGTAGGTGTGTGTGTGTCCCAGCTATGTAATTGATGACGTCAAATGACGATTTGTTTTGATGGGTTGCCATAGCAACCAAGTATGCGGCCATCTTGAGCAATGTCAATTTTAACCCATTGGGGCAGTCTTGTATAAGGAATGGCTTATAATGGGATTGACGTGACCTTTGCCCTCGGGATTAGAGGAACACAATTCAATGTCAGAAACTGTCAAAACGTGTGTCGGGTTCTTCAGTCATTCCGGAAACTGGCTCAGATTAATGTCTTGGGAGAATCTACCCACATATTAGCTGAGACCATTACCGTATATACTCGAGTATAAGCCGAGGACCTAATTTTACCACAAAAAAACGGGGAAAACTTATTGACTTGAGTATAAGCCTAGAGTAGGAAATGCAGCAGCTACTGTAAGCGGAAAAAGAGGGGCAACAATTCCCATTTGCAATCTCACTGTGCCATACCTCACTGTGGGCATTGCAACCTCACTGTGCCATACCTCACTGTGGGCATTGCAACCTCACTGTGCCATAGCTCACTGTGGGCATTGCAACCTCACTGTGCCATACCTCACTGTGCTATACTTCACTGTGCCCATTGCAACCTCACTGTGCCATACCTCACTGTGGGCATTGCAACCTCACTGTGCCATACCTCACTGTGGGCATTGCAACCTCACTGTGCCATACCTCACTGTGCTATACTTCACTGTGCCCATTGCAACCTCAATGTGCCATACCTCACTGTGCTATACTTCACTGTGCCCATTGCAACCTCACTGTGCCATACTTCACTGTGCCCATTGCAACCTCACTGTGCCATACCTCACTGTGCTATACTTCAGTGTGCCCATTGCAACCTCACTGTGCCATACCCCACTGTGCTATACCTCACTGTGCCCATTGCAACCTCACTGTGCCATACCTCACTGTGCCATACCCCACTGTGGGCATTGCAACCTCACTGTGCCATACCTCACTGTGCTATACCTCACTGTGCCCATTGCAACCCCACTGTGCCATACCTCACTGTGCCATACCCCACTGTGGGCATTGCAACCTCACTGTGCCATACCTTACTGTGCCCATTGCAACCTCACTGTGCCATACCTCACTGTGCTATACCTCACTGTGCCCATTGCAACCCCACTGTGCCATACCTCACTGTGCCATACCCCACTGTGGGCATTGCAACCTCACTGTGCCATACCTTACTGTGCTATACATCACTGTGCCCATTACAGTCTCACTATGCCCATTTGCAACCTCACAGTGCCAGAGTACCTGAATGCTTGACAGGCGTCCATTTTTTAAAAGTCGCGGCTGCCTCCTGGCGTCCCGTAATAGGCATGTGACACTGTGTTCCACCTATCACGGAGGTCATCTCATCCTCTGACTTGGTTTCCCAGCAGACACTGTGTTCAGTGTTCCACCAATCACGGACCTTCGTTCATCCTCGGACAAGGGAAGGTCAGTGATAGGCGGAACACTGAACACAGTGTCTGCTGGGAAAGTCAGAGGATGAGAGGACCTTCGTGATAGGCGGTAGCGGAACACAGTGTCAAACACCTATCACAGACCAGGAGGAAGCCGCGACTTTTGAAAAATGGACGCCTGCGTCCTGACAGGTACACTGACTCGAGTATAAGCCGAGGGGGCTATTTTCAGCCCTAAAAAAAGGTCTGAAAAACTCGGCTTATACTCGAGTATATAGGGTAGATAAATTCCTCAAAGCTGAAGTCATTTAGAATATAACTGCTTAACTTACATTTGACAAATACAACTTATAATGTCTTTCACAGTTATGCCCTGTACACACTGTCAGAACCATTGACGTATCTCGGCATAGAGCCTACATATACCGTCAGAATGTTTATACTGAACTATAAAATATTATTGTATTTATGGAAATATGTAAATCTGTGCTTTGGGAGATATACGCTTTTCCTACCATACAAGATATCAAAATTCTTTTATCCGTGCTATTTTGAGGACAAGCAAAACAAATGAATATTTAAAATATATATATTTATTAACTAAAGATATAGTGCAAAATTTAAATCAGGTACAATTTGTGTTAAAACAATTAATTGATATGCTTCTACAATCAGAGATAAGTGACACTTGAATGTTCAGATGATATTTGCATTATATGACAAGGTATATTCATAGCTCTTATTTAAATCATCCTGGCGTATTTAAAACCTTTTAGCTCTTAGTGACATAACCTTGACATTGTATTATCTCTTCTCAATCCCAAACAGATCTCCTGCTACTGCTTCTTAAAACACAAAGACAAGACTTCCTGTGGACAGTTCTTGGTAATTTGGCCAAGAATGTCTTTTTAACACACAAGGCTATCTCTAATGCATCACCTGTTTAAACATATTCCAACATTAGGCCATTCACTAGGACTCACAATGATATTGTGATCGATATATGTAACACGCATCTATATACGTATATGTGTTACTTCTTTAATTGCCTCTGAAGGATCTTATGCTGCAGTTAAAGATCTCCCAGATCCAATTAACACTTGCTAAGATAATAGAGTGGCCCCAGTTGGTATCTGTTTAAACTACCCATTGCATAGAGGATGTAAGATTATACTTTACCAGTATGTAAGAGCTCTTCCTGTATTGAGAAGTGAGAATCCTAATGAAAGATTATCTCTGAACCATTGCTACATGTTTGCGGTCAATGTCTGCCTTCCAGCTTCCTTCAGAGATCAGAGATGAGAGCAGCTTCCAGCCATCAGCCCTCCAGAGATCAGCTCCCCTTAGCCTAGCCATCTCTCTCCCACAGACCTCCCTCTATCTTGTCCTGTGTAATCACTTTTATCTCCCCAAAGAAGTGGGTGTGTATTTCCCTATCACATGACTGGCGATGTCACATGACAATATGTTTTGGTGGGTGACACTCTTGAACCATGCCGATATCAACCTGTAGGGGGCAGTGGTGTCTAAGAAATAATTCCTAATTTTAGGGTCATTCAGAGTTAATCATGACTAATGGGCCGTACAGACGACCGAACATGTCTGCTGAAACTGGTCCGCGGACCAGTTTCAGCAGACATGTTCGGTCGTGTGTAGGCCCGAGCGTGCAGGATTCCAGCAAGCATTTGCCCGCCGGGCCTTTTCCCAATGGGCAAATATTCCTGGACTTGTTTTAAAACAGCCCGCTGGAATCCTGCCCGCTCGGACATGTTCGGTCGTCTGTACAGACCTACCGTACATGTCCGAGCGCCCGCCATCCCTCACATGCGTCGAATGACTTTGACGCATGCGTGGAAGCATTTAACTGGCAGGCCCGCCCACGTCGCCGCGTCATCGTCGGGGCGACGGCGCGGACACGCCCCGCGTATTGTTTACGCGCGGATTTCTGTACGATGGTTAGTACAGCCATCGTACAGAAATCCCCGGGCAGACATGTACGGTGAAAACGGTCCGGCGGACCGGTTTCATCGTACTTGTTTGCCGGTGTGTACGCGGCCTTACTGTACGACCCCCTGTGAATTGGGCCTATAAAAACCGCAATAAGTTGTCCTGTATGTCAAACAATTGTCAGACATCCTGGCACGTCGGCAACTTCTATATTATGATTGAGATAAGGTTATGGTCAGCCCACATGCCTTGGGAAGTTCCTTTTTAACTAATGCCGCAATGTGATCAAAGCAGTCTAATACTTTTAAGCTATTCTAGGATCTTATATTTTTGGGACCCTAGTAATGTCTATGTATTAAACAGGTTTATATATGAATTACTAATACACATATATTGTTAAGGCATTACAAATACACAATACTATTTAAGATATACAATATATAATTCCACCGGGATTGTGAATAAGCCCCATGGCCTCAATATATAAAGACAATACTGTGTTTTGTGTCATGCTGTGCAGGGCCTTTCATCTCACATGTGAAACCAGAATTCCTCATCATTCTCTTATCTTATAAGTGTCAAACCCAAAAGAAATATGACCTGGGAGATGGCACATATAAGGATTATACACCCCCCTGAGAGACATAAAGTCCTTCTGGTAACACAGCCTTATTCACAGGCTTTGAACTGTGACTCAACTTAAGACACAAAATGGTGTCGCTTCTGCTAAACATATATTTGAATGTGGAACACTATGAAACATATAAAATGTGCGATCTTATATGTATTCTTTTAACCCCAAATGTTCTGACAACACGATCGGTTTGTCTGATGGACTGTTTTCATCGGACAAACCAATCGTGTGTGGGCCCCATCGGTGAAAAAAAAATAGAACATATTTAAAAATTTTCCTATGGATAAAAAATGATCGAATAAACCGATCGTCTGTGTGGAATCGGTCAAAAATCCACGTTGTGATTCTTGGCGGTTTTCTCGTCAGGAATACTGCTGGAGAGCCTACACACGGCCAGTTTTTTCATCGGGAATACTTTTGGAGAGCCTACACACGGCCGTTTTTCTCGTCCGGAAAACTGCTGGAGAGCCTACACACAGCCGATTTTCTCATTGGGAAAACTGCTGGAGAGCCTACAGGCGCCCGACTTTCTCATTGGGAAAACTGCTGGAGAGCCTACACACGGCCAGTTTTTTCATCGGTAATACTGCTGGAGAGCCTACACACGGCCGATTTTCTCATTGGGAAAACTGCTGGAGAGCCTACACACGGCCGGTTTTCTCGTCGGGAAAACTGCTGGAGAACCAACACACGGCCAATTTTCTCGTCGGGAAAACTGCTGGAGAGCCTACAAACGGCTGGTTTTCTCGTCGGGAAAACTGCTGGAGAGCCTACACACAGCTGATTTTCTCATCGGGAAAACTGCAGGAGAGCCTACACACGCCCGACTTTCTCATTGGGAAAACTGCTGGAGAGCCTACACACAGCAGGTTTTCTCGTCGGGAAAACTGCTGGAGAGCCTACACACGGCCGATTTTCTCATTGGGAAAACTGCTGGAGAGCCTACAAACGGCTGGTATTCTCGTCGGGAAAACTGCTGGAGAGCCTAAACACAGCTGATTTTCTCATCGGGAAAACTGCTGGAGAACCTACACACAGCAGGTTTTCTCATCTGGAAAACTGCTGGAGAGCCTGCACACGGCCGATTTTCTCATCGGGAAAACTGCTGGAGAGCCTACAAACGGCTGGTTTTCTCGTCCAAGAGAAAACATGACAGTTTTCCCGACAAGAAAACGGATCGTGTGCACGCAGCTTAAGTGTCAAAGACCAATAGATTTATAACCCTGGATACTGCTATATTTTCCTAAGTGTTCAAACCTTTAAATTGATGGTCTGTGAAAGGGAACATTCAGACTTTCATAGTCTCTCGTTTAGACAGAAAATTTACTTTAGAGACAGTGGATATGGTTTAACCTCTTATGCCGCGTACGCACGACCGTTTTTTGTGTGGGCTCCAGAGCATTTTTCTCGACGTGAAAAATGGGCAATGAAAATTTAGAACATGCTCTAATTTTTCGCGTTGTTTTTCACGTCGCGAAAAAAAATGTGCATGCTCAGAAGCAAGTTATGGGACGGGAGCGCTCGTTCTGGTAAAACTAGCGTTCGTAATGGAGATCGCACATTCATCACGCTGTAACAGACTGAAAAGGATGAAGACTTAAAAGCGTGAATTGTCTCTCACCAAACTTTTACTAACACGAAATCAGCAAAAGCAGCCCCAAGGGTGGCACCATCCGAATGGAACTTCCCCTTTTTTAGTGCCGTCGTAGGTGTTGTACATCACCGCGCTTTACTCGAGCATTTTTTTTTTCACGATCGTCTGTAGGCAAAGCCGGCTTGGCAAGAATCATGTCGAGAAAAACATTTTTCCCATGACATGAAAAATGGTTGTGTGTACGCGGCTTTAGAGAGAAAATAGGAACCAAAAATGGCTTTAGTATTGTTCATAGCCGACAAAATAGTCTCTCTCATGCCAAATATATATGAATATGGAAAATATGAAAATTATATAATAAGCGTAATATAAATGCTTATATATATATACTTTTTAACCCCAAATGTTCTGACATGATGATGTGATTGGAGGACAGACTTTTACATGGTGATAATAATGTGATAATATCCTTCGACTTTGGAACCTTAAACAGAAAGTGATAAAGAGGGGGAGGAGTCAATAACCCAATGATGGAGGTCTTCAGGATCAGTCCAGTCTTCATCTTGGTTGTTCTCCCCCATCCTCACTCTCTGATCTCTGGTGGGGCTCAGTCCTGCTGTTATTCATGACTAAATCATAGACTAAATAAGGAAGTGCAGTACTTCTTGTGTTGGGAAGACGGTAATGAGTGGTAGAGGGGGTGGGGACACTCGTCCTATAATCCCCTCATCACTGTCACTCCTATAAAAGACAGTTCTCGTTGTTTCCTCTCTCTCTGACTAAGGTCCATGAATAAAGAAATGATCTGGTAGGAGATCAGAGGAGCCATTTACTAGTTACCTTGAGGGGGGAATTGTAAGATCCTCAGAGACAAAGCTGCCTGATGTGGGCGGAGTCCTGGTTTAGGGGAACCAATCAGCTCATGTCTAGTAATAATCTTTGTATTTCTATTTTAGTAGATGGACGGGAGATGAGGAAAACCTCTGAGGATTGTCTCACTTTGTCTCCAGACTGTAAAGTAGAAGATGAGGACATCACACAGTATAGTCCAGGAGAAAACCCGACTACCTCAAATGTCCATCCGGCACCACACAGTGTAGATGGACCATCGTATTCCTCTTATCCTGAGGAACCTCAGACTGTGCGGGATGGTGCCGGACCATCGTATTCCTCTTATCCTGAGGAACCTCAGACTGTGCGGGACGGTGCCGGACCATCGTATTCCTCTTATCCTGAGGAACCTCAGACTGTGCGGGACGGTGCCGGACCATCGTATTCCTCTTATCCTGAGGAACCTCAGACTGTGCGGGACGGTGCCGGACCATCGTATTCCTCTTATCCTGAGGAACCTCAGACTGTGAGGGACGGTGCCGGACCATCGTATTCCTCTTATCCTGAGGAACCTCAGACTGTGCGGGGCGGTGCCGTCCTTCCAACAGATAAGAGGTTTTTCTGTACTGAGTGCGGGAAGTGTTGCCAGTCTAAATCCAAACTTAATATTCATAAAAGAACTCACACAGGAGAAAAGCCGTATCCTTGCCCTGAGTGCGGGAAATGTTTTTCAGATAAGTCCAATCTTTCCACACATAAGAAATCTCACACGGGTGAGAAGCCGTATTCCTGTCCTGAGTGTGGGAAAAGTTTTTCACTCAAGTTCAGTCTTTCTGCACACCGGAGATTGCACACGGGAGAGAAGCCATATTCCTGTCCTGAGTGTGGGAAAAGTTTTTCACAGAAGACTGATCTTAACAGACATCAGAGATCTCACACGGGAGAGAAAGCGTATTCCTGTCCTGAGTGTGGGAAATGTTTTAAAGAGAAATGGTATCTTTCCATTCATCAGAGATCTCACACGGGGGAGAAGTCGTATTTCTGTGCTGAGTGTGGGAAAAGTTTTTCAGATAGGTCCAGTCTTTCTGCACACCAGAGATGTCACACAGAGGAGAAGCCACTTTGCTGTCCTGAGTGCGGGAAAAGTTTTTCACAGAAGAAAGATCTTGAAAGACATCAAAGATCTCACATGGGGGAGAAGCCACTTTCCTGTCCTGAGTGCGGGAAAGGTTTTTCACAGAAGAAATATCTTGAAAGACATCAAAGATCTCACACGGGGGAGAAGCCACTTTCCTGTCCTGAGTGCGGGAAACGTTTTTCACAGAAGAAATATCTTGAAAGACATCAAAGATCTCACACAGGGGAGAAGCCGTATTCCTGTCCTGAGTGCGGGAAAAGTTTTGCACAGAAATGTTATCTTTCCATCCATCAGAGATTTCACACAGGGGAAAAGCCGTATTCCTGTGCTGAGTGTGGGAAAAGTTTTTCACAGAAGACTGATCTTTACAGACATCGGAGATCTCACAAGGGGGAGAAGCCGTATTTCTGTGCTGAATGCGGGAAAAGTTTTTCAAGTAAGTACAGTTTTTCTGCACACCAGAGATGTCACACGGGGGAGAAGCCACTTTCCTGTCCTGAGTGCGGGAAAAGTTTTTCACAGAAGAAAGATCTTGAAAGACATCAAAGATCTCACATGGGGGAGAAGCCGTATTCCTGTCCTGAGTGTGGGAAATGTTTTTCATTCAAGTCCAATCTTTCCAGACATCAGAGATTTCACACGGGGGAGAAGCCGTATTCCTGTGCTGAGTGCGGCAAATGTTTTTCAGATAGGTCCAGTCTTTCTGCACACCAGAGATTTCACACGGGGGAGAAGCCACTTTCCTGTCCTGATTGTGGGAAACGTTTTTCAAGAAAGTCCAGTCTTTCTGTACACCAGAGGTGTCACACGGGAGAGAAGCCATATTCCTGTCCTGAGTGCGGCAAATGTTTTTCATTCAAGTCCAATCTTTCTGCACACCAGAGATGTCACACGGGGGAGAAGCCATATTCCTGTCCTGAGTGCGGGAAAAGTTTTTCAAGTAAGTACATTCTTTCTGCACACCAGAGATGTCACACGGGGGAGAAGCCACTTTCCTGTCCTGAGTGCGGGAAACGTTTTTCACAGAAGTCCAGTCTTGACAGACATCAGAGATCTCACACAGGGGAGAAGCCACTTTCCTGTCCTGAGTGCGGGAAACGTTTTTCACAGAAGTCCAGTCTTGACAGACATCAGAGATCTCACACGGGGAAAAATACACTTTCCTGTGTTGAGTGCGGTAAATCTTTTTCAGATAAGTCCAGTCTTTCTAGCCATCTGAGATCTCACACGGGTGAGAAGCCGCATTACTGTACAGAGTGCGGGAAATGTTTTTCAGAGAAGTGCAATCTTTCCAGACATCAGAGATCTCACACGGGGGAGAAGCCGTATTGCTGTCCTGAGTGCGGGAAATGTTTTTCAGATAAGTCCACTCTTTCCAGACATCAGAGGTCTCACACGGGGGAGAAGCCGTATTCCTGTCCTGAGTGAGGGAAATGTTCCTTACTGAAGTCCTGTCTTCCTGTACATCAGGGGTCCCACACAACCCTCGAGGTGTATTAGTGAGTGCGGGAAATGTCTTGTATATGAATGTTGCTGGACATGTGGGGAAGAAGCACACCCTGATATACACCTCAGATATACTCCATGGCTGATCTTCATCATGGAAGAAACTCTTCATAAGGAGATCAGAGATCACCAAAGACATGGATGAAGTGTTGTACCGTGTTGGCCATTGATAGCAGGAAAAAAATAAAAATGGAGTCATTCCCTCTCATTGAGTACATTTTGTGGTGAAAACTCTTGCAAGAGGTCTGTTTTCTCAAGTCGCCTTCCAGGACGAAACGCGTTAACCCCACCACTTAAAAGGTGGTCCTCTAAGCCATTTAATCTAAACATGGAGTCATTACCTCTCTCTGAGTAAATATTGTGGTGGAAGATTTCACAGACACTTACTGTTCAGTTTTTTTAACAATTTGTTCTTCTGGTGTGACCCGCATTCCCCCAACAATGGCAAATGGTGATTTCCTATAGTCGTCGGTTCATTCTAGTGGCCTGTAATAGAAGAGTCGGGTAGTTTTGCCCGTAGCTGAGATGTGATCTGTAGAAATATATAATATAATGTAGATATCGTGTAATTCTGTGTTGTTAAAGATGCACGATTGCCAGTATTTAGTCATCAGTCATAGACATACACTATAGTCCGTAGGGTTCAATATTGAGTTGGCTCTGCCCTTTGCAGCTATGACAGCTTCACCTCTTCTGGGAAGGCCGTTCACAAGGTTTAGGGGTGTGTCTATGGGAAGGCCGTCCACAAGGTTTAGGGGTGTGTCTATGGGAAGGCCGTCCACAAGGTTTAGAGGTGTGTCTATGGGAAGGCCGTCCACAAGGTTTAGGGGTGTGTCTATGGGAAGGCCGTCCACAAGGTTTAGGGGTGTGTCTATGGGAAGGCCGTCCACAAGGTTTAGGAGGGCGTCTATGGGAATGTTTGACCATTCTTTCAGAATGGCATTTGTGAGGTCAGGACCTGATGTTGGACGAGAAGGCTTGACTTGCAGTCAAGTTCCTCCACCCCAAACTCGCTCATCCATGTCTTTATGGACCTTGCTTTGTGTACTGGTCCAAACCATTTGGTGGAGGGGGGATTATAGTGGGGGGTTGTTTTTCAGGGGTTGGGCTCGGCCCCCTTAGTTCCAGTGAAGGGAACTCTTAAGGCGTCGGCATACCAAGACATTTTGGACAATTTCATGCTCCCAACTTTGTGGGAGGAGTTTGGGGACGGCCCCTTCCTGTTCCAACATGACTGCGCACCAGAACACGAAGCAAGGTCTATTAAGACATGGATGAGTGAGTTTGGGGTGGAGGAACTTGACTGGCCTTCACAGAGTCCTGACCTCAACCCAATAAAAGACCTTTGGGATGAATTAGAGCGGAGACTGCGAGGCCAGGCCTTCTCATCCAACATCCGCACCTGATCTCACAAATGCTCTTCTGGAAGTCAAGCATTCCCATAGACACCCTCCTAAACCTTGTGGACGGCCTTCCCAGAAGAGTTGAAGCTGTTATAGCTGCAAAGGGCGGAGCCAACTCAATATTGAACCCTACGGACTAAGACTTGGATGCCATTAAAGTTCATGTGTGTGTATAGGCCAGCGTCCCAATACTTTTGGTAATGCATGTTCCTCTATTAGCAAGCTCTAGGATAGAGATGACACCTAGATGCCAATAAAAGTCTCCTATCCATGTAGACAGATTTCTCACTTTCCTGAAACCTCAAAGAAAGTTCTAGTCATTTTGGCTACAAGAGCCAGCAGGGGGCAGTCAGGAGGCCCCCGAACTCTCTGACCAGCCTTGAGAGCAAAACACACCTGAGGAATACATTTTATCTCTTCTAAAGGTTAAATATTAGTTGCCGAGACATGAAAATAATTCCTTCTGATGGGACACGTGTTGGGTGAGGTGTACATGGAAATCTGTATTTCTCGCGTGTGTAGACTCCCGGAAAAACACACAAAATGCTTATATGGCGCTAGATTGCGACGGGGAGTGATTGGTCCTGTCTCGATCGGACTGACGTGCTGTTGTCGGAAATCCTACCCCCGAACCAGCGATCGGAACCGTTCCCGGGCCCATTCAAGGTCAGAACACAGAACATCCTGTGGGCTGAGACGTGAACACCCCCCCCCCCCCCTGGGGTTAATTGGTCAAGGGCTAAAGTCCTTTTTTTGTCATTTTTATAAAAAAAAATTTTTTTACTAGTAATGGCGGTGATGTGCGATTTTTTTTTAATTGTGACTGCGACATTGCGGCGGGCACATCGGACACTTTTGACACTATTTTGGGACCATTGTCATTTATACAGTGATCAGAGCTATAAAATGCACTGATTTTTGTTGTAAATGACACTGGCAGGGAAGGGGTTAAACTCTAGGGGGCGATCATGGAGTTAAGTGTGTCCTAGGGAGTGATTCTAACTCTGGGGGGGCTGGGCTACGAGTGACACGACGCTGCTCCCAATGACACAGAGCAGTAGATCACTGTCCTGTCACTAGGCAGAACAGGGAAAGGCCTTAGTCACATAGGCATCTCCCTGTTCTGCCGCTCCATGACATGATCACGGGACACCGGCAGACATCGAGTCCGCGGGTCCCGCAGGCACGGTAATGGAGCTCGAGGCAGGGGCACACGCAAATTCAAAACAACGTACAGGTACGTTGCTTTGCACAGCCGTGCCATTCTGCCGACGTATATCTACAGGTAGCGGTCGACAAGTGGTTGAAAGTGCAAGAGTTTAATAGCAGAGTCTACTTACAGCAGAGAGTTCAAACACTCTCCACGAGGGCCAACGACTTCAACGCTATTCCTTGCCTTGCCTGACATACGTTTCGTCCAATAGGATGTCTTCTGTGAGGCAGTAGGGTACAGCAGTGCTCACATCACTTCCTTAAATAGAGTACTAGTAATTTCCACTAGAGGGCAGCGTAACTCTCGTGATGGTATTCACACCATCCTGACACGCACCGCCATATTGTCATAGACCATACAACATAGTGCGGTGGCCATATTCTTGAGGATCCGCTACGCTCCAGTGAATGGTAAGGCATTGAAGCGGAGGTCCGCCTGAAAAAAAAAAATATTAAAGACCAGCAGCTACAAATACTGCAGCTGCTGACTTTTAATTAATGGACACTCACCTGTCCAGGGTGCCCGCGACGTCGGCAGCCGAAGCCGATCAATTGCTCTGCTCTCGGCTGCCCCCACCGCCATCCTCGGTGAGGGAATCAGGAAGTGAAGCGTTACGGCATCACTTCCCGGTTCCCTACTGCGAGTTGCGCTGCGCGTCCTATCTGGTCCCCGCTGTCTTCTGGGACATTTGTGTTTTCCAGAAGACAGCTGGGGGGGGGGGCGTGACCACCGCTGGAGTCTCTGCCCGGAAGTGGGTGCAAATACCTGTATTATACAGGTATCTGCACCCCCCCTCCCCCTGAACGGTGCCAAATGTGACACCAGAGGGGGGAGGGTTACGAAAAGCAGAGGTTCCATTTTTTTGTGGACCTCCGCTTTAAGGTTTTATCCAAGATACTTTGGATGCCACTATTCAGCAGGTCTCATGTATAGAGAGGGAAAATTAAGGAGGTTTTGAATTGTCCTTCCATACGACATATGGTTTCCCATGTCAGGCGTGGCTTTATACGAATACCTGAGATTAGACTTATGTACTTATAAGTACAGCACACATTGGAGGACATAAGATAATGAAACCAACAATAATGCCTTGAGTGCGGGAAATGTCTTGTATATGAATGTTGTTGGACATGTGGGGAAGAAGCACACCCTGATATACACCTCAGATATACTCCATGGCTGATCTCCATCATGTAAGAAACACTTCATAAGGAGATCAGAGATCACCAAAGACATGGATGAAGTGTTGTACCGTGTTGGCCATTGATAGCAGGATAAAAATAAAAATGGAGTCATTCCCTCTCATTGGCTGAGTAAATTTTGTGGTAAAAAAATCTTGTAAGAGGTCTGTTTTCTCAAGTCGTCTTCCAGGACGAAACGCGTTAACCCCACCACTTAAAAGGTGGTCCTCTAGGCCTTCAAAAATAAAAACAGGGATGTGTTGTACCGTGTTGGCCATTGATAGCAGGAGAAAAATAAGTCGTCTTCCAGGACGAAACACGTTAAACCCCACCACTTAAAAGACGGTCCTCTAGGCTTTTTAAAATAAAAATGGAGTCATCACCTCTCATTGGCTGAGTACATTTTGTGGTGGAAACACTTGCAAGAGGTCTGTTTTCTCAAGTCGTCTTCCAGGACGAAACACGTTAACCCTGCCACTTACAGGTCGGATTCTTAAAAATAATCATTAGACACGCTGTATGTGACAGACGTCCCCCAAATGGTTATGAATTTTCTCAGTAAATTACCAAAGTGATTTTGTAAGTAAAGGACGGAGACTACTTTGGCACGCACGCATGCGGGCGCACGTGCGCCTGTGCACGCACCTGCGCATATGTGCACAGTTAGAACACAGTGGACTTTACCGACCAATGGCGCGCATGCGCGCGCACAAAGGATACTACAGCCGCCGCAGCGTTCTACTGCGCGTGCGCAACGGATGGCGTGCACACGCAGGAGGCATTCCTGATCCTTCCTGATGCCTATTTAAAGAGAGCTCTGACCATCAGGCGGTGCTGACTGGTCTTCAGCAGTTCCCTGATTTCCTGACGCCTGTATTATCTGCCAGATTCCTGTTACCGACCCGGCTTGCTTTGACTCTCCCTCTCCCTCTGGACGCTGATTCCTCCTAAATACCTGGCTCCTGATCCCGGCTATCCATTTGACCTCGCTCCTGCTGATCCCTGTGTACCTCGCTGCCTGTCTGTTATCCTCTGACCTCTGCATTCCGGAAGTTCCTGCTACTTGTTCACCCTGACTCTGCAAGTGGGTTGGAGTTCCCCTTTAACCCCAGCTGTTCTCTCCACACCACTTTGCCCGGTGCCTGCTGCTCTACCAGTGTCTTCTGTCTTTACCTCCACCTGACAGCACTCCAAGCAACACTCACAGGGACTCGTGTTCCTCCTAACCTGAACCGTCATCTGTCTCATCCTCAGAGGGGTTCTGGGCTGGAGATACAAGAGAGGCCGACCTCATCACATCAGACTCCTACCAGGTACGTGACAGATTTAACTGACAATTGCGCGGACGTGCAACGTTGTATCCTAACGAAATCGGCGTCCTTGTCACTGATCGTCTGTTCCCTGTCATTAGGAACACGATCAGTGACGTGTCACGGCAAGCCACGCCCCCTAACAGTTAGAATCACTCCCTAGTCTTCCTCGCCCCCTAGTGGTTATCCCCTTCACTGCCAGTGTCATTTACACATTAATCAGTGCATTTTTTTAGCACTGATCGCTATGAAAATTACAATGGTCCCAAAAAGTGTCCGATGTGTCCGCCATAATGTCGCAGTCAAGATAAAAATCGCTGATTGCCGCCATTACTAGTAAAAAAAAAAAATATCAATAAAAATGCCATAAAACTATCCCGTATTTTGTAGACGTTATAACTTTTGCGCAAACCAATCAATAAACACTTTTCCGTTTTTTTCAACCAAAAATATGTAAAAGAATACGTATCGGCCAAAACTGAGGAAAAAAAATATATTTTTGGGGATATTTATTTTAGCAAAAAGTTTTCGCTCTATTTTTGTTTATAGCGCAAAAAAACCCCCCAAAAAACGCAGAGGTGATCAAATACCGCCAAAAGAAAGCTCTATTTGTGGGGGGAAAAAGGACGCCAATTTTGTTTGGGAGCCACGTCGCACGACCGCGCAATTGTCAGTTAAAGCCACGCAGTGCCGAATCGCAAAAAGTGGCCTGGTCTTTGACCAGCCAAATGGTCCGGGGGGCTGAAGTGGTTAAAACATTTCTAACACACAGCATAGACATAATTAGAATTACACCACAAAACGCATTCTGCTACTCCTCCGCGAGTATGGGAATAGAGACTTTTTCACAGCCTGACCACGCAAAATCCAAGGAGCACCTTCAGGCTTCCTTGGGACATAATTTACGCATCTAATTTCCTGACTACCAATCACAATTTTGGAGGTCCTTGGAGCACCAAGACAGTGGGAACCCCCATAAAATGATCAGAGTTATACCCTTAGGTCTGGTATGGATTTTACAGGGAATCCCACGCCCCCAAAATCCATACCAGACCCTTATCCAACCATGCAGCCTGGTAGGCCAGGAAAAGGGGGATGACGAGTGAGTGCCCCCCCTCTTGGACCATCGCAGGCCACATTCCCCTAAACATGGGGGGGTGGGTGCTTAGGGGCAGAGGGCTCTCTTCCCCATTACCCTGGCCAGTGGTTGTAGGTGACTGTGGGCAGGGTGTTTATCAGAATCTGAAAAAGCCCCCTTTAACAATGGGCGCCCTCAGATCCCACCCCACCTATGTGAATGAGTATGTGGTTCATTGTAGCCCTACTCCAGTTTTTGACAAGTTCTTTAAAAAAAACAATGTCCCCTGAAGTAGATCCAATGTCAATCACGATGCCCGCTGCACCGGATAAAAAAAAAGTACATCAAGGTCGTTTGCGTAACTATAAGCCGGAAAAAGCCGAACGCAAGCGACGTAAAAAAAAAACGACGGGCGGGCGTTCGTTTCTGAATCGGCGTAAATGCTCATTAGCATATTCGACGCGTAAAAGACACGGAAGCGCCACCTAGCGGCCGGCCTGGAATTGCAGCCTAAGATCCGACGGTGTAAAACACTTACACCTGTCGGATCTTAGGCATATATATGCCTAACCTGATTCTATGAATCAGTCGCATAGATACGACCGGCCGGCCTTGGAGATACGACGGCGTATCAGGAGATACGCCGTCGTATCTCCTATCTGATTCTGGCACCCTGTGTGTAAGGTGAGTGAGCCTGTTCAAGGTGCCCAGCGTAACCCAGAAGAGACCATCATGGGGCAGCCTCTCTTGTGACCCACACTTGGCGCCCAATAAAAAGGAGAACACGGAGAGAGTGTCACCCGCGTGCCCTACATACAGTACATACACACAGCACAAGGTCGGGTTCACACTGTGGGGTTGATTTACTAAAGGCTAATCGACTGTGCACCAAGAGGGAAAGTTCTGCTGATTTCCATCATCCAATCATGTGTAAGCAAAAATGCTATTTTTTTCCCCTTAAATGTGATTTGGTATTCTTTACAAAGTCAAGCTTCATCTCGCTTTCATTTGCTTAGCTGCATTTACAAGGTGCACAGTATACAGTATTTGCCTTTAGTAAACCAACCCCTATGAGACGTTTCTCAGGACTGCAGTTCCTCTGAAGGCCAATAGGTTGTGACCTCACTTCTACCATAGAGACAGGACGTCTCTATAACAGACAGGAAGTGATGTCAGGCACGGACAGGAAGTTCCAGGTGAGAGGTGAGTCGGGAAGAAGTAGAAAGGAGACGTCGCTGGAATCGGCAGCAGAGGAGGTAATAAGATCTTATCTTCTATTTACACCCAGTAACCCCGTCATGTCCGTCCTCTTCCTCCATAGTCACTGTGACGTCTTTTATCTCCAGCAGATGATAATACACCTTAGGAAGGGTCCCAATGTTCTCGAAAACAAACCAAACATATGGGGCGTTGGCAGCAAATTCACGCGCCACGGAGCGCCCCATGATGCACTGCGAGATTGCGGGGAAAATGACGGCTGCTGATTAACCAAAGCAGGCACCTGACCTGTATGCTTTGGCCAATCATGGTTCAGGAGGTCCACACCCCACACTATATATACGTCTGCTTACATGGTGGCCGTATGTAGTTTGACATGGAGATTTAGAGAATTAGAGCTAGATTACGCAGGTTAGTTAGTGGCATGCAGGCAGTTTAGTGTATGTGTGTGTGTGTGTGTGTGTGTGTGTGTGTATATATACACTTCAGGCGGTGTACACAGTATATAATACAGTAATACAGTGCAGACGGTGTACAGTATATAATACAGTGCAGGCGGTGTACACAGTATATAATACAGTGTAGTACAGTGTGAAAATAAAATCCCCATCATGTCCGCCAGCAAGTCCAACAAAGAGAGGCAGACGCTCACAGGCCACTAAAAGAGGGCAAGCAGCCTCTGTGTCCACAGTGAACAGTGGTGGTCGCGGACATGGTGCATCCTCTGCAGGCAGAGCACGCTTGTCCTTTTTTTCTGCTGCTGGCCGTGTTTTTGAGCCACAACATGCAGAAGGGTTTGGTGGAGTGGATAACTAAGCCATTCTTATCCTCTGTCACCCAGGCTCATACTAGTTTGCCTTTCAATGCAGCTGCCAAGGTGGACTAATCCACGACTCCTTGTCCACAGTTACTTCTTCCATAGCCCCACCATCATGCATGGAGAAGTCACCAGAATTATTCGACCACAGTGTCGGTTATATGCTCTGGGAGGATGTACAGCATTTTGAAGGCTCCAATGTTGCTTCCGAGGTTCAGGAAGGGAGTAATGTGAGCCCAGAGAGAGGGGGTGCCGCAGAAGGACAAGAAACTGGCGGTTATGTTCCCCCAGCTGTAGCATACTGCCAAGTTTTCTCAAGTGACGAGGAGGGAGGGGATGGTGAGGTCACTGACTGTACTTGGGTTCCTGAGAGGAGGAGGCACAACTCCTATGAGGCAGGATGTCATTCAGGGGCCAGCTTAAAGGCAGTCACCCTATTGCATCACACCACAGAGCTTCACAGGTGCAGGGCGCTGCTTACTTCCCGCTGACTTCCAAAATGTCATTGATGTGGGCTTTTTTCGACACGTGCAGTATATTGCATAGTTTGCAACATATGTCTGAAGCAGATCAAGCATGGCCAGAACAGCACCCGCTTGGGCACCACATGCTTGACCAGACATATGATGACCTGCCATGCAGTCTGTTGGTAACAGCACCTGAGAGACTCACATAATTAAAAAAAGGTGGACTTCTCCTTGCTCCTCATCTGTGATCTCAACCCCCACTATACCTCAAGTCCTCTCAAAAACCTGCACTGAGAAGAATGAAGGTATAGCAATAGGTGCCACAAGTACTTGCAGCCAATCTGCTAGCAGTGCACCACCGGTTGATATCAGCAGGCAAATCTCGTTACCCCAGTTGCTGAACCATAAAAAAAAACTGTTCCAGCCATCCACATGCTCAGTGTCTAAATGCTAGCTTGGCCAAATTGCTAGCACTGCAACTGCTGCTTTTTCGGCTGGTAGACTCTGCCCCCTTTCAGGAATTTGTGAAATGTGTGGTACCACAGTGGCAGGTTCCAAAACAAATTCGTTTTTTCACGTAAGGCCATTCCAGCTCTCTACCATCATGTGCAAGGCAATGTTATGGTCTTGTTGGACAGGGTAGTCAGCAGCAAGGTTCATATTACTGCTGACTTATGGTTCAGCAGGCATGGACAGGGATGTTACCTTTCTTTCATGGCACGATGGGTAACTCTGCTGGCAGCTGGGAATGATGAAGGACAGGGTTCAGTGTTGGAGCTTGTTCTGCCACCATGCCTCCATAAAGCTGGTGGTGATTTTGCCACATCTCTCTGTTCCACCCCTCCTCTTCCTCCCTAAGCGTTCAAAGGGCAGTAAGGCTAAAAGAAGCCATGCAGTGCTTGAGTTGGTCTGCTTAGGGGACAGGAGCCACACTGGGGCAGAGATTCTGTTAGCTCTGCAGAGGCAGGCTCAGAGGTGCTTGACGCCACGGCACCTTGAACCAGGAATGGTTGTATACGACAATGGCACCAACCTCCTCTCCGCCCTCTGACAAGGACATTTGACCCATGTTCTATGCTTGGCACAGGTCCTGAATTTGGTGATGCAGCGTTTCTTTACCAGGTACCCAGGCTAAGAGGATCTCCTGAGGCAGGCTAGAAAAGTCTGTGGTCATTTCCGCCATTCATAAAATGCCAGTGCTCGGCTGGCTGACATTCAATGGGATTTCAACCTGCTCACCAACCGCCTCATTTGTGACATGCCCACCAGGTGTAACTCAACATTGGCAATGCTGCAGCGGCTGCACACACAGAAGAGGGCCATCAATTTGTACCTGTGTGAGTATGGCTCCAGGACAGGCTAAGGGAAGCTTTGTGGCTACTGATCAGGGATGCATGCACTGTCCTGTCACCATTTGAGGAGTCCACGAGGATGGTGAGCAGTGACAGTGCATGCATCAGTGAGACTGTCCCTCTTGTCTTCCTTTTGGAGCACACGCTTCGTGGAATCATGGACAGGGCACTTGAGGCAGAACAGCAGGAGGAAGAGGAGGACTTCCTTTCCTCTCAAGGCCCCCTTTATGCAGATAGTATTCCTGCGGGGCCGCCAAACACACAGAAGAAGAAGAGGATCTTTTTCAGTCCCCAGAAACCCATGGAGTTGTACAGGACTGGGAGGAGATAATTACGTATCATTTGATCCTTAGTGACCAGGAGGACTCAGAATCGAATGCCTCTGCAAACTTACGCTGCATGGCCCTCCCATATTCTGAAAAGCCTGCAAAAGGACCCTCAGATTTGTGGTATCAAGGAGAGGGGTCATTCCTAGCTGGCAACCCTTCTTGCTTTGGGGAGGACCCCAAAACACCCTCCCCATGTTGAGGGCATGTGGCTTAGTATGGCTCAGGAGGGGGAGTGCTCGCTCCCCCCATCCTATCCTCCAGGCTGCATGCTCGAATAAGGGTCTGGTATGGATTTTAGGGGGACCCCATGACAATTTTTTATTTATTTTTTGGTGTGGAGTTTTTCTTAAAATCCATACCGGACTCAAAGAGCTTGGTATGGATTGTGGGGGGAACCCACGCCGATTTTTTTTCCTTTAATTTTTATCTCTATTGCCTGGAGCTGCGAGCGTGTTTAATTTACATTTTGTCCTTTAGAAATATAATTTTGCTTGAGCACTGTAATACACATCATACAGATACGCCACTTTACAGGCAGACTAAGGGGACCCCCCCCCCAGGCACGATATTTAAAGGAATCTTTCATTATTGTTGTTTCACTTTAAGCATTATTAAAATCACAGCTCCTGAAAAAACATTTGTTTTTAAAACTTTTTGTTTCATTGATACATATCCCCTGGGGCAGGACCCGGGTCCCCAAACCCTTTTTATGGCAATAACTTTCATACAAGCCTTTAAAATAAGCACTTTAGATTTTTCATGTTCGTGTCCCATAGACTTTAATATTGTTCACACTCATTTTTAGCCCGTTCGCATGTTCTGGTGCAAACCAAACTGGGGGGGGGGGGGTGTGTTTGGCCCATCCTTAATACACCCATATATAGTGTGGAATCGTACATCAACCCCTTCAGGGTCAGAACATTCCCCCACTTATGGGGCCGGAACATTCTCTTCATTTTGGAGATGTCACCTTTCCTACCAATCACCTCATCAGTCTATACTAACGGATAGGAATGGGTTCGGGATCTCGCCTGCCCGATCCTGCCAGGAAGCCGACACTGTACACGGCTAATACTATAATATGGGATTTTTTATTTTTATTTTTAGCGGTGGATTTATAATGCATACATTTGTATTTTATAAGCTTTATGTAAATATATTGAGGGATAATAACTATTCCTGGTGTCTGTGAAGGTTCAACACAAGGGGTGTGTCTGGATGATGACTTTATCTTTGTATCAGGTGATGTCACTGTCTATTTCCCTATGTAGGAGTATTTAGAAGGACACAAGGATCTCTACAAGGACGTCATGATGGACAATCAGCCGCCCCTCACATCACCGGGTAAGAGGAGACTTTATTGTAAAGGAGAGAGCAGTACGGAGGCTCCACCTAGATCCCCCATCATCTGATAAACACATAGAAACAATGTATTCAGTCAGTGTGTGTGTTTCCTACAGATGGATCCAGTAATGGGAACCCACCAGAGAGATGTCCCCGTCCTCTGTATTCCCGGGATTCCACACAGGAAGGTCACACCATCCCCCACCATCATCAGGTAGATGAGGAACAATCACTGATAGTATCATTAGGATCTGTACATTATCTGCATTGTTACCATTGATGTCATTTTTATTCTATATTCAGAGTGGAGACCTGAGAGATCCTAAAGTTGAGGTTAAAGAAGAGATAAAAGAGGACGATGAGGATGGGGTGATGGAGGAAGAACACAAAGATCTGTACCAGGACACCATGGTGGAGTCATCCAGCTACAGAAACCCACCAGAGAGATGTCCCCGTCCTCTGTATTCACGGGATTCCACACAGGAAGGTCACACCATCCCCCACCATCATCAGGTAGATGAGGAACAATTATTGGTGGTTATGATTTATACACAAACATGTTTATTACAATGAATGTTTTATTATATATTCAGAGTGGAAACCTCGGGGATGATAATATTGATATTAAAGAAGAGTATAAAGAGGAGGATGAGGAGTATGGAGTGATGGAGGAGTTTTCAGAAGGACACAAGGATATGATGGAGCCACCTAATACCAGGAACCCACCAGAGAGATGTCCCCGTCCTCTGTATTCCCGGGATTCCACACAGGAAGGTCACACCATCCCCCACTGTTACAAGGTCGGTGGGGCGGAGCATCTAGAACATGGACTGGTGGAGATGATGTGTGGATTTTGTATGTAAGTTTATATCTTACAGATGATATTCTCTCTCATTCTCTTGGTTTAGAGTGGAGATCCAATCGATATAGAATTTGAGGTGAAATCAGAAGAAGAAGAGACGTATGTGAGGGATGATCAGCAGTCTATGGAGGAGGATGGAATAACGGGGACATTTATAGAGGAGGACACTCCTACAGAGATCAGCACAGGTGGGTCATTAACACTAAATCCATTCCTCCACCCATACTGCTCACTGATTGGTCCAGAGTAGGGCGGGGACTGGGTGATATCAGCCTGTAATCCCCTGGTCACTTTCCTGAGCTGTGTTCCCCGTCCTGTATTCCTGTATTTCTCTCGGATAATCTTCCTTCTGTGCTGCAGACACAATTTATGTCTCTAGACTGGATTTATGGAGATTCTGGGGTTCAGCTGGCAGCAAAATGTTGATTTTCACCATAGGGTTTGCTTGACCTAGACACCTGGGGTATGTACCTTGGGTCTTCTGCCCCATGCCCGGGTCTAGTGAGATCTCTGACAGAACAATTCTCCCGGGTTACTTGCTCTGTTATTTGCTGGCTGTGCCGGGTGGAGGGATATGTCTGTATAGTCTCAGACCCAAGTCACTGAGTGCAGTCTCAGGAGATGGGAGGCAGCGGTGTGGGATCTCTGCAACTTGTCTCCAGTAATCATTTCATCCGCCACTGATTACTGAATACCAATATCATGAGTCCTGACCCCTGCACTATATACTCTATGTTGTACATTACATACTCCTGACCCCTGCACTATATACTCTATGTTGTACATTACATACTCCTGACCCCTGCACTATATACTCTATGTTGTACATTACATACTCCTGACCCCTGCACTATATACTCTATGTTGTACATTACATACTCCTGACCCTCGTCCTATAATCCCCTCATCACTGTCACTCCTGGTTTAGGGGAACCAATCAGCTCATGTCTAGTAATAATCTTTGTATTTCTATTTTAGTAGATGGACGGGAGATGAGGAAAACCTCAGAGGATTGTCTCACTTTGTCTCCAGACTGTAAAGTAGAAGATGAGGACATCACACAGTATAGTCCAGGAGAAAACCCGACTACCTCAAATGTCCATCCGGCACCACACAGTGTAGATGGACCATCGTATTCCTCTTATCCTGAGGAACCTCAGACTGTGCGGGACGGTGCCGGACCATCGTATTCCTCTTATCCTGAGGAACCTCAGACTGTGCGGGACGGTGCCGGACCATCGTATTCCTCTTATGCTGAGGAACCTCAGACTGTGCGGGACAGTGCCGGACCCTCGTATTCCTCTTATCCTGAGGAACCTCAGACTGTGCGGGACGGTGCCGGACCATCGTATTCCTCTTATCCTGAGGAACCTCAGACTGTGCGGGACGGTGCCGGACCATCGTATTCCTCTTATCCTGAGGAACCTCAGACTGTGCAGGAGGGTGCCGCACCATCGTATTCCTCTTATCCTGAGGAACCTCAGACTGTGCAGGAGGGTGCCGCACCATCGTATTCCTTTTATCCTGAGGAACCTCAGACTGTGCGGGACGGTGCCGGACCATCGTATTCCTCTTATCCTGAGGAACCTCAGACTGTGCGGGACGGTGCCGGACCATCGTATTCCTCTTATCCTGAGGAACCTCAGACTGTGCGGGACGGTGCCGGACCATCGTATTCCTCTTATCCTGAGGAACCTCAGACTGTGAAGGACGGTGATGTCCTTCTAGCACAGAAGAGGTTCCTGTGTCCTGATTGCGGGAAATATTTTTCAAAGAAGGGCTATCTTTCCAAACATCAGAGATCACACACGGGGGAGAAGCCGTATTCCTGTCCTGAGTGCGGGAAATGTTTTTCAGATAAGTCCAATTTTAACACTCATCTGCACCTGCACATGGGGAAGAAGCCATATTCTTGTTCCTTTTGTGGGAAATGTTTTATAAAAAAAGCAGAGCTTGTCACACATCAATCGTCTCACACGGGGCTAAAGCCTTATTCTTGTTCTGAGTGCGGGAAATGTTTTACAAAGAAATCCAGCCTCAACAGACACCAAAGTTCTCACACAGGGGAGAAGCCACATTCCTGTTCTGAGTGCTGGAAATGTTATTCAGTGAAGGCTCATCTTTACAGACATCTGAGGTCTCACACGGGGGAGAAGCCGTATTCCTGTCCTGAGTGCGGGAAATGTTTTTCATTTGAGTCCCATCTTTACAGACATCTGAGGTCTCACACAGGTGAGAAGCCGTTTTCCTGTCCTGAGTGCGGGAAATGTTTTTCTGATAAGTCCAATCTTCACACTCATCAGCAACTGCACACAGGGGAGAAGCCTTATTCCTGTTCTGAGTGCGGGAAATGTTTTTCAGTTAAGGCCCATCTTTACAGACATCTGAGGTCTCACACAGGGGAGAAGCCGTATTCCTGTCCTGAGTGAGGGAATTGTTCCTCACTGAAGTCCTGTCTTCCTGTACATCAGGGGTCCCACACAACCCTCGAGGTGTATTAGTGAGTGTGGGAAATGTCTTGTATATGAATGTTGCTGGACATGTGGGGAAGAAGCACACCCTGATATACGCCTGAGATATACTCCATGGCTGATCTTCATCATGTAAGAAACACTTCATAAGGAGATCAGAGATCACCAAAGACATGGATGAAGTGTTGTACCGTGTTGGCCATTGATAGCAGGAGAAAAATAAAAATGGAGTCATTACCTCTCATTGGCTGAGTACATTTTGTGGTGAAAACTCTTGCAAGAGATCTGTTTTCTTAAGTCATCTTCCAGGACGAAACACGTTAACCCCACCACTTAAAAGGCGGTCCTTTAGGCCTTTTAAAATAAAAATTGAGTCATCCCCTCTCATTGGCTGAGTACATTTTGTGGTGGAAGATTTCACAGACACGGGGCTTTTTAAAAACAAAATTATTAGACGCACTATATGTGACACACATTCCCCCAATGGTTCTGAATTTCGCCAATATTTTAATTAACACAGTGATTTCATATAATCATCAGCTCCATCTAGTGGCCTTAATGTGGTATTTCACGATCTTTCCTGATTGAGGGATTTCAGGAAAAATATCCCTTTATGGCCACCAGATGGAGCTGATGATCATAGAAAATCACTGGGTTCGTTTATAGCCAACGTTTATCATGGCTGCTTGTCACACTCGGCCAAGAAATCTTCTATGTATCGGTCCCTTTGTTTCCTATGTCGGGCATGGCTTCATACTAATGCCTGAGATCATGTACTTATGAGTACAGCAGACATTAGAGGGCATACCATAATGAAACCAACAATATTAGACCAAGCATTGACTTCAAACAGAAAATACTGAATTTGCCCATTAGGTGGCGCTAAGTGTCATAGTACAGGGGGTCCCCGGGTTACGAACAAGATAGGGACTGTAGGTTTGTTCTAAAGTCAAATTTGTTTGTAAGTCGGAACAGTAGAAAATCCAGTCTCAGAGAAAGGAAGTGAGATTAAATCCATCTAATGAGGATACAGATTTTTTTACTTTATCACTATTTTTTTTATTTGTAGCTTGTCGTTTTACTTTTTTTAATTTTTGTATAATTTTCTTATTTTTTTAATATTATTTTTCTTATTCTTTACTTTTTAATTACTTTTTTATTTTATTAATTGAATTATTATTTCTTAATATTTTTGTATTTATTTTTATAAAAAAAAATTTCACTTAACTTTATTGCTATCACACAGGAGAAAACAATTCCCTGTGTGATCGCAATTGGAGGTGACAGGTTCTCTTTATTGACCCTGTCACCTCCAAAACAGGAGTCCTAGCACTGTGCTAGAACTCCTGTCACAGCTGAGATGGGAAGAGCACAGCTCACCCCTCTCACTGTGTATTATGGCGGCAGGGACTGGAGACAGACTCGGCGACCGAAGGTGGGGGGGGCAGAGTCCCGAAGACAGAGCCTTGCAGAGAGAGGTACGTGGGGAGGGGGAGAGAGGGGAGGACGGAGTCCCGAAGACAGCCTTGCAGAGAGAGGTATGTGGGGAGAGGGGAGGATGGAGTCCCGAAGACAAAGCCTTGCAGAGAGAGGTATGTGGGGAGGGGGGAGAGGGGAGGATGGAGTCCCGAAGACAAAGCCTTGCAGAGAGAGGTATGTGGGGAGGGGGGGAGAGGGGAGGACGGAGTCCCGAAGACAGAGCCTTGCAGAGAGAGGTATGTGGGGAGGGGGGAGAGGGGAGGATGGAGTCCCGAAGATAAAGCCTTGCAGAGAGAGGTATGTGGGGAGGGGGGGGAGAGGGTAAGACGGAAGTCCCGAAGAAAGAGCCTTGCAGAGAGAGGTATGTGGGGAGGGGGGGAGAGGGTAGGACGGAGTTCAGAAGATAGAGCCTTGCAGAGAGAGGTATGTGGGGAAGGGGGGGAGAGGGGAGGACGGAGTCCCGAAGACAGAGCCTTGCAGAGAGAGGTATGTGGGGAGAGGGGAGGATGGAGTCCCGAAGACAGAGCCATGCAGAGAGAGGTATGTGGGGAGAGGGGAGGATGGAGTCCCGAAGACAGAGCCTTGCAGAGAGGTATGTGAAGAGGGGGGGAGAGAGGAGGATGGAGTCCCGAAGACAGAGCCTTGCAGAGAGAGGTATGGGGGGAGGGGGGGAGAGGGGGGGACGGAGACCCGAAGATAGAGCCTTGCAGAGAGAGGTATGTGGGGAGGGGGGGAGAGGGGAGGACAGAGTCCCGAAGACAGAGCCTTGCAGAGAGAGGTATGTGGGGAGGGGGGGAGAGGGTAGGACGGAGTCCCGAAGAAAGAGCCTTGCAGAGAGAGGTATGTGGGGAGGGGGGGAGAGGGTAGGACGGAGTTCAGAAGATAGAGCCTTGCAGAGAGAGGTATGTGGGGAAGGGGGGGAGAGGGGAGGACGGAGTCCCGAAGACAGAGCCTTGCAGAGAGAGGTATGTGGGGAGAGGGGAGGATGGAGTCCCGAAGACAGAGCCATGCAGAGAGAGGTATGTGGGGAGAGGGGAGGACGGAGTCCCGAAGACAGAGCCTTGCAGAGAGGTATGTGAAGAGGGGGGGAGAGAGGAGAATGGAGTCCCGAAGATAGAGCCTTGGAGAGAGAGGTATGTGGGGAGAGGGGAGGATGGAGTCCCGAAGACAGAGCCTTGCAGAGAAAGGTATGTGGGGAGAGGGGAGGACGGAGTCCTGAAGATAGAGCCTTGCAGAGAGAAGTATGTGGGGGGAGAGGGGAGGACGGAGTCCCGAAGATAGAGCCTTGCAGAGAGAGGTATGTGGGGAGAGGGGAGGATGGAGTCCCGAAGACAGAGCCTTGCAGAGAAAGGTATGTGGGGAGAGGGGAGGACGGAGTCCTGAAGACAGAGCCTTGCAGAGAGAAGTATGTGGGGGGAGAGGGGAGGATGGAGTCCCGAAGACAGAGCCTTGCAGAGAGAGGTATGTGGGGAGGGGGGGAGAGGGGAGGACAGAATCCCGAAGACAGAGCCTTGCAGAGAGAAGTATGTGGGGGGAGAGGGGAGGACGGAGTCCCGAAGACAGAGCCTTGAAGAGAGAGGTATGTGGGGAGAGGGGAGGACGGAGTCCCGAAGACAGAGCCTTGCAGAGAGAGATATGTGGGGAGAGGGGAGGACGGAGTCCCGAAGACAGAGCCTTGCAGAGAGAGGTATGTGGGGAGAGGGGAGGACGGAGTCCCGAAGACAGAGCCTTGCAGAGAGAGATATGTGGGGAGAGGGGAGGACGGAGTCCCGAAGACAGCCTCCTGGCTCTTTTTTTAACATCCTCCAATCCACGGGGATGTTAAAGAATGAGCCTGGATGCCGGGGGAGGTTCGGAGATTTCCGTCGGCAAGTTTGCGCCTGCGCAGTCCTTGAAGGAACTTTCTCGTTAGGGGAACCTTAAGGACAAGTCAACGGCAGCATACAAATGGGTTGTGACTCCGCCCCCCCACAACCTGATAGGACTGGTTAACTATAAATCAAAGACAGGCCCGGCTCACAGCACTCTTCAATAGGTGAACCCGGCTCGCGACGGTAACATTTGAAAAATTCATGGTGCATCCCTTCGCTACTGATGATTTTTTTTGCACCCTCCCGTATGGTGAGTTATGCTGACCATACACTATGCCAAAAATTGGTCGTTCAGACAGTTCGTTCGTTTTTCGAACAGTTAATGGGCACAAAAATCGATAATCGTTGGGACGTTTTTGAGCCGAAAAAACGAAGGACAAGTTTGGAAATTTTCTGCCGAACGAACGATAAATCGGAAGGTAATGTGTTTCCCCGTCCGAACTTTCTGCACTAGGGGCCGGATTCAGAAAGGAGATACGACGGCGTATCTCTGAGTTCCAACGGTCGGATTTATGCGGCTGATTCATAGAATCAGGTTCCGCATAGATATCCCTAAAATCCGCCAGGTGTAAGTGACTTACACCGTCGGATCTTAGGCTGCAATCTCACGCTGGGCGCTAGGTGGCGCTTCCGTATTATTACGCGAGGAATATGCAAATGAGGAGTTACGCCGATTCAGAAACGAACGACCGCCCGGCGCTTTTTTTTTTACGTCGTTTGCATTTGGCTTTTTCCGGCGTATAGTTACCCCTGCTATGTGAGGGGTAGCTAATGTTAAGTATGGCCGTCGTTCCCGCGCCGAGTTTTTAATTTTTTACGTCGTTTGCGTAAGTCGTTCGCGAATACGGATGGACGTAATTTCCGTTCACGTCGAAAGCAATGACGTTTTGCTGCGGATTTTCGAGCATGCGCACTGGGATGTTTTCAAGAACGGCGCATGCGCCGTTCAAGTAAAAACGTAAAAAAGGCTATGCACTATCATCCAATCATGTGTAAGCAAAAATGCAATTTTTTTTTCCTTGAATGTGATTGGGTATTCTTTGCAAAGTCAAGCTTTGTCTCATTTGCTAAGCTGCATTTACAAAGGTGCACAGTATACAGTATTTGCCTACCCCAATGAGACGTTTATCAGGACTGCGGTTCCTCTGAAGGCCACAAGGTGGTGATCTCACTTCTACCATAGAGACAGGAAGTCTTTATATTAGACAGGAAGTGATGTCAGGTACAGACAGGAAGTTCCGGGTGAGAGGTGAGTCGGGAGGAAGTAGTGAGGAGACATCGCTGGAATCGGCAGTAGAGGAGGTAATAAGATCTTATCTTCTATTTACACCCAGTAACCCCGTCATGTCCGTCCTCTTCCTCCATAGTCACTGTGACATCTTTTATCTCCAGCAGATGATAATACACACATATATAGTGTGGAGACCTAGATTTACCCCTTCAGGGTCAGATCAATCCCAACTTACAGGGCCGGAACATTCTCTTCATTTCAGTTTATACTAACAGATTATACGATAATACGGGTTGGGGTTTTAGTTAGAGGTGGACTTATGATACGTGTGTTTGATTTTATAATCTTTATGGAGGAGGAAATAACTATTCCTGATGTCTGTGAAGGTTCAACACAAGGGATGTGTCTGAGATGATGACTTTATCTTTGTAAGTATCAGGTGATGTCACTGTCTATTTCCTATGTAGGAGTATTTAGAAGGACACAAGGATCTCTACAAGGACGTCATGATGGACAATCAGCCGCCCCTCACATCACCGGGTAAGAGGAGACTTTATTGTAAAGGAGAGAGCAGTACGGAGGCTCCACCTAGATCCCCCATCATCTGATAAACACATAGAAACAATGTATTCAGTCAGTGTGTGTGTTTCCTACAGATGGATCCAGTAATGGGAACCCACCAGAGAGATGTCCCCGTCCTCTGTATTCCCGGGATTCCACACAGGAAGGTCACACCATCCCCCACCATCATCAGGTAGATGAGGAACAATCACTGATAGTATCATTAGGATCTGTACATTATCTGCATTGTTACCATTGATGTCATTTTTATTCTATATTCAGAGTGGAGACCTGAGAGATCCTAAAGAAGAGATAAAAGAAGAGAAGGAGGAGGATGATGAGGATGGGGTGATGGAGGAAGAACATACCATCCCCCACCATCATCAGGTAGATGAGGAACAATTATTGGTGGTTATGATTTACACACAAACATGTTTATTATAATGAATGTTTTCTTATATATTCAGAGTGGAAACCTCGGGGATGATAATATTGTAGTTAAAGAAGAATATAAAGAGGAGGATGATGAGGATGGGGTGATGGAGGAAGAACACAAAGATCTGTACCAGGACACCATGGTGGAGTCATCCAGATACAGAAACCCACCAGAGAGATGTCCCCGTCCTCTGTATTCCCGGGATTCCACACAGGAAGGTCACACCATCCCCCACTGTTACAAGGTCGGTGGGGCGGAGCATCTAGAACATGGACTGGTGGAGATGATGTGTGGATTTTGTATGTAAGTTTATATCTTACAGATGATATTCTCTCTCATTCTCTTGGTTTAGAGTGGAGATCCAATCGATATAGAATTTGAGGTGAAATCAGAAGAAGAAGAGACGTATGTGAGGGATGATCAGCAGTCTATGGAGGAGGATGGAATAACGGGGACATTTATAGAGGAGGACTCTCCTACAGAGATCAGCACAGGTGGGTCATTAACACTAAATCCATTCCTCCACCCATACTGCTCACTGAACACAGAAAGTGATAATGAGGGAGGTGTCAATAACCCAATGATGGTCTTCTTCATGATCCACCTGGTCTTTATCTTGGTTGGTTAGGGGAACCAATCTGCTCATGTCTAGTAATAATCTTTGTATTTCTATTTTAGTAGATGGACGGGAGATGAGGAAAACCTCAGAGGATTGTCTCACTTTGTCTCCAGACTGTAAAGTAGAAGATGAGGACATCACACAGTATAGTCCAGGAGAAAACCCGACTACCTCAAATGTCCATCCGGCACCACACAGTGTAGATGGACCATCGTATTCCTCTTATCCTGAGGAACCTCAGACTGTGCGGGACGGTGCCGGACCATCGTATTCCTCTTATCCCGAGGAACCTCAGACTGTGCGGGACGGTGCCGGACCATCGTATTCCTCTTATCCCGAGGAACCTCAGACTGTGCGGGACGGTGCCGGACCATCGTATTCCTCTTATCCTGAGGAACCTCAGACTGTGCGGGACGGTGCCGGACCATCGTATTCCTCTTATCCTGAGGAGCCTCAGACTGTGCGGGACGGTGCTGGACCATCGTATTCCTCTTATCCTGAGGAACCCCAGACTGTGCGGGGCGGTGCCGGACCATCGTATTCCTCTTATCCCGAGGAACCTCAGACTGTGCGGGACGGTGCCGCCCTTCCAACATACAAGAGGTTTCCCTGTACTGAGTGCGGGAAATGTTTTTCATTGAAGTCCAATCTTTGTAAACATCAGAGATCTCACACGGGGGAGAAGCCGTATTCCTGTACTGAGTGCGGGAAATGTTTTTCAAAGAAGGCCCATCTTTCTATACATCAGAGATCTCACACCGGGGAAAAGCCATTTTCCTGTCCTGAGTGCGGGAAATGTTTTTCAGATAAGTCCAATCTTCACACTCATCAACGACTGCACATGGGGGAAAAGCCGTTTTCCTGTTCTACGTGCGGGAAATGTTTTATAAAAAAAGGAGAGCTCATCACACACCAAAGGTCTCACACAGGGGAAAGGCCTTATTCTTGTTCTGAGTGCGGGAAATGTTTTGCAAAGAAATCCATTCTCAGCAGACACCAAATGTCTCACACAGGGGAGAAGCCACATTCCTGTCCTGAGTGCGGGAAATGTTATCCCGTAAGGGCCCATCTTTACACACATTTGAGGTCTCACACGGGGGAGAAGCCATACTCCTGTCCTGAGTGCGGGAAACGTTTTTCACTGAAGCCCAGTCTTAACAAACATCTGAGGTCTCACACGGGAGAAAAGCCGTATCCATGCCCTGAGTGCGGGAAATGTTTTTCACTGAAGTTCAGTCTTTACACACACCAGAGACTGCACACGGGGGAGACGCCGTATTCCTGTCCTGAGTGCGGGAAATGTTTTTCACTGAAGTCCAATCTTAACACACATCAGAGACTGCACACGGGGACGAAGCCGCATTCCTGTTCTGAGTGTGGGAAATGTTTTTCAACGAAGATCCATCTTACCGCACATCTGAGGTCTCACACGGGGGAGAAACCACATTCCTGTCCTGAGTGCGGGAAATGTTTTTCAACGAAGTCCCATCTTAACACACATCTGAGGTCTCACACGGGGGAGAAGCCGTATGCCTGTCCTGAGTGCGGGAAATGTTTTTCAGTGAAGTCCAGTCTTGACAAACATCAGAAATTGCACACGCGGGAGAAGCCGTATTCCTGTCCCGAGTGCGGGGAATGTTTTGCAGTGAAGTCCCTTCTTTCCACACATCAGAGATCACACACCTAGGAGAAGCAGCATTCCTGTCCTGAGTGCGGGAAATGTTTTTCCCTGAAGTCCAGTCTTTACATACATCTGAGATCTCACACGGGGGAGAAGCCGTATTCCTGTACTGAGTGAGGGAATTGTTCCTCACTGAAGTCCTGTCTTCCTGTACATCAGGGGTCCCACACAACCCTCGAGGTGTATTAGTGAGTGCGGGAAATGTCTTGTATATGAATGTTGCTGGACATGTGGGGAAGAAGCACACCCTGATATACACCTCAGATATACTCGGATATAAAGCGTCACCATAGCGAGGCGGAGCTTTATTTTGGAGGTATTTTATCGCCACTGGAATTTTTACTTTCTTGCTATATAAACCAAAAAATACCAAAAGTTTTGGGGGGAAAAAAATAGTTTTTTTTTGTTTCTGTTATAAAATGTTGCCAATAAAGTTTTGTTCTTCATGAATTTATGTATTCTGCTCCCATTTCTTTGGTGAAAATAACCCAAATCATTGAATATTATTTATAGCTGGATTCAAAGAGAGTTAGGCCGGCGTATCAGTAGATACGCCGACCTAACTCGGAATCTGCGCCGTCCTAAGTTTGAGGCCCCGTACACACGAGGGGATCTCCGCTGGAAACGATCCGCCGGACCGTTTCCAGCGGAGATTCCTCCTCCGGATTTGGATCCGATGGCTTGTACTCACCATCGGATCAAAATCCGTGTGGAATTCTTCCGCGGTGACGTGTCGCGCAGTCGCCGCGATGATGATGCGGCAACGCTGGAAGGTAAGTACTTCCACGCATTCGTCGAATCATTACAACGCATGCGAGGGAGGGGAGCGGACGGATTGATCCGGTGAGTCTGTACAGACCACCGGATCAATCCGCTGGACCCGATTCAAGCGGATAAATTTCTTAGCACGCTAAGAAATTTATATCCGCTTGAAATCGATCGGGCCGAGGAATCTCCGCGGATAAATATCCGCTAGGCCGTACAGACGACCGGATTTATCCGCTGGAACTGATCCGCGGATCAATTCCAGCGGATAGATCCGGTGGTGTGTACGAGGCCTGAGTGTATTCTCAAACTGAGATACACTTAAACCTATCTAAGATACGTCAGCCTGCGCCGTCGTATCTTAGGGTGCAATATTTAGGCTGGCCGCTAGGTGGCGCTTCCGTTGAGTTTGGCGTAGAATATGTAAATTACTGGATACGTCTATTCACGAACGTACGTCCACCCGTCGCAGTAAAGATAAGCCGTTTACGTAAGGCGTTTTCAGGCGTAAAGTTATTCCATCAAATAGCTGGACTAGTCAATGTTACGTATGGGCGTCGTTCCTGCGTCGAAATTTGAAAATGTTACGTCGTTTGCGTAAGTCGTCCGTGAATGGGGCTGGACGTGATTTACGTTCACGTCGAAACCAATACGTCCTTGCGGCGTACTTTGGAGCAATGCACACTGGGATATTTACACGGAAATATTTTAAAAAAATAAGTCAGCCGGGTGGGCTGGTGAGTGATCAGTCTGGAGGACTGTGGAGAAGTTAGCCAGGGGGACTAGTGAAAGAAACAGCTGCAGCCAGATGGGTTGGCAATGCCTGAAAAGGTGGTACTGGGATTAATAGCCACAGGGATGTATGTTGGACACTGACTTTCTGCTACACACCTAGAGGGGCCTTGGGTGGGGCGTGTCCAAGATGGCGACCTGACCGGCTGCTTCTGCTGGGCCGCTGGCTGAAATCCTGCTTATGGGCGCTTTATTACACCTGTGCCTCGTCTCCTAACATCTGGATGCGACACTCCTCGGGTGCAAATTCCGGTAGGGGAAAAAGCTTTGTTTTCCGCCTCTTGAAGAAATAAAAACCTGGTGCCCACGTGGCGGCTTGCTCCGCACTCTGCTTTCACGTGGCCTCACAGACTGACCCTATAGAGTCGGCTGCCTCCCCACAGCCTAGCCTTACCTTATGTGATGGCCGCCATTGCCACCTGTCAGGCCACGCACACTGCTAAAATTGAGGCAGTGCAGCTAGATGTGGGTCTTCTACAGCGGAACATAGATAAACTCAGCTCCAGAGTGTCGGAGGGAGAGCAGCGAGTGGGCCAAGCAGAGGACACTGTTACGGAGCACACTACGGCCATCAGTTCTCTACAGCAGGGGTCCTCAAACTACGGCCCTCCAGTTGTTCAGGAACTACAATTCCCATCATGCCTAGTCATGTCTGTGAATGTCAGAGTCTTGCAATGCCTCATTGGATGTGTAGTTCCGCAACATCTGGAGGGCCGTAGTTTGAAGATCCCTGCTCTACAGACTAAGCTCTGTGCCCTGAAGTACAAAGCTAAGGACACAGAGAACTGGAATAGGAGAAATAACCTTCGTATTGTGGGGTTGGCAGAGGGGGTTAACCCAACATTTTTTTGTAGAAGATTTGCTGCGCAATCTGCTACCTGATGCCCACTTATCGCCTCACTACACAGTGGAGAGGGCGCACCCCATTCCGCCTTAAGTGCCCCCTGGCTATCCTCCACAGACCTTTATCCTGAGGCTGCTCAACTTTCGGGACAGGGATGAGGTGCTCTGGGCCTCCGGAATCCACCATGATTTACATTTCCAGAGCAACAACCTTCTCAACTTCCCTGATTATTCAGTGGAGACGCAGAAGCTCAGGAAATCGTTCGATCGGGTGAAGGTGGCAGTGCGGGCTCGCAGTATACATTACAGGGTTTTGTTTCCTGGTCCTTTGCTGGTCCAGGATGGGGAGATGGTCCGCTTCCTCACCTCTCAAAGGGAAGAATCTGTCTGGGTTGATGCGCTACCATCCCTCCCACAAGGCTTACCTATCTCATGTGCCTTCTAAATAATAGGGCTGAATAACCTTGCACCTGTTGTGCGTTTTCTGTTCCATTTACTGTAACTCAAGGTTGTAAACCTGACATTGTCAGGTGAACTATGCTGCATTTCAGGGATGTGCTATTGTGAGCGGGGGGGCTCGAGTTCCTGCCTATAACAGGCCTTGTCAGGTTCACTATCAGTTTGCCAGCTGAGTTCTGAAAGCGAGAGCTGGAGGAACCAAAGGAGTGTATATTGACTGTATATAGGATGAGTTGTCCCTGAAGTTGTTCTGAAGTCTAATGGACATCCCATAATCTCCAATCCCAATCCAAGTTCTAATTCCTCAATAAAACAAACAAAAAAACCCCCAAAGCAACGGACTGTTCTCTAAATTTGAAGTGACTGTGAACATTTGGTGTGCCTGTCTGTGCAGGGTGGGGGGATCCCAGTTACTTGTGGCCCTTAAGGGGGTGCGCTACACTTGCAAGGTGCAGAGTATGGCCCAGATTCACAGAGAGTGGGCGCACATTATGCCGCCGTAGCGCAAACAATATATGCTACGCCAACGCAGGGCAGAGAGGCAAGCATGGAATTCACCAAGCCAGTGCTCCCAACGCTGCCCTGGGTTTCAAAGGCGTACGCCGGCGTAGGTGGAAGTGGGCGTGAGCCATGGAAATGAGGCGTGACCCCATGCAAATGATGGGCCGAGCGCCAGACAGATACGTATCACGAACTGCGCATGCGCCGAGACGTGGACGCATCCCCCTGCACATGCTCACAACCACGTCGGAACAACTGCCTAAACTACGCCGGATCACTGCGTACGGCGTGAACGTAACCTACGCCCAGCCAGACACGTCCAACGTAAAATACACCGGCTTGTGTTCCCTGGTGCAAACCTTTGTATGTCTGCTGCTGGGTTACACATCCTTTATGGGGAATAACTTTACGCTGGACGTACAACTTACGCACACTGCGTCGGGCGCACGTATGTTCGTGAATCGCCGTATTTCACTCATTTGCATATTTGAATGGCTAATCAATGGGAGCGCCACCATGCGTCCAGCCTAAATGTGCGCCCACCCTACACTGGCGTAGGCAAGTTACGTCGGGGGGATAAAGCCTGTTTTTAGGCGCATCTTAGTTTGTGGGTCTGACGCACAGATACAATGGCGCACATTTGCACTTACGTCGGCGTATCTTGTTATACGTCGGCGTAAGTGCTTTGTGAATCTGGGCCTAAATTTATTTGCCTTTAGTAAATCAACACCTACGAGACGTTTCTCTGGGCTGCAGTTTCTCTGAGCTCCACAAGGTGGTGATCTCACCTCTACCCAGACAGGCAGTCTCTATGGAAGACAGGAAGTGATGTCAGGTCCAGACAGGAAGTTCCGGGTGAGAGGTGAGTTGGGAGGAAGTAGATTAGAGACAAAGCTGGGAGTGGCAGCCGAGGAGGTAATAAGATCTTATCTTCTATTTACACCCAGTAACCCCGTCATGTCCGTCCTCTTCCTCCATAGTCACTGTGACGTTTTTTATCTCCAGCAGATGATGATACACACATAGATATAGTGTGGAGACCTAGATTAACCCCTTCAGGGGCAGAACATTCCCCCACTTACAGGGCCGGAACATTCTCTTCATTTTGGAGATGTCTCAGCTTTCCCACCAATTTCAACTTTTCAGCTTATACGAATAGATTATACGATAATACGGGTTGGGGGTTTTATCCAGAGGTTTATGATACGTGTTTTTGATTTTATAATCTTTATGGAGGAGGAAATAACTATTCCTGATGTCTGTGAAGGTTCAACACAAGGGATGTGTCTGGATGATGACTTTATCTTTGTAAGTATCAGGTGATGTCACTGTCTATTTCCCTATGTAGGAGTATTTAGAAGGACACAAGGATCTCTACAAGGACGTCATGATGGACAATCAGCCGCCCCTCACATCACCGGGTAAGAGGAGACTTTATTGTAAAGGAGAGAGCAGTACGGAGGCTCCACCTAGATCCCCCATCATCTGATAAACACATAGAAACAATGGATTCAGTCAGTGTGTGTGTTTCCTACAGATGGATCCAGTAATGGGAACCCACCAGAGAGATGTCCCCGTCCTCTGTATTCCCGGGATTCCACACAGGAAGGTCACACCATCCCCCACCATCATCAGGTAGATGAGGAACAATTATTGGTAGTTATGATTTATACACAAACATGTTTATTATAATGGATGTTTTATTATATCTTTCAGAATGAAAACTTCACGGATAATATTGTTGTAAAGGAAGAATTTACAGAGGAGGATGAGGAGTATGGAGTGATGGAGGAGTTTTCAGAAGGACACAAGGATATGATGGAGCCACCTAATACCAGGAACCCCCCAGAGAGATGTCCCCGTCCTCTGTATTCCCGGGATTCCACACAGGAAGGTCACACCATCCCCCACCATCATCAGGTAGATGAGGAACAATCACTTATAGTATCATTAGGATCTGTACATTATCTGCATTGTTACCATTGATGTCATTTTTATTCTATATTCAGAGTGGAGACCTGAGAGATCCTAAAGTTGAGGTTAAAGAAGAGATAAAGGAGGAGGATGATGAGGATGGGGTGATGGAGGAAGAACACAAAGATCTGTACCAGGACACCATGGTGGAGTCATCCAGCTACAGAAACCCACCAGAGAGATGTCCCCGTCCTCTGTATTCCCGGGATTCCACACAGGAAGGTCACACCATCCCCCACTGTTACAAGGTCGGTGGGACGGAGCATCTAGAACTTGAAAGTGATTCATGGAGGTGATCTATGGACCTTACAAGGTGCGCATTTCTCTCCTTCTCTTGGTTTAGGGTGAAGATCCGATCGATATAAAAGTTGAGGTGAAATCAGAAGAAGAAGAGACGTATGTGAGGGATGATCAGCAGTCTATGGAGGAGGATGGAATAACGGGGACATTTATAGAGGAGGACACTCCTACAGAGATCAGCACAGGTGGGTCATTAACACTAAATCCATTCCTCCGCCCATACTGCTCACTGATTGGTCCAGAGTAGGGCGGGGACTGGGTGATATCAGCCTGTAATCCCCTGGTCACTTTCCTGAGCTGTGTTCCCCGTCCTGTATTCCTGTATTTCTCTCGGATAATCTTCCTTCTCTGTGCTGCAGACACAATTTATGTCTCTAGACTGGATTTATGGAGATTCTGGGGTTCAGCTCAAAGCAAAATGTTGATTTTCACCATAGGGTTTGCTTGACCTAGACACCTGGGATGCTCTCAGCTCAGAGCACTGCAGGCAACAACCCCACTATGGAGCCACAGTCTGGGCTCTTGCCCCCCCCCCCCCAACAATATCTCACCAAACAGGATCCTAATAAAAATCTGACCCCTCGCAGAAGTCACACCTCTCTCTCTACCATCTAGGTTTGGGGGAACCAATCTGATCATGGTTAGTAATAATTTTATAATAAAATAAATGTATTCTTTTTATTTTTAGTACGTAGATGGAAGATGAGGAAAACCTCAGAGGATTGTCTCACTTTGTCTCCAGACTGTAAAGTAGAAGATGAGGACATCACACAGTATAGTCCAGGAGAAAACCCGACTACCTCAAATGTCCATCCGGCACCACACAGTGTAGATGGACCATCGTATTCCTCTTATCCTGAGGAACCTCAGACTGTGCGGGACGGTGCCGTCCTTCCAAAACATAAAAGGTTTCCCTGTCCTGAGTGCGGGAAGCGTTTCCGTTCTAATGCCCATCTTATTGTGCATAAAAGATCTCACACGGGCGAGAAGCCGTATTCCTGTCCTGAGTGCGGGAAATGTTTTTCAGATAAGTCCAATCTTCACACTCATCGGCAACTGCACACGGGGGAGAAGCCGTTTTCCTGTTCTACGTGCGGGAAATGTTTTATAAAAAAAGCCGAGCTTGTTACACATCAATGGACTCACACAGGGGAAAAACCTTATTCTTGTTCAGAGTGCGGTAAATGTTTTACCAGGAAATCCATTCTCAGCAGACACCAACGGTCTCACACAGGAGAGAAGCCGTATTCCTGTCCTGAGTGCGGGAAAAGTTTTCCAGTAAAGGCCCATCTTTACTCACATCTGAGGTCTCACACTGGGGAGAAGCCACATTCCTGCCCTGAGTGCGGAAAATGTTTTTCGGTGAAGTCCAATCTTTACACACATCAGAGATTGCACACGGGGGAGAAGCCGTTTTCCTGTTCTGAGTGCGGGAAATGTTTTTCAGATAAGCCCAAGCTTCACAAACATCAAAGATCTCACACGGGGTTGAAGCCGTATTCCTGTCCTGAGTGCGGGAAATGTTTTTCTGTGAAGTGCAGTCTTTCCAAACATCAGAGATTGCACACGGGAGAAAAGCCGTATTCCTGTCCCGAGTGTGGAAAATGTTTTTCAGTGAAGTCCAGTCTTTACAGACATCAGAGATCTCACACGGGTGAAAAGCCGTTTCCCTGTTCTGAGTGCGGAAAATGTTTTTCAATGAAGTCCAGTCTTCTCACACACCAGAGATTGCACACGAAGGAGAAGCCGTATTCCTGTCCTGAGTGAGGGGATTTTTGTTCCTCACTGAAGTCCTGTCTTCCTGTACATCAGGGGTCCCACACAACCCCTCGAGGTGTATTAGTGAGTGCGGGAAATGTCTTGTATATGAGTGTTGCTGGACATGTGGGGAAGAAGCACACCCTGATATACACCTCAGATATACTCCATGGCTGATCTTCATCATGGAAGAAACACTTCATAAGGAGATCAGAGATCACCAAAGACATGGATGAAGTGTTGTACCGTGTTGGCCATTGATAGCAGGAGAAAAATAAAAATGGAGTCATTCTCTCTCATTGGCTGAGTACATTTTGTGGTATGGAGACTTAGAGGTCTATTATTCTTTTGCAAGAGGTCTGTTTTCTCAAGTCGTCTTCCAGGACGAAACACGTTAACCCCACCACTTAAAAGGCGGTCCTCTAGGCTTTTTATAATACAAATTGAGTCATTACCTCTCATTGGCTGAGAACATTTTGTGGTGGAAGATTTCACAAACACTTACAGGTCTGTTTTAAGAAAAAATCTTTGGACATGCTGTATGTGACACGTATTCGCCCAATGGATATGAATTTAGGCAGTATTATTTTAAACTAGCTGAATACCCGGCGTTGCCCGGTCTTCCTATCTTAACCTTTTGGGGAGGAAAATCATAGTAATATAAATATACCCATCTTTTATATAAGGGTGTAGGTAAGGGTTAATGTAACTGTCATATATTTTTATTTGGCATATAAGTAATATGTGTAGCAGGTATTATTGAAATATCTCTAGGCGTACAGAAGTTATGTGGGAACATACATTTCCCATTGATTTGCATGGGACTTTAAACAAAAACCCCGACCCTCACAAATGGGGGTAGTTAAGGGATAAATTAACTATCCTATAGTTTAAGTGGACATATAAGTAACATGTGACCAAGTGTTATCGAAATATCTACAGCCGTTTGGAAGTTATGAAGTAACATGTATTTCCCATAGAGTTGAATGGGACTTTAAAGAAAAACCCCGACCATGGCAAATGGGGGTGGGTAAGGGTTAAACCACCTATCCTATGTTTGTTGCTGACATATAAGTAACATGTGTGCCAAGTTTCATGTTAATATCTTTAGCCGTTTGGACGTGATGCTGGAACATACATACATACATACACACACACACATTGAGTTTTATATATATAGATAACACAACAATTTCCTATAATTGTCAGCTCCATCTAGTGGACAATATGTGGTATTTTGCCATTTTTCCTGATTGAGGTATTTCAGGAAAAATATCCCATTATGACCACTAGATGGAGCTGTTAATCATAGAAAACCACTGTGTTAAATTATGGCCAAAGTTTATCACGACTGGACGAATGTCTGTCACACTCGGCCAAGAAACTTTCTATGCACTGCACACTTACCCGTAAGAAAACATTAATCATTTTCCCTCCACTTCACAATTAGGTGCCACTTTCTGTTGGTCTATTACATAAAATCCCAATAAAATACATTTACGTTTTTGGTTGTAACATGACTAAATGAAGAATATTTCAAGGGGTATGAATACTTTATCAAGGAACTGTACATTAATTCACTTAGATAATGAATAAAGCCTTCAAATCTGCAGCTAAGGTCAGCTACAATACAGTGCGTAAAAATCAATTACACTGGTCGTACAATAACATTGTAGTAGTTTCCTGAACGTTCCTAATAAACTTCATACCCAAAGGAGTAGGTCAGATGCCTACTAGCTTCTTATAGAAGGAATCCAGAAAGCAGCGGAAAAAGAAGAAAACTAAGATAAAAGAGATAGAAAAACAAGGCTCGTCAATCTTGGGTATAGAGATAAAAGAGATGGCAAGAGGAGGCTTGACACTCTTGGGGATAGAGAGAGAGATTAAAGAGATAGAAAGACGAGGCTTGTCAATTTCGGGTATAGAGAGAGCTAAAAGAGATGGAAAAACGAGGCTCGTCAATCTTGGGTATAGGGACAAAAGAGATGGAAAGACGAGGCTCGTCAATCTTGGGTATAGAGAGAGATAAAAGAGATTGAAAGACGAGGCTTGTCAATCTTGGGTATAGAGATAAAAGAGATAGAAAGACGAGGCTCGTCAATCTTGGGTATAGAGAGAGATAAAAGAGATTGAAAGACGAGGCTTGTCACTCTTCAGTATAGAAAGAGATTGAAAGACAAGGCTCGTCAATCTTGGGTATAGAGAGAGATAAAAGAGTTGGAAAGACGAGGCTTGTCACTCTTGAGTATAGAGAGAGATAAAAGAGATGGAAAGACGAGGCTTGTCACTCTTCAGTATAGAAAGAGATTGAAAGACAAGGCTCGTCAATCTTGGGTATAGAGAGAGATAAAAGAGTTGGAAAGACGAGGCTTGTCACTCTTGAGTATAGAGAGAGATAAAAGAGATGGAAAGACGAGGCTCGTCACTCTTGAGTATAGAAAGAGATTGAAAGACAAGGCTTGTCACTCTTGAGTATAGAAAGAGTTTGAAAGACAAGGCTCGTCACTCTTGGGTATAGAGAGAGATAAAAGAGATGGAAAGACCAGGCTCGTCACTCTTGAGTATAGAGAGAGATAAAAGAGATTCAAAAAAAGACGAGGCTTGTCACTCTTGGGTATAGAGATAAAAGAGATAGAAAGATGAGGCTCATCACTCTTGGGTATAGAGAGAGAGAGATAAAAGAGATAGAAAGATGAGGCTCATCACTCTTGGGTATGGAGATAAAAGAGATAGAAAGGCTTGTCAATTTCGGGTATACAGAGAGATAAAAGAGATAGAAGAACGAGGCTCGTCAATCTTGGGTATAGAGAGAGATAAAAGAGATAGAAAAACGAGGCTCGTCACTCTTGGGTATAGAGAGAGATAAAAGAGATTGAAAGACGAGGCTCGTCACTCTTGGGTATAGAGAGAGATAAAAGAGATTGAAAGACGAGACTCGTCACTCTTGGGTATAGAGAGTGATAAAAGAGATAGAAAGACAAGGCTTGTCAATCTTGGGTATAGCGAGAGATCGAAAGACGAGGCTCGTCACTCTTGGGTATAGAGAGAGAGATAAAAGAGATAGAAAGACAAGGCTTGTCAATTTCGGGTATAGAGAGAGCTAAAAGAGATGGAAAAACGAGGCTCATCAATCTTGGGTATAGAGAGAGATAAAAGAGATTAAAAAAAAGACGAGGCTTGTCACTCTTGGGTATAGAGATAAAAGAGATAGAAAGACGAGGCTCTTCACTCTTGGGTATAGCGAGATAAAAGAGATAGAAAGACGAGGCTCGTCACTCTTGGGTATAGCAAGATAAAAGAGATAGAAAGATGAGGCTCGTCACTCTTGGGTATAGAGAGAGAGAGAGAGATAAAAGAGATAGAAAGACAAGGCTTGTCAATTTCGGGTATACAGAGAGATAAAAGAGATAGAAGAACGAGGCTCGTCAATCTTGGATATAGAGAGAGATAAAAGAGATAGAAAAACGAGGCTCGTCACTCTTGGGTACAGAGAGAAATAAAAGAGATTGAAAGACAAGGCTTTTATATCTTGGGTATAGAGAAAAAAGACATGGAAAGACAAGGCTCGTCACTCTTGGGTATAGCGGGAGATAAAAGAGATAGAAAGACGAGGCTCGTCACTCTTGGGTATAGAGAGAGATAAAAGAGATTGAAAGACGAGGCTTGTCACTCTTGAGTATAGAGAGAGATAAAAGAGATTGAAAGACGAGGCTCGTCACTCTTCAGTATAGAAAGAGATTGAAAGACAAGGCTCGTCAATCTTGGGTATAGAGAGAGATAAAAGAGTTGGAAAGACGAGGCTTGTCACTCTTGAGTATAGAAAGAGATTGAAAGACAAGGCTTGTCACTCTTGAGTATAGAAAGAGTTTGAAAGACAAGGCTCGTCACTCTTGGGTATAGAGAGAGATAAAAGAGATGGAAAGACCAGGCTCGTCACTCTTGAGTATAGAGAGAGATAAAAGAGATTCAAAAAAAGACGAGGCTTGTCACTCTTGGGTATAGAGATAAAAGAGATAGAAAGATGAGGCTCATCACTCTTGGGTATAGAGAGAGAGATAAAAGAGATAGAAAGGCTTGTCAATTTCGGGTATACAGAGAGATAAAAGAGATAGAAGAACGAGGCTCGTCAATCTTGGGTATAGAGAGAGATAAAAGAGATAGAAAAACGAGGCTCGTCACTCTTGGGTATAGAGAGTGATAAAAGAGATTGAAAGACGAGGCTCGTCACTCTTGGGTATAGAGAGAGATAAAAGAGATTGAAAGACGAGACTCGTCACTCTTGGGTATAGAGAGTGATAAAAGAGATAGAAAGACAAGGCTTGTCAATCTTGGGTATAGCGAGAGATCGAAAGACGAGGCTTGTCACTCTTGGGTATAGAGAGAGAGATAAAAGAGATAGAAAGACAAGGCTTGTCAATTTCGGGTATAGAGAGAGCTAAAAGAGATGGAAAAACGAGGCTCATCAATCTTGGGTATAGAGAGAGATAAAAGAGATTAAAAAAAAGACGAGGCTTGTCACTCTTGGGTATAGAGATAAAAGAGATAGAAAGACGAGGCTCGTCACTCTTGGGTATAGCGAGATAAAAGAGATAGAAAGACGAGGCTCGTCACTCTTGGGTATAGCAAGATAAAAGAGATAGAAAGATGAGGCTCGTCACTCTTGGGTATAGAGAGAGAGAGAGAGATAAAAGAGATAGAAAGACGAGGCTTGTCAATCTTGGGTATGGAGATAAAAGAGATAGAAAGACAAGGCTTGTCAATTTCGGGTATACAGAGAGATAAAAGAGATAGAAGAACGAGGCTCGTCAATCTTGGATATAGAGAGAGATAAAAGAGATAGAAAAACGAGGCTCGTCACTCTTGGGTACAGAGAGAAATAAAAGAGATTGAAAGACAAGGCTTTTATATCTTGGGTATAGAGAAAAAAGACATGGAAAGACAAGGCTCGTCACTCTTGGGTATAGCGGGAGATAAAAGAGATAGAAAGACGAGGCTCGTCACTCTTGGGTATAGAGATAAATAAGATAGAAAGATGAGGATTGTCAATCTTAAGTATAGAGAGAGATAAAAGAGATAGAAAGGATGAGGCTCGTCACTCTTGGGTATAGAGAGAGAGATAAAAGAGATGGAAAGACGAGGCTTGTCAACTTCGGGTATAGAGAGAGAGATAAAAGAGATGGAAAAATGAGGCTTGTCAATCTTAGGTATAGGGAGAGATAACAAGAGATTAAAATACGAGGCTCGTCACTCTTGGGTATAGAGAGAGAGATAAAAGAGATAGAAAGACAAGGCTTGTCAATTTCGGCTATAGAGAGAGCTAAAAGAGATGGAAAAATGAGGCTCATCAATCTTGGGTATAGAGAGAGATAAAAGAGATTCAAAAAAAGACGAGGCTCGTCACTCTTGGGTATAGAGATAAAAGAGATAGAAAGACGAGGCTCGTCACTCTTGGGTATAGCGGGAGATAAAAGAGATAGAAAGATGATACTTGTCAATCTTGGGTATAGCGTTAAAAGAGATGGAAAGACGAGGCTCGTCACTCTTGGGTATAGCGGGAGATAAAAGAGATAGAAAGATGATACTTGTCACTCTCGGGTATAGAGATAAAAGAGATGGAAAGACGAGGCTCGTCACTCTTGGGTATAGAGACATAAAAGAGATAGAAAGACGAGGCTCGTCACTCTTGGGTATAGAGAGAGATAAAAGAGATAGAAAGACGAGGCTTGTCACTCTTGGGTATGGAGAGAGCTAAAAGAGATCGAAAGACGAGGCTCGTCAAACACGGGTATAGCGAGAGATGAAAGAGATCGAAACACGAGGCTCGTCACTCTTGGGCATAGGGATAAAAGAGATCGAAAGACGAGGCTCGTCACTCTTACAATGGCAATTAAAGGTTAATTTCCCACATTTGTGGCTTTTTAAATAGCAATTAGTGTCTGTGTATAAATAGTCAATGAATTTGTTAGCTCTCACATGGATGCACTAAGCAGGTTAGACACTGAGCCATGAGGAGGTAGAAAAGAACAGTCAAAAGACCTGCGTAACAAGGAAAAATTAGGGGCTCTTTTGATACCAAGCCAAGGTCACGTAGACCGAGAAAGATTGCAGCCACAACTGGCGGAAGAATTTCCCAGGATACAAAGAAAATCCCCCGCAGATCACCTCAGGAGAAATACAGACTGCTCTCCAAAAAGACGGGGCGGTTGTTTACAAGGAGCACAGTTCAACGATACTTGAACAAAAAAGAGCTGCATGGTTGAGATGCCAGAAGGAAGCCTTTACTGCGCCAGTGCCACAAAAAAGCCCAATGAGGCGTGTCAAGGCGTTGTTGGGCATATCGTAACCGGGCTTTTTTATGGAAATTGTGCAGTAAAGGTTTATTTCTGGCAACTTGACCATGCCGCTCTTTTTTGTTCAAGTATCATCATATTGTGCTCCTTAGGTGCTGTACACAGTATATAATACAGTGCAGGCGCTGTACACAGTATTTAATACAGTGTGTACAGTTTCTAATACACTTCAGGTGGTATACACAGTATATAATACAGTGCAGGCGGTGTACAGTATATAATACAGTGCAGCCGGTGTACACAGTATATAATTCAGTGCAGCCAGTGTACATAGTATATCATACAGTGTGTACAGTTTCTAATACCTGGAAAGCAAAGTTTTAACCACTTCCTGAATACGCTATAGACGAATGACAGCTACAGCGCGTTCTTTTAGTCCTGGGAGGGCATCAAATGATTGCGGGCAGCATGCTCTGTGATCGCCGAGTCCTTAGGACACAGCCGATAACAGATCAGGGTAATGGGCAAATCACAGCTGCCCTTTACCACAGAATCAGCCGTGTCCAATCACAGCTGATCACGATGTAAACACAAGCTGGTTATCAGCTTTCCTAGCTCCATCTCCACGTTACAAACAAGTGTCCATAAAGACATGGATGAGCGAGTTTGGGGTTAGAGGAGCTTGACTGGCCTCAAACCAATAGAACACAGATGGGATGAATTCGAGCGGAGACTGCAAGGCAGACCTTCTCGTCCAACATCAGAGCCTGACCTCACAAATGCGCTTCTGGAAGAATGGTCAAACATTCCCATAGAAACGCTACTAAACCTTGTGGACGGCCTTCCCAGAAGAGCTGAAGCTGTTATAGCTGCAAAGGGTGGGCCAACTCAATATTGAACTTTACAGACTAATGCTGCGTGCACGCGCTCGAAATTTCCAACAACAAATGTTCAATGGGAGCTTTTGGTTGGAAATTCTGACCGTGTGTAGGCTCCATCGGACATTTTCTGTCGGAATTTCCGACAACAAAAATTTGAGAGCTGGTTCTCAAATTTTACGACAACAAAATCCGTTCTCGTATATTCCGAGCGAGTGTAGACAATTCCGACGCACAAAATTCCACGCACGCTCTGAATCAAGCACGAGACGGAAGCGCTCGGTCTGGTAAAACTAGCGTTCGTAATGGAGATAGCACATTCGTCGCGCTGTAACAGACTGAAGAGCCAAGAAGCTGAAAAACGCGAATCGTCTCTCACCAAACTTCTACTAACACGAGATTAGCAGAAGGAGCCCAAAGGGTGGCGCACTTGGTATGGAACTTCCGTTTTATTGTGCTGTCGTACGTGACAGCGTTCTTGACGTTCGCAATTTCCGACAATATTTGTGTGACCGTGTGTATGCAACACAAGTTTGAGCCAGCATCCGTTTTTTTGTCGGAATGTCCGATCATGTGTATGCGGCATAAGACTGGGATGCCATTAAAGTTTGTGGGCCGGATTCAGATACATTGGCGTATCTGTCTGGCCCGCGTAACGTATCTCCGATACGTTACGCCGCTCTAACTTTGGGCGCAAGATCTTTATTCACAAAGAACTTGCGCCCTTAGTTTGAGCGGCGTAGCGTATGTGTTGCGGCGTAAGGCCGCGTAATTCAAATGGGGATGTAAAGGTTTTATTTAAATTTCCCTTGACCCCTGCGTTTTTTACGTTTTACTTGAACGGCGCATGCGCCGTCCGTAAAATCTCCCAGTTTGCTTTGCTCTAAATGACGTCGCAAGGACATCATTGCTTTCGACGTGAACGTAAATTACATCCATCCGTATTCACGAACGACTTACGCAAACGACGTAAAAAATTCAAATTTCGGCGCGGGAATGACGGCCATACTTAACATTAGCTACGCCTCATATAGCAGGGGTAACTATACGCCGGAAAAAGCCGAACGCAAACAACGTAAAAAAAAAAAACGCCGGGCGATCGTTCGTTTCTGAATCAGCGTAACTCCTCATTTGCATATTCGTCACGTAAACAAATGGAAGCACCACCTAGCGGCCAGCGTGAGATTGCAGCCTAAGATCCGACGGCGTAAGTCACTTTGACCTTTCGGATCTTAGGGAGATCTATGCGTAACCTGATTCTATGAATCAGGCGCATAGATACGACCGGCCGAACTCAGAGATACGCCGTTGTATCTCCTTTCTGAATCCGGCCCCATGTATGTGTAAAGGTAGGCGTCCCAATACTTTTGATAATATATTGTATATCTATCCACCTTGGACCCCATCTATAAGGATATACAGTACATACACACACAGCATGAAGCAAAGCTCTGCCGATTTCCATCATCCAACCATGTGGAAGCAAAAATGCTGTTTTATTTTTTATTTGTGATTTAATTATTATTTGCATCGTCAAGCTTCACCTCATTTCCTAAGCTCTGAAGCAAAGTGCACGATATAATTGCCTTTGGAAAATCAACCCCTACTAGATGTTTCTCAGGACTGCAGTTCCTCTGAGCTCCACAAGATGGTGACCTCACTTCTACCCAGATAGGACGTCTCTATGGAAGACAGGAAGTGATGTCAGGTACAGACAGGAAGTGATGTCAGGTAAAGGCAAGACGTTCCATGAGGTAGCGAGGAGACATTGTTGGGACTCGGCAGCAGAGGAGGTAATAAGATCTTATTTTCTATTTACACCCAGTAACCCCGTCATGTCCGTCCTCTTCCTCCATAGTCACTGTGACGTCTTCTATCTCCAGCAGATTATATTACACACATATATAGTGTGGAGACCTAGATTAACCCCTTCAAGGGTCAGAACATTTCCAGACCTACGAGGCCGGAACAATCTCTTCACTTTGGAGATGTGTCGTCTTTCCCACCAATTTTGACTCATCGATCCATCCCTTCTGAGAGGACCTACCTCTTCCCTCTGAAGGTTTTTTTCTTCTGCAGATGGGGAGGGGGCTATACCCGGTTCGTTTTTTTTTTTTTTTTCTCAGCATTCGTAGAACAATCGTTCTTCAGAAAATGTTTTTTTTTACATCATGGTATCCGCTAATTTCATTTGAAAGCGAGTTTCATCCAGACTCGCTATTTGAATGGAATCCCAGACGTATTAAACGGGTTTTATTGCGATATGTATGATTTTTCGAAGCAAATTAAATGGGTTTCATTAGATTATGTACATCATTTTTGAAGTAAAAACCACATCCACAGATAGAATTTTGTTCATTTGAGAAAACCATTCCCTCCTCCTCCTTCAGATCTTCTTGTCACTATGGATCGAAAACGAAGGTTGATTTGACCTCACCAACCATTCGAAAATTGAACTGTTTGCTGGTTGGTAAGGAGGATTCTGGGAGGTCACATGACATCACTCTTATCTCTATTAATAATACACAGACCTGACCGGAGAGGTGAGGAGGATTCTGGGAGGTCACATGACATCACTCTTATCTCTATTAATAATACACAGACCTGACCAGAGAGGTGAGGAGGATTCTGGGAGGTCACATGACATCACTCTTATCTCTATTAATAATATAGACCTGACCGGAGAGGTGAGGAGGATTCTGGGAGGTCACATGACATCACTCTTATCTCTATTAATAATACACAGACCTGACCGGAGAGGTGAGGAGGATTCTGGGAGGTCACATGACATCACTCTTATCTCTATTAATAATACACAGACCTGACCGGAGAGGTGAGGAGGATTCTGGGAGGTCACATGACATCACTCTTATCTCTATTAATAATACACAGACCTGACCGGAGAGGTGAGGAGGATTCTGGGAGGTCACATGACATCACTCTTATCTCTATTAATAATACAGACCTGACCGGAGAGGTGAGGAGGATTCTGGGAGGTCACATGACATCACTCTTATCTCTATTAATAATACAGACCTGACCGGAGAGGTGAGGAGGATTCTGGGAGGTCACATGACATCACTCTTATCTCTATTAATAAAACAGACCTGACCGGAGAGGTGAGGAGGATTCTGGGAGGTCACATGACATCACACTTATCTCTATTAATAATACAGACCTGACCGGAGAGGTGAGGAGGATTCTGGGAGGTCACATGACATCACTCTTATCTCTATTAATAAAACACAGACCTGACCGGAGAGGTGAGAGAACCTTAAATGCTTTCCCACATTTCATGCGGGGTGCTTGGGTGAATTGGTGGATGACACCGCCATACAATAATAGGAAACTAGAGATCTTTACCAGCATCTTGTATCACGATAATCTTGTGTCTGGATGGTGACTGTATCATTGTGTGTGTCAGGTTCCTATAAGGTGTCAGGATGTCACTGTCTATTTCTCCATGGAGGAGTGGGAGTATTTAGAAGGACACAAGGATCTCTATAAGGACGTCATGATGGAGAATCAGCCGCCCCTCACATCACCGGGTAAGAGGAGACTTTATTGTAAAGGAGAGAGCAGTACGGAGGCTCCACCTAGATCCCCCATCATCTGATAAACACATAGAAACAATGTATTCAGTCAGTGTGTGTGTTTCCTACAGATGGATCCAGTAATGGGAACCCACCAGAGAGATGTCCCCGTCCTCTGTATTCCCGGGATTCCACACAGGAAGGTCACACCATCCCCCACCATCATCAGGTAGATGAGGAACAATTATTGGTAGTTATGATTTATACACAAACATGTTTATTATAATGAATGTTTTATTCTATATTCAGAGTGGAAATCTCGGGGATTATAATATTGTTGTAAAAGAAGAGTATAAAGAGGAGGATGAGGAGTATGGAGTGATGGGGGAGTTTTCAGAAGGACACAAGGATATGATGGAGCCACCTAATACCAGGAACCCACCAGAGAAATGTCCCTGTCCTCTGTATTCTCGGGATTCCACACAGGAAGGTCACACCATCCCCCACCATCATCAGGTAGATGAGTGACAATTATTGGTAGTTAAAATTTATACACAAACATAAATGTTTCAATTAATATTTTACTATATTTCAGAGTGGAAGTCTTGAGGATTTTAATATTATTGTCAAAGAAGAGTATAAAGAGGAGGATGAGGAGTATGGAGTGATGGAGGAGTTTTCAGAAGAACAAAAGGATATGATGGAGCCACCTAATACCAGGAACCCACCAGAGAGATGTCCCCGTCCTCTGTATTCCCGGGATTCCACACGGGACACTCCTACAGCGATCAGCACAGGTGGGTCATTAACACTAAATCCATTCCTCCACCCATACTGCTCACTGATTGGTCCAGAGTAGGGCGGGGACTGGGTGATATCAGCCTGTAATCCCCTGGTCACTTTCCTGAGCTGTGTTCCCCGTCCTGTATTCCTGTATTTCTCTCGGATAATCTTCCTTCTCTGTGCTGCAGACACAATTTATGTCTCTAGACTGGATTTATGGAGATTCTGGGGTTCAGTCGGGGGGGGGGGGGGGGGGAGCACTCAATATTAGGTGGGTGGTCATGATGTTATGGCAGATCGAATTATTGTATGGTACATACTCCTGACCCCTGCACTATATACTCTATGTTGTACATTACATACTCCTGACCTCTCTCTCCCCTCCACCCCCTGCTATATATACACATAATATGTATTCTCTTTTGTTACACCCATTTCCTACCAGCTGGACATTTTATATCTGATGATTTGATTGGAGCACAGACTTTTACATGTTGATAATAATGTGATAACATCCTCCAACTTTGGAACCTTTAACAGAAAGTGATAATGAGGGAGGAGTCAGTAACCCAATGATGGTGGTCTTCAGGATCAGTCCAGTCTTCATCTTGGTTGGTTAGGGGAACTAGACTAGCTGAAGTTGAACCAGGAATCAGCAGAGACAAGCTATGGTCAAGAACTAGCTGAGGTCAAACTGGGAATCTTTCGAGACAAGCTGTGGTCAGGAACTAGCTGAGGTCAAACTGGGAATCTTTCGAGACAAGCCGTGGTCAGGAACTAGCTAAGGTCAAACTGGGAATCTTTCGAGACAAGCCGTGGTTGGGAACTAGCCGAGGTCAGCTACTAGCTGAGGTTGAACCAGGAACCGGCAGAGACAAGCCATGGTCAGGAACTAGCTGAGGTCAAACTGGGAATCTTTCGAGACAAGCTATGGTCAGGAACTAGCCGAGGTCAGCTACTAGCTGTGTTTGAACCAAGAACCGGTAGAGACAAGCCATGGTCAGGAACTAGCTGAGGTCAAACTGGGAATCATTAGAGACAAGCCGTGGTCGAGAACTTGCCAAGGTCAGCTACTAGCTGAGGTTGAACCTGGAATCAGCAAAGACAAGCTATGGTCAGGAACTAGCCGAGGTCAGCTACTAGCTGAGGTTGAACCAGGAACCAGTAGAGACAAGCCATGGTCAGGAACTAGCTGAGGTCAAACTGGGAATCATTAGAGACAACCTATGGTCAGGAACTAGCCGACGTCAGCTACTAGCTGAGGTTGAACCAGGAACCAGCAGAGACAAGCTATGGTCACACTGGGAATCATTCGAGACATTACCCATTTTTTTTTTGTGGCTTCTGAAGCTGTCCTGAGAGTCTCCTTCAGATGCTAAGGAGCAGCTTGTGTCTTCTGGTACCTCACGGAAATTTCAATAGCTTTTTGATTGGTTTGCCTTGTTCTGAATGAATCTTCGATGGTGGATCATAGTGATTGATGAACCAATCAGCTGATGTCTAGTAATAATCTTTGTATTTCTATTTTAGTAGATGAACGGGAGATGAGGAAAACCTCAGAGGATTGTCTCACTTTGTCTCCAGACTGTAAAGTAGAAGATGAGGACATCATACAGTATAGTCCAGGAGAAAACCCGACTACCTCAAATGTCCATCCGGCACCACACAGTGTAGATGAACCTCCTGAGGAACCTCAGACTGTGCGGGACGGGGCTGTCCTTCCAACAGATAAGAAGTTTCCCTGTACTGAGTGTGGGAAGAGTTTCCGTTTCAAATCCGGTCTTAATGAGCATAAAAGATCTCACACAGGAGAGAAGCCTCATTCCTGTGCAGAGTGCGGGAAATGTTTTTCAAAGAAGTCCAATCTTTCCATTCATCAGAGATCGCACACCGGCGAGAAGCCGTATTTCTGTTCTGAATGCGGGAAACGCTTTTCAGTGAAGTCCTTTCTTTATAATCATCAGAGATCTCACACGGGAGAGAAGCCGTATTCTTGTCCAGTGTGTGGGAAATGTTTTTCAAATAAGTGGTATCTTTCCATACATCAGAGATCTCACACGGGAGAGAAGCCGTTTTCCTGTCCTGAGTGCGGGAAAAGTTTTTCGGATAAGTCCAATCTTTACAATCATCGGAGATTGCACACGGGGGAGAAGCTGTATTCCTGTTCTGATTGCGAGAAATGTTTTATGCAAAAATCCGACCTTGTCACACATCAGAGGTCTCACACGGGGGAGAAGCCGTTTTCTTGTTCTGAGTGTGAAAAAAGTTTTTCGAAGAAATCCAGCCTCAGCAGACACCAACGGTCTCACACGGGGGAGAAGCCGTATTCCTGTACTGAGTGCAGCAAATGTTTTTCAAAGAAGTCCAATCTCTCCATCCATCTGAGGTCTCACACGGGGGAGAAACCATTTTCCTGTGCTGAGTGCGGGAAATGTTTTTCGGATAAGTCCTTTCTTAATAATCATATGAGATTGCACACAGGTGAAAAGGCACATACCTGCCCAGTGTGCGGAAAATTATTTTCAAAGAAGTCCTATCTTACCACACATCAGAGGTCTCACACGGGGGAAAAGCCCTTTCCCTGTCCAGAGTGCGGGAAATGTTTTTCAGATAAGTCCAATCTTTACAAACATCAGAGATTGCACACGGGGGAGAAGTAACTTTCCTGTCCCGTGTGTGGGAAATGTTTTGTAGAAAAATCAAAACTTGTCACACATCAGAGATCTCACACGGGGAAGAAGCCACTTCCCTGTCCTGAGTGAGGAAATTGTTCCTCACTGAAGTCCTGTCTTCCTGTACATCAGGGGTCCCACACAACCCCTCGAGGTGTATTAGTGAGTGCGGAAAATGTCTTGTATATGAATGTTGCTGGACATGTGGGGAAGAAGCACACCCTGATATACACCTCAGATATACTCCATGGCTGATCTTCATCATGTAAGAAACACTTCATAAGGAGATCAGAGATCACCAAAGACATGGATGAAGTGTTGTACCGTGTTGGCCATTGATAGCAGGAGAAAAATAAAAATTGAGTCATTACCTCTCATTGGCTGAGTACATTTTGTGGTATGGAGACTTAGAGGTCTATTATTCTCTTGCAAGAGGTCAGTTTTCGCAAGTCGTCTTCCAGGACGAAACGTGTTAACCCCACCACTTAAAAGAAACGGTCCTCTAGGGCTTTTAAAATAAAAATGTACGGTAATGACTCCATTTTTATTCTAAAAGCCCTAGAGGGCTGTCTTTTAAATGGTGGGGTTAACGTGTTTCGTCCTGGAAGACGACTTCAGAAAACAAACCTCTTACAAGAGAATAATAGACCTCTATGACATTACCTCTCATTGGCTGAGTACATTTTGTGGTGTAAAAACACAGAGGTCTATTTTTTTTAAACTTGTTGGATAAATGTGACATGTGTTCCTCCAACCGTGATAAATTCTAGTTGTATTTCAATTAACTTCCTATAATCGTTCGCTCCATCTAGTGGCCATAAAGTGGTATTTTGCTATTTTTCCTGTCTTAGGCCTTTCAAGAAAAATACCACATTATGGCCACTAGATGGAGCTGACGATTCTAGAAAATCACTGTGTTAAATAAATGAAGGTCAGAATTTATCAAGGGCCTCTTCCCTACGACCCTGGCCGGTGGTCTTCCAGTAGAAAGCTTATCGAAATCTGGAAGCTTCCTTTTAATAATAAGATGCTGACCCCCACCGACATGAATGGGTATGGGGTACATAGTACCTGAAGGTACCACAAGCCGAATGACTGATCCCCGAGCTGTTATCAGCTCTATAAAGAAAGGGAGGATATAGTGGAGACATTGCCCAGTGGCCATATTTGGGCAGTGGTTTTACAGCCATCCCTGACCCTTTGCTTACATGGCGGCGATTCCCGGTGAGGTCAGCAGTTCCTAAAGATGTGGCGGGTGCAAGAACCAGCTGCTTCCTTAAAACATTTGTGACCATGGGAAGTGGGTGGTAGAACTATTGCTCCTATATACAGTATTATGCACGACTCAAACTGAAGGGGGCCAGAAAATCGAATGTTCGGTTCGAAAATGCTCACCCCTACTTTATAAAAACGAAGCAAGGAGCTCATCCAAAGGGGTCAGTGTCTTGGTCCCCTACGTTGGGGACTAATGGGGAGAAGAACTCCTTTATAGCAGTGGTCCCTTATATTGGTGATCAATGGCAGAAGGACCCCCTCATATCAGTGGTCAGTGTAGTGTTCCCTTACATTGGTGACCAATGTTAGAAGGACTTTCTTGTATCAGTGGTCAGTGTAGTGATCCCTTACATTGGTGACCAATGGGAGAAGGACCCCCTTATATCAGTGGTCAGTGTAGCGGTCCCTTACATTGGTGACTCCGCTTAAGTGCTCCCTTCAGTCTGGACCTTCAGATACCAGATATTACAGCCACATGTTGTAACCATGAACCGGGTGAGACTAGCTCAGTTAGAAAACTGCAACATGGAACGTTTATTTGAACAGAATCACACCAAATATATACCACAGGAGGACATCCCCCCCCCCCTTCTGATCAAATTACACTAACGCCCTGTACACAAGAGCGGAAATTCTGTCGGAAAAACCTTGGATGGTTTTTCCAACGGAGTTCCGCTCAAGCTTGGCTTGCGTACACACGGTCACACAAAAGTTCTCGGAACTTTCGACCGTCAAGAACACGGAGACGTACAACACTACGACGAGCAAAGCAAATGAAGTTCAATGTTTCTGAGCATGCGTCAAATTGTTTCCGAGGACGCGTCGGAATTTTGCGCGTCGGAATTGCTACAGACGATCGGAATTTCCGCTCGCAATTTTTTTCGTCTGAAAAATTGAGAACCTGCTCTCAGTCTTTTGCTGGCGGAAATTCCGACATACCACATGGTCGGAATTTTCGACCAAAAGCTCACATCGGACTTTTGCTGGCGGGAAATTCAGACTGTGTGTACGCAACATAACAATAGAAACTGTAACCAGAAACACAATTGCAACAACTGACATGCTATAAACATTACCTTAACCACTTAAGCCCCGGACCATTTTCTTGCTAAATGCCCAGGCCAGGTTTTGCAATTCGGCACTGCGTCGTTTTAACAGACAATTGCGCGGTTGTGCGACGTGGCTCCCAAACAAAATTGGCGTCCTTTTTTCCCCACAAATAGAGCTTTCTTTTGGTGGTATTTGATCACCTCTGTGGTTTTTATTTTTTGCGCTATAAACAAAAATAGAGCGACAATTTTGAAAAAAATGCAATGTTTTTTACTTTTTGCTATAATAAATATCCCCCCCAAAAACATATAAAAAACTTTTTTTTCCTCAGTTTAGGCCGATACGTATTCTTCTACATATTTTTGGTGAAAAAAAATCGCAATAAGTGTTTATCGATTGGTTTGCGCAAAATTTATAGCGTTTACAAAATAGGGGATAGTTTTTTTTGCATTTTTATTAATAATTTTTTTTTTACTACTAATGGCGGTGATCAGCGATTTTTTTCGTGACTGCGACATTATGGCGGACACTTCGGACAATTTTGACACATTTTTGGGACCATTGTCATTTAAATTGCATTCTTTATTGTGAAAATGACAGTTGCAGTTTGGGAGTTAACCACAGGGGGCGCTGTAACATTTAGGGTTCACCTAGTGTGTGTTTACAACTGTAGGGGGGTGTGGCTGTAGGTCTGATGTCATCGATCGAGTCTCCCTATAAAAGGGATCACTCGATCGATGCGCCGCCACAGTGAAGCACGGGGAAGCCGTGTTTACATACGGCTCTCCCCGTTCTTCAGCTCCGGGGACCGATCGCGACGGAGCGGCTATAGACGAATAGCCGCGCCGTCGTCCCGGATCGCTCCCCGCGGGAATCCGCCCGCCCCGCGCAGCGGAGGTGGTCCCGATCGGACCCCCGACCCGCTAGAAGGCAAGGACGTATATATACGCCCATCTGCCTGTACGTGCCATTCTGTGGACGTAAATAGGCGTGCGGCGGGCGTTAAGTGGTTAATTGGCAACCTGGATGACTAGACTATTCGGCCCCTACAACAGTGAATACAAAGGTCACATTATCATAAGTATAAACACATCCCACAAGGGTTTGCTACGAGAGACAAAGGGTGTTCCAATTAGCACAATTAACAAAACAAACAGTGGTCTCCCCTCTCCTCAGCCTAATAGGCAACAGACTAGAGCAGGAGACCTCAATAGCAGACTGTTCGGCTCCTACATTGGAGAACATAAAACAGAGTCCAATGTGATCAGCTATTTCAATTAATATGTATAGTTCAGAACTAAACAAACAAGGAATGTGTCTTTATATATTTCCTGGGAGATATTGTGGATAAATATTACTGTTCCAAACCACGTTCTCAGTGTCCATTGAGTGGTGGTCCATCATTAGAGAATGATCTGCTCTCTCCCTGGGCCATAGTCAGTGGGTAAGAGGCTTGCTCCTAGTCCTCTCCAGAAGCCCTATCTTGGTTCGGTCTATCACAGTGACCAATGGGAAAAAACTTATATCAGCGGACAGTGTAGTGGTCCCTAACATTGGTGACCAATGAGAGAAGGATCCCCGTATTTCAGTGGTCAGTGTAGTGGTTCCTTAAATTGGTGACCAATGAGAGAAGGGCCCCCTTATATCAAAGTAGTGGTCTCATACAATGGTGACCAATGAGAGAAGGGCCCCCTTATATCAGTGGTCAGTGTAGTGGTCCCTTACAATGGTGACCAATGAGAGAAGGACCCCCTTATATCAGTGGTCAGTGTAGAGGTCTCTTATATCGGTGACCAATGAGAGAAGAACCCCCTTATATCAGTGGTCAGTGTAGTGGTCCCTTACATTGGTGACCAATGACAGAAGGACCCCCTTATATCAGTGGTCAGTGTAGTGGTCTCTTACAATGGTGACCAATGGGAGAAGGACCCCCTTATATCAAAGTAGTGGTCTCTTACAATGGTGACCAACGGTAGAAGGAAGGACCCCCTTATATCAGAGGTCAATGTAGTGGTCCCTTACATTGGTGACCAATGACAGAAGGACCCCCTTATATAAGTGGTCAGTGTAGTGGTCCCTTACATTGGTGACCAATGGGAGAAGGACTCCTTTATATCAGTGGTCAGTGTAGTGGTCTCTTACAATGGTGACCAATGGGAGAAGGACCCCCTTATATCAGTGGTCAGTGTAGTGGTCTCTTACATTGGTGACCAATGGGAGAAGGACCCCCTTATATCAAAGTAGTGGTCTCTTACAATGGTGACCAACGGTAGAAGGAAGGACCCCCTTATATCAGAGGTCAATGTAGTGGTCCCTTACATTGGTGACCAATGACAGAAGGACCCCCTTATATCAGTGGTCAGTGTACTGGTCCCATATATTGGTGACCAATGGGAGAAGGATCCCCTTATATCAGTGGTCAGTGTAGTGGTCCCTTACATTGGTGACCAATGGGAGAAGGACCCCTTATATCAGAGGTCAGTTTAGTGGTCTCTTATATCGGTGACCAATGGGAGAAGGGCCCCCTTATATCAGAGGTCAGTGTAGTGGTCTCTTACAATGGTGACCAATTGGAGAAGGACCCCCTTATATCAGAGGTCAGTGTAGTGGTCTCTTACATTGGTGACCAATGGGAGAAGGACCCTCTTATATCAGAGGTCAGTGTAGTGGCCTCTTACAATGGTGACCAATTGGAGAAGGACTCCCTTATATCAGAGGTCAATGTAGTGGTCTCTTACATTGGTGACCAATGGGAGAAGGACCCCCTTATATCAGAGGTCAGTGTAGTGGTCTCTTACAATGGTGACCAATGGGAGAAGGACCCTCTTATATCAGAGGTCAGTGTAGTGGTCTCTTACATTGGTGACCAATGGGAGAAGGACCCCCTTATATCAGAGGTCAGTGTAGTGGTCTCTTACATTGGTGACCAATGGGAGAAGGACCCCCTTATATCAGAGGTCAGTGTAGTGGCCTCTTACAATGGTGACCAATGGGAGAAGGGCCCCCTTATATCAAAGTAGTGGTCTCTTACAATGGTGACCAACGGTAGAAGGAAGGACCCCCTTATATCAGAGGTCAGTGTTGTGGTCCCTTATATTGGTGACCAATGGGAGAAGGAGCCCCTTATATCAGTGGTCAGTGTAGTGGTCCCATATATTGGTGACCAATGGGAGAAGGAAGGACCCCCTTATATCAGAGGTCAATGTAGTGGTCCCATATATTGGTGACCAATGGGAGAAGGAAGGACCCCCTTATATCAGAGGTCAATGTAGTGGTCCCATATATTGGTGACCAATGGGAGAAGAACCCCCTTATATCAAAGTAGTGGTCTCTTACAATGGTGACCAACGGTAGAAGGAAGGACCCCCTTATATCAGAGGTCAGTGTTGTGGTCCCTTATATTGGTGACCAATGGGTGGTTGATTGCTCCTGCATGCCTCTGGAAGAAGCTTCCAGAGATAACTGGGAGGGTCAGCCACTAAAGTTATGAATATTTATCTGACCTCAGCCAATCCTTGGGAGGAAGCACCTAGAAGATGGCTGGGGAGAAGATAAATGTTTGGAAGGCTTGCTCAGACTGGTTCTTTGCCCCGTAGGTGTGTTTACTGAAGAGCTGTTGCTGGGCCTCAGCGTGTGCTTGGCTGAGAGCTTAAAGGATAGGGTGACCAGACATCTCCGGTTTCAGAGGACAGTCCCCGGATTGAGGACACTGTCCCCGGACCAAGTCTGTCCCCGGTTTTGTCCCTGGATTAGATTTGAACTGGGACTGGGGCAATTTCAATGACAGTCAGTGCAGAATTAAAAAAAATTACACACCCCCCGCTCCGCCGCTCCTATTAGCTTACGGGGTGTATTTTTTCCATTATCTGTGCCCCTTTCTGATGATCATGTGCTGGTCGGAGCGGAGGGAATATTTCTTCTGTTTTGGGTGTATGCCCATCCAGCTCCGCTCGCATGTTCTTCAGCCTTGGCTCAAGTCCCGTTCAGCCGCCTGCCTGCCTATCTCCTTGCCTTCTCTGGTGGAGTGAACTTCCTCCGCTCCCCACCCAGTAGTAGCCGGGGCCCGAAGAGAAAAACTTGACAGGCTGTGAGGTGAGCGGTGGTGGCGATGGGCAGAAACTCGCTGATTGCCACCATTACTAGTGAAAAAAAAATATGTCCCCGGATTTCATTTAAAAAATCTGGTCACCTTAGTAAAGAAACTTAAAGCGGTGGTTCCCCCTTAAAAACAACTTTTTTTTATTCCACTGCCCCCCCACATTACAATCGAATTAAGGCTCTTATTTTTTTTTTGCTGCTGTACATACCTTGATACAGCATCTTCACCCGTGCATCCGGGTTGCGAGTCCCGCGGGAGTGGGCGTTCCTCACATGCTGTTGATTGACGTTTTGCCCAAAAACAAGCTCTCCCCCCGTCGCGTAAGCCGCGTCACGATTGGCGAAAGGAGCCGAACGGCGATGCGCATGCGCAGTATAGCGACGACTCGCCGTTCGGCTCCTTTCGCCAACCGTGACGCGGCTTACGCGACGGGGGGGAGCTCGTTTTTGGGAAAAATGTCAATCAAACACATGTGAGGAACGCCCACTCCCGCGGGACTCGCAACCCGGATGCATGGGTGAAGATGCTGTATCAAGGTATGTACAGCAGCAAAAAAAAAATAAGAGCCTTAATTCGATTGAAATGTGGGGGGCCAGTGGAATAAAAAAAAGTTGTTTTTAAGGGGGAACCACCGCTTTAACTATTTGCTCAAGGTCATGACCTGGGAACACTGGTCTGGAGAAGGATCTTTTTTCTTAATTACTGTAGAGTGTCACATGGATGACGGAGGGAGCGGCGGCTGTCCTAGGACATGGTGAGTCGAAAGGCCGAAACACACGATCTGACTTTTTGACAACAAACTTCAAAATGACCAGGTTATTCAAAGAACCCTTTATAATCATGATCATTCGAAGAAGGACTCCCTTATATCAGTGGTCAGTGTAGTGGTCCCTTGCATTGGAGACCAATGGGAGAAGGACCCCCTTATATCAGTGTAGTGGTTCCTTACATTCCTAACCAATTGGAGAAGGACCCCCTTATATCAGGCTGGTGGTCCCTTGCATTGGAGACCAATGGGAGAAGGACCCCCTTATATCAGGGTAGTGGTCCCTTAAATTGGAGACCAATGGGAGAAGGACCCCCTTATATCAGGGTAGTGGTCCCTTACATTGGAGACCAATGGGAGAAGGACCCCCTTATATCAGTGTAGTGGTTCCTTACATTCCTAACCAATTGGAGAAGGACCCCCTTATATCAGGGTAGTGGTTCCTTACATTCCTAACCAATGGGAGAAGGACCCCCTTATATCAGTGTAGTGGTTCCTTACATTCCTAACCAATGGGAGAAGGACCCCCTTATATCAGTGTAGTGGTCCCGTACATTGGAGACCAATGGGAGAAAGACATTTTACATCATCATCAGTGGGAAGACTGCCCTCCTTACAGCTCATTGATGTCAGTTGTTCCTGAGAGACAGAAATTGTTCATTGCTCAAGGAACCCCTAGAACCCTTTGGAGGAACCCTGGCTGAGAAAGGCTGGACTAGGCAGTAATATATTTCTCTCCCCCTTGGTGGGAGTGGAGATGACCCATCTATAAGGATATACAGTACATACACACACAGCACAAGGCCGTGTCACACTACAAGACGTTTATCGTGTCTGCAGTTCCTCTGAGCTCCACAAGATGCTGATCTCACTTCTACCATAGAGATAGGAAGTCTCTATGGCGGACAGGAATTGATGTCAGATACAAACAGGAAGTTTCGGGTGAGAGGTGAGTCGGGAGGAAGGAGAGGGGAGACATCGCTGGAAGAAGCAGTAGAGTAGGTAATAAGATTTTATTTTCTATTTACACCCAGTAATCCCGTCATGTCCGTCCTCTTCCTCCATAGTCACTGTGACGTCTTTTATCTCCAGCAGATGATGATACACACATATATAGTGTGGAGACCTAGATTTACCCCTTCAGGGGCAGAACATTCCCCCACTTACATATATATTTTCATTGTCAATTTTCATCCTTACCTGTCTAGACAGAAACCTGTATAGATCAAATGAGGATGGAGGGGTTCCGGAGTCACATGACTGAGAGGATACTAAACCTCACTCTGGAGATCATCTACCTGCTGACCGGAGAGGTGAGGAGGATTCTGGGAGGTCACATGACATCACTCTTATCTCTATTAATAATACACAGACCTGACCGGAGAGGTGAGGAGGATTCTGGGAGATCACATGACATCACTCTTATCTCTATTAATAATACACAGACCTGACCGGAGAGGTGAGGAGGATTCTGGGAGGTCACATGACATCACTCTTATCTCTATTAATAATACACAGACCTGACCGGAGAGGTGAGGAGGATTCTGGGAGGTCACATGACACCACTCTTATCTCTATTAATAATACAGACCTGACCGGAGAGGTGAGGAGGATTCTGGGAGATCACATGACATCTCTCTTATCTCTATTAATAATACACAGACCTGACCGGAGAGGTGAGGAGGATTCTGGGAGGTCACATGACATCTCTCTTATCTCTATTAATAATACACAGACCTGACCGGATAGGTGAGGAGGATTCTGGGAGGTCACATGACACCACTCTTATCTCTATTAATAATACACAGACCTGACCGGAGAGGTGAGGAGGATTCTGGGAGTCTAACATGATATTCCTATTGGTTCTCCAATACAGAGATTTCCTCTTGTGAAGTCAGGAGATCACATGACCATCACAGTGCCTCCATGTGACTCCCTAAAACCCGAGAGACACAACATGGAGAAGATTCTAGAAGTCACCAAGAAGATGATGGAGCTGCTGACAGGAGAGGTGAGGAGGATTCTGGGACATTATCCAGTAACAGACAAGGGGTGTGTCTGGATGGTGACTGTATCATTGTGTGTGTCAGGTTCCTATAAGGTGTCAGGATGTCACTGTCTATTTCTTTTATATTCAGAGTGAAAACCCGAGTGATTATAATATTGTCATTAAAGAAGAATATGAAGAGGAGGATGAGGAGTATGGTGTGATGATCAAGTTTTCAGAAGGACGCAAGGATATGATGGAGCCACCTAATACCAGGAACCCACCAGAGAGATGTCCCCGTCCTCTGTATTCCCGGGATTCCACACAGGAAGGTCACACCATCCCCCACCATCATCAGGTAGATGAGGAACAATCACTGATAGTATCATTAGGATCTGTACATTATCTGCATTGTTACCATTGATGTCATTTTTATTCTATATTCAGAGTGGAAACCTGAGAGATCCTAAAGTTGAGGTGAAATCAGAAGAAGAGACGTATGTGAGGGATGATCAGCAGTCTATGGAGGAGGATGGAATAACGGGGACATTTATAGAGGAGGACACTCCTACAGAGATCAGCACAGGTGGGTCATTAACACTAAATCCATTCCTCCACCCATACTGCTCACTGATTGGTCCAGAGTAGGGTGGGGACTGGGTGATATCAGCCTGTAATCCCCTGGTCACTTTCCTGAGCTGTGTTCCCCGTCCTGTATTCCTGTGTTTCTCTCGGATAATCTTTGTATTTCTATTTTAGTAGGTGGACGGGAGATGAGGAAAACCTCAGAGGATTGTCTCACTTTGTCTCCAGACTGTAAAGTAGAAGATGAGGACATCACACAGTATAGTCCAGGAGAAAACCCGACTACCTCAAATGTCCATCCGGCACCACACAGTGTAGATGGACCATCGTATTCCTCTTATCCTGAGGAACCTCAGACTGTGCGGGACGGTGCCGGACCATCGTATTCCTCTTACCCCGAGGAACCTCAGACTGTGCGGGACGGTGCCGGACCATCGTATTCCTCTTACCCCGAGGAACCTCAGACTGTGCGGGACGGTGCAGTCCCTCCAACAGAGAAGAGGTTTCCCTGTACTGAGTGTGGGAAGTGTTTCCATTCTAAATCTGGTCCTAAGGAGCATATCAAATCTCACACAGGTGAGAAGCCGTATTCCTGTCCTGAGTGCGGGAAATGTTTTTCAACAAAATCCTCTCTTTGCAACCATCAGAGGTCTCACACAGGGGAAAAGCCATATCTTTGTCTTGAGTGCGGGAAAAGTTTTTCACGTAAGTGCAGTCTTAAAAGACATCGAGAAATGCACACAGGGCAGAAGTCGTATTCCTGTCCTGAGTGCGGGAAATGTTTTTCATATAAGTCCAATCTTTACAAACATCAGAGATTGCACAGGGGGGTGAAGCCTTATTCCTGTTCTGAGTGCGGAAAATGTTTTTCAGTGAAGTCCAGTCTTTACAAACATCAGAGATTGCACACGGGAGAGAAGCCTTATTCCTGTTCTGAGTGCGGAAAATGTTTTTCTCAGAACTCTAATCTTTACAGGCATCAGAGACTGCACACGGGGGAAAAGCCGTATTCCTGTGATGAGTGCGGGAAATGTTTTGCAGATAAGTCCAGTCTTTATAAACATCAGAGATCTCACACAAAGAAGAAGCTACTTTCATGTCCTGAGTAAGGGAAATGTTCCTCACTGAAGTCCTGTCTTCCTGTACATCAGGGGTCCCACACAACCCTCGAGGTGTATTAGTGAGTGCGGGAAATGTCTTGTATATGAATGTTGCTGGACATGTGGGGAAGAAGCACACCCTGATATACACCTCAGATATACTCCATGGCTGATCTTCATCATGTAAGAAACACTTCATAAGGAGATCAGAGATCACCAAAGACATGGATGAAGTGTTGTACCGTGTTGGCCATTGATAGCAGGATAAAAATAAAAATGGAGTCATTCCCTCTCATTGGCTGAGTGCATTTTGTGGTATGGAGACTTAGAGGTCTATTATTCTCTTGTAAGAGGTCTGTTTTCTAAAGTGGTCTTCCAGGACGAAACACGTTATCCCCACCACTTAAAAGGCGGTCATTTTGTGGTATGGAGACTTATGCCGCATACACACACCTCTCCGGTCAAATTCCGACAAGAAAACCGTGGATTTTTTCAGACGGAGTGTTGGCTCATACTTGTCTTGCATACACACGGTCATGCAAATGTTGTCGGAAATTTCAACTGTCAAGAATGCGGTGACGTACAATACATAAGACGAGCCGAGATCAATGAAGTTCAATAGGCAGTTCGGCATGCGTGTTTTTTTGTGCGTCAGAATTGCATAAAGCCGATCGTAATTTCCGACAAGAACTTTTGTTTTTGGAAAAATTGAGACCCAGCTCTCAAATTTTTGTTGTCGGAAATCCCGACAGAAAATGTCCGATGGATCCTACACACGGTTGGAATTTCCGACCAAAATCTCACATCAAACTTTTCTTGTTTGAATTTCCGAACCTGTGTACGTGGCATTAGAGGTTTATTATTCTCTTGCAAGAGGTCTGTTTTCTCAAGTCGTCTTCCAGGACGAAACACGTTAACCCCACCACTTAAAAGGCGGCCCTCTAGGGCTTTTAAAATTAAAATTGAGTCATTACCTCTCTTTGGCTGAGTACATTTTGTGGTGGAAACATTTCACAAACACTTACAGATCTGTTTTTTTTAGAAAGCAGGAGTGCTTTATTGAACAAACAAAACAATACGGCATGAAAAAGGCTCATAAACCGAGTACAGTGCCATAACTGAGTAGCAGTTGAATAAGGCTCCAAGACCCTCCATAAATTTCCATAATATATATATATACAGGGCTTTTTTTCAGCGGGAACGAGGGGGAACGCAGTTCCGGCACCTTCTCAACTGACTGTATGTAATAGCAAGGGATGCTGGGGTGTGCTGCAGGGTATTGATGCTCACTGCTGTGGATCTATTTTTGCAGGGGGGTCTATTGTTGCTGGTGGGGGACCTATTGTTTCTAGGGGGGTTTTATGTTGCTGGGGGGATCAGTTGTTGCCGAAAGAGATCTACTGTTGGGGGAGGGTTCAATTGTTAATGGCAGCCAGAGTCTATTAATGCTGGCTGTATGGAGATCTGTTGATGCTGGCAGGGAAATTTTGTTGTGGGTGGTCCATTGTTGTTAGGGGGATCTATTGTTGCTGGCTGAAGGGGATCTATTTTACTGCTTTTCTTGATATCATTACCAAATTCCATATAAATTACTTGGCACCACAAAATGAAACTTGGTTATATATTGTCTAAAAGGGGCGGTACTGGGAGGTGGGTAGGGGGCGGAGAAAAGGGGTGACTCGGAAAGGGGGAGTTCCTGCACCTATTGTCTGAGAAAAAAAGCCCTGTATATATATATATATATATATATATATATATATATATATATATATATAAAATAAATTGAGATCTGTCATGTTGGCGTGTATTCGCTCTAGAATTACCACAGTTATCCAAGTCACAGATGGAGCGATCAAAGGAACCATAACTGATTTAATGAGCCATTCACAGCTTTTCTGTACCGGCCATGTGTACTTGCACGTGCGTGGCTTAATCTTTGAGACAAGCATATGCTACTGGCAGGATCATGGGACAAATCGCCCGGACATGGGACACAGAACAATAGCTGGTAAACCTAACACCGAGGAGTAATGCCGCATACACACGATCATTTTTCGGGTTGTAAAAAAACACGTTTTTCAGGCTCTAGAAAAAACGACGTCTTTTTGAACCCGATCATTAAAACGGCCATGCCTACACACGACCGTAAGAAAAAAAAAATGCTCTAGCAAAGCACAGTGACGTACAACACGTACGACGGCACTATAAAGGGGAAGTTCCATTCGGATGACTCCACCCTTGGGGCTGATTTTGTGTTTAGTAAAAGACGATTCGCGCTTTTTTGTCTGTTACAACATAATAAATGTGCCTTCTCCATTACGAACGCTAGTTTTACCAGAACGAGCTCTCCCGTCTCATAACTTGCTTCTTAGCATGCGCGGGTTTTTCACGTTGTTAAAGCCAACACACGACCATTTTTTACGACAACGTTAAAAACGTTGTGAAAAAATAGAGCATGTTCAAAAAAAAAATTCAGAACCCGAAAAATGCTTTGAAGCCCACACACGATCGTTTTTAAAGACATTAAAAAAAACGTCATTTTTTACAACCCGAAAAACGGTCGTGTGTACGCGGCATAACATGGAAATCGTCAACTTGAAGTCCAAGAAGACCAAACGTTCTCATACTTCAGGAACAGCCTCTGATTTATAGACACTGCTCAAAGAAAATGAAAGGAACGCTATTTAAATGATTAAGGCCGGGTTCACACTGGTATGACAAACACTCCGAGATCGGGAGCTCACGTCGCATGACGTGTGAAAATCAATGTTTCCCTATGAGAGCTGTCTTAACTGGTCCGACACATGTCGGTCTGACTTTGAAAATGCTCCCTGCACTACTTTGGTCCGACTTTGATCCTACTTCAGCCCATTGAATATCATTGAAGTCGGAACGCCGTCTTACATGCTCCGACTTTGGCATGCGACTTGTGCTCTGATGATCTCGAGGGGGAACTCCACGCTGAATTTTAAATAAAACGGCATGGGTTCCCCCTCCAAGAGCATACCAGGGGTCCCCCCAAAATATAGAGTAAACCAGTACAAAATAGAATAGTAAATAAAAACAGAATAGAAACTAATAGAATAAAAAATAATATAACTATCTTCTGATATATGAATAAAAAAGAATAGAATAGAAAAGAATATATATAAAAAAATAGAATAGAATAGAAATTTGAATTGAAATAGAATAGAGTGTCTTTCTTCTTGTCACTCTTCCAGAGCATTTTTCATGACGAAAAAAATGGCCATTAAAAATTTAGAACATGCCCTAAATGTTCACGTTGTTTTTAACATCGTAAAAGACGGTCGTGTGTAGGCTTTAACAACGTGAAAAAAACATGCATGCTCAGAAGCAAGTTATGAGACGGAAGCGCTCGTTCTGGTAAAACTACCGTTCATAATGGAGATCGCACATTCATCACGCTGTAACAGACTGAAAAGCACAAATCGTCTTTTACTAACACGAAATCGGCAAAAGCAGCCCCAAGGGTGGCGCCATCTACATGGAACTTCCCCTTTATAGTGCCGTCGTAGGTGTTGTATGTCACCGCACTTTGCTAGAGCATTTTTTTTCACTGTCGTGTGTAGGCAAGGCCGGTTTAACAATAACAATAATCGGGTTGAAAAAAACGTCATTTTTTCTAGACCATTAAAAATGGTCGTGTGTACGCGGGCATAATAGTTATCCTGTGGACAGATTCTCCCCCCAGAGCCGTGGATCTCTGCTGCTCCTCCAGAGTTACCATGGACCTCTTGGCTGCTTCTCTGATGAATGCTCTCCTTGCCCGGCCCGGTCAGTTTAGGTGGACGACTATGTCTTGGTAGGTTTGCAGTTGTGCCATACTCTTTCCATTTTCCGATGATGGATTGAACAGAGTTCCATGAGATGATCAAAGCTTGGGAGATTTTTTTTTTATATAACCTAACCCTGCTTTATACTTCTCCACAACTTTATGCCTGACCTGTCTGGTGTGTTCCTTGGCCTTCATGATGCTGTTTGTTCACTAAGGTTCTCTAACAACCCTCTGAGGACTTCACGGAACAGCTGTATTTATACTGAGATTAATTTACACACAGGTGGACTCTATTTACTAATTAGGTGACTTCTGAAGCCAATTCGTCCCATTAGATTTTAGTTAGGGGTTTCAGAGTAAAGGGGGCGCCATACAAATGCCCCTCCCCCACACTTTTCACATATTTATTTGTATCATTTATCATCCTGGACACTAATTGGTATACCATTGCCTGGACACAAACACATTTACATATTTTGCTGTGATTCTCGGGACACTGCCCAGGACACAGACATCGCAGGACAAATAGATGAAAGGTGTTACTGTCCTGGTAAAGTCTGAGACGACTGGCAACTACCCATCTATAAGGAACACAGCACAAGGCCGTGTTCACACTACGAGATGTTTTGGGGGCTGCAGTTCCTCTGAGCTCAACAAGATGGTGATCTCAATTCTACCATAGAGACAGAAAGTCTCTATGGAAGACAGGAAGTGATGTCAGGCACAGACAGGAAGTTCCAGGTGAGAGGTGAGTCGGGAGGCAGTAGAGCGGAGACGTTGCTGGAAGTTTCTGCAAGGGAGGTAATAAGATCTTATCTTCCATTTACACCCAGTAACCCCCGTCATGTCCGTCCTCTTCCTCCATAGTCACTGTGACGTCTTTTATCTCCAGCAGATGATAATACACACATATATAGTGTGGAAACCTAGATTAACCCCTTCGGGGGCAAAACATTCCCCCACTTACAGGGCCGGAATATTATCTTCATTTTTTTCATTTTATCGGTGGCTTTGAATGGCTTATATGACTTTTATATGGGATGGGGGTTTATTTAGACATAAAGGGAATCATATTTGTCCTTCTTTGTCAGAAGATCAAAAACGAGCAAAACAGACTTTACATAGAAATTGGAGTTTGTGATCCATCAAGCCAAAAGTAATCTCAAAAACACCAAAAGGAATTTTCCTCGGTGTGTAATTCCACTGGGGGGACTTCCTTGATAGAAACCCTCATATTATCCCCCATCCTAATATTGTACAACCAGTACAGTCCTCATCATTTTCTCATCAATTTTTGGTCTACAGGTAACCTGTATACATCACATGACCAATGAGGATGGAGGAGGACCGGAGTCAGATGACTGAGAGGATACTAAACCTCACCCTGGAGATCATCTACCTACTGACCGGAGAGGTGAGTAGGATTCTGGGAGGTCACATGACATCACTCGTATCTCTATTAATAACACACAGACCTGACCGGAGAGGTGAGGAGGATTCTGGGAGGTCACATGACATCACTCTGATCTCTTAATAATACACAGACCTGACCAGAGAGGTGAGGGGGATTCTGGCAGGTCACATGACATCACTCTTAGCTCTATTAATAATACACAGACCTGACCGGAGAGGTGAGGAGGATTCTGGGAGGTCACATGACATCACTCTTATCTCTATTAATAATTGTTGTCGCCCGTACTGTTTAACATCTATCTCCGCCCTCTTTTCTAAATCATTAGTAACCAGAAGTAAATTTATCACTCTTATGCAGATGACACACAACTGTATTTTCGCATATGTAACAAAAAGGATCATTATCTCAGGCTAGAGAAATGCCTTACTTTGATAGACAACTGGATGACATAGAGTTATCTTAAACTCAACGGTTCGAAAACAGAACTTCTCCTGTTTCACACTAACCGAAAAAATCATCCCGCAACAACATGGACTAGGAGCGCTGAAGCACCTCCTACATGGGGAGGGTGGATGCAATCCAATGACGTCATTGCACCTGGAAGGATGGTTTCAGCAGGGACTGCCCGACAGTTACTGGGGGCCGGCCCATGGTTGAGTCTGAGCCATCTGGAAGGGTGCTCCTGGTGAGGGTGGGTGCTGCGCTTGGTCTTGGTCTTTTTGCCGAGTTCTAGTCTGGCCTTCTGGCTGGCTGGTGTAAGTGCTATCACTCTCAGCGATCCGGTAGGAGGAGCTGGTGATAACCTGTGGTGGGCGGGGTAGGACCGTGCAAATATGCTGGGTTGCTGGCAGGGGTGGAGGGCTGCACTGGCCGGTCGGGGGGGTCGGATATGGAACGAAAAGTCTATGGTGCATGTGCCCCTGGAGTGGCAGTCCAGGGGTATCTGAAGATCACTGTGTGTAAGGGACACATTGATTTAAGATACCACGGTCACTGCACCAGATACACGCTTTTTTTTTACCTGCCTTTTGGCTAGGACCAGAGGAATTTTTTATTCCTGGCCGGAGGGCCTGGTCATTGTTTCACCATAATGGCCACTTCTTTCACTCTCCTCTCCACTATTCCTTCCCCCACTTTATTTTATTTATAGCCAATGTTTGTCACTTTTTGTCTTTTTTATGTTGTGCACGTTTTGTGACACTGTGTGATCAGTAGGGTGCCGGTCCTCGGGCCAGCCCTGAATGTCTTGGGAGTAGGTGGACATGGCCTTCTGGCTTGGTTCGCCTGCTCTCATGGGGTCTCCCTTTCGGGGGAGCCCCACCTAGTACTGGGAGGGTTCTGGAGGTGCTTCAGCGCTCCGCTGACAACTGATAAGAACAGATACCACACCCAGTCCCAGCCAAAAGGCCGAGAAGCGACAGGGAAGACACCACGATCAGCACGGCCAGAGTGCAATGGCCGAGCCTCGCCCTGGGAGAACCACCTTCATGATCATGGTGTCTCCCCTGCCAGGTAAGTATGACATGACAATGGATGCACAAATAGGGTCAGTAGTCAGCGGATCGCACCATCTGCTGTGCCTTCTAAGCAGACTCACCCCCTTTATCCCGAAAGAGGACATTGCAGTCGTGGTGGGAACAATTAATAATTCCAGACTTGACTATGCAAATGCCCTCTATCTAGGACTCCCCAAATACCAAATCACTTGTCTTTAAGTCGTTCAAAATACGACGCTCGATTAGTGACCGGCAAAAAACCATGGGAATCAATCTCGCCTTCACTGAGATCCCTTCATTGGTTGCCAGTAAAAGACAGAATCACTTTCAAGGCACTCTGCTTAATGCATAAGTGTATTCAAGGAAACGCCCCCCAATATCTATGCGAAAAAATAAAAGCTCACAACCCCAATCACGTGCTACGATCCACTAACCAAAATCTACTCCAGATACCCAAAGCCAGATACAAGTCCAAAGGAGATCGAAGATTTGCAGTCCAGGGACCTCGTCTGTGGAACGATCTACCAACCATCTTTCGGTTAAAGGTGAACCACTTGGCCTTCAGGAGAAAGATTAAAACCCATCTCTTCTGAGGTCAAAGGGGATCTACGCATGGAATCGATTCAGCGCCCAGAGGCGATTCAGTTCGCATGTGTTGCGCTATATAAGTTTCTCACTCACTCTTATCTCTAGTAATAATACACAGACCTGACCGGAGAGGTGAGGAGGATTCTGGGAGGTCACATGACATCACTCTTATCTCTATTAATAATACAGACCTGACCGGAGAGGTGAGGGGGATTCTGGGAGGCCACATGACATCACTCTTAGCTCTATTAATAAAAGACAGACCTGGCCGGAGAGGTGAGGAGGATTCTGGGAGGTCACATGACTTCGCTCTATTAATAAAACACAGACCTGACCGGAGAGGTGAGGAGGATTCTGGGAATCTAACATGATATTTTTATTGGTTCCTCAATACAGAGATTTCCTCTTGTGAAGTTCGGTGATCACATGACCATCACAGTGCCTCCATGTGACTCCCTAAAACCCGAGAGACACAACATGGAGAAGATTCTAGAAGTCACCAAGAAGATGATGGAGCTGCTGACAGGAGAGGTGAGGAGGATTCTGGGACATTATCCAGTAACAGACAAGGGGTGTGTCTGGATGGTGACTGTATCATTGTGTGTGTCAGGTTCCTATAAGGTGTCAGGATGTCACTGTCTATTTCTCCATGGAGGAGTGGGAGTATTTAGAAGGACACAAGGATCTCTACAAGGACGTCATGATGGACAATCAGCCGCCCCTCACATCACCGGGTAAGAGGAGACTTTATTGTAAAGGAGAGAGCAGTACGGAGGCTCCACCTAGATCCCCCATCATCTGATAAACACATAGAAACAATGTATTCAGTCAGTGTGTGTGTTTCCTACAGATGGATCCAGTAATGGGAACCCACCAGAGAGATGTCCCCGTCCTCTGTATTCCCGGGATTCCACACAGGAGGGTCACACTATCCCCCACCATCATCAGGTAGATGAGGAACAATTATTGGTGGTTATGATTTATACACAAACATGTTTATTATAATGAATGTTTTATTATATATTTAGAGTGGAAACCTCGAAGATTATATTATTGTTGTCAAAGAAGAGTATAAAGAGGAGGATGAGGAGTATGGAGTGAAGGAGGAGTTTTCAGAAGGACACAAGGATATGATGGAGCCACTTAATACCAGGAAGCCACCAGAGAGATGTCCCCGTCCTCTGTCTTCCCGGGATTCCACACAGGAAGGTCACACCATTCCTCACTTTTACAAGGTTGGTGGGAAGGAGCATCTAGAACACAAAAGTAACTCATGGAGATGATGAATGAACTCTGTACAAGATGTTATAATCTATCATTCTCTTGGTTTAGAGTGGAGATCCAATCGATATAGAATTTGAGGTTAAATCAGAAGAAGAAGAGACGTATGTGAGGGATGATCAGCAGTCTATGGAGGAGGATGGAATAACGGGGACATTTATAGAGGAGGACACTCCTACAGAGATCAGCACAGGTGGGTCATTAACACTAAATCCATTCCTCCACCCATACTGCTCACTGATTGGTCCAGAGTAGGGCGGGGACTGGGTGATATCAGCCTGTAATCCCCTGGTCACTTTCCTGAGCTGTGTTCCCCGTCCTGTATTCCTGTATTTCTCTCGGATAATCTTCCTTCTCTGTGCTGCAGACACAATTTATGTCTCTAGACTGGATTTATGGAGATTCTGGGGTTCAGCTGGCAGCAAAATGTTGATTTTCACCATAGGGTTTGCTTGACCTAGACACCTGGGGTATGTACCTTGGGTCTTCTGCCCCATGCCCGGGTCTAGTGAGATCTCTGACAGAACAATTCTCCCGGGTTACTTGCTCTGTTATTTGCTGGCTGTGCCGGGTGGAGGGATATGTCTGTATAGTCTCAGACCCAAGTCACTGAGTGCAGTCTCAGGAGATGGGAGGCAGCGGTGTGGGATCTCTGCAACTTGTCTCCAGTAAACATTTCATCCGCCACTGATTACTGAACACCAATATCATGAGTCCTGACCCATCACTATATACTCTATGCTGTACATTACATACTCCTGACCCCTGCACTATATACTCTATGTTGTACATTACATACTCCTGACCCCATCACTATATACTCTATGCTGTACATTTCCTACCAGCTGGACATTATATATCTGATGATGTGATAAAATCCTCCAACTTTGGAACCTTAAAAAAAAAGTGATAATGAGGGGGAGGAGTCAATAACCCAATGATGGTGGTCTTCAGGATCAGTCCAGTCTTCATCTTGGTTGGTTAGGGGAACCAATCAGCTGATGTCTAGTAATAATCTTTGTATTTCTATTTTAGTAGATGGACGGGAGATGAGGAAAACCTCAGAGGATTGTCTCACTTTGTCTCCAGACTGTAAAGTAGAAGATGAGGACATCACACAGTATAGTCCAGGAGAAAACCTGACTACCTCAAATGTCCATCCGGCACCACACAGTGTAGATGGACCATCGTATTCCTCTTATCCTGAGGAACCTCAGACTGTGCGGGACGGTGCCGGACCATCATATTCCTCTTATCCTGAGGAACCTCAGACTGTGCGGGATGGTGCCGGACCATCGTATTCCTCTTATCCTGAGGAACCTCAGACTGTGCGGGACGGTGCCGGACCATCGTATTCCTCTTATCCTGAGGAACCTCAGACTGTGAGGGACGGTGTTGTCCCTCCAACAGATACAAGGTTTCCCTGTCCTGAGTGCGGGAAATGTTTTATACAGAAGTGGCATCTTTCTGTACATCAGAGATCTCACACGGGGGAGAAGCCGTTTTCCTGTAATGAGTGCGGAAAATGCTTTCCAAATAAATCCTATCTTTCCATACATCAGAGATCTCACACGGGGGAGAAGCCGTATTCCTGTAATGAGTGCGGGAAATGTTTTTCAGTGATCTCCAATCTTTACAGACATCACAGATTGCACACGGGGGAGAAGCCGTATTCCTGTCCTGAGTGCGGAAAATGTTTTGCAGATAAGTCCAGTTATAACTCACATCAGAGAGTGCACACGGGGGAGAAGCCGCATTGCTGTCCTGATTGCGGGAAATGTTATTCAGATAAATCCAGTTTTAAAAAACATCAGAGATTGCACAAGGAGGATAATCTGTATTCCTGTTTTGAGTGCGGGAAATGCTTTTCAGAGAAGTCTCAACTTTATAGACATGAGATTTTGCACTTGGATAGGAAGACCTATTCCTGTCCCGAGTGTGAGAACGTTTTTCTTAATAAATCCTCCCTACTGAAACATCAGAGATCTCACACGGGTGATAAGCCGTATTCCTGTCCTGTGTGCGAGAAAAGTTTTGTCCATAAGTATGAACTTTCCCTACATCAGAGAACTCACACAGGGGAGAAGCCGTATTTCTGTCCCGAGTGTGGGAAATGTTTCTCAAGAGCATCCACTCTTTACAAGCATCAGAGATTGCACACGGGGGAGAAGCCAAGGTGAAGGAATCGTCTTCCTGTACATCAGGGGTCCCACACAACCCTCGAGGTGTATTAGTGAGTGCGGGAAATGTCTTGTATGTGAATGTTGCTGGACATGTGGGGAAGAAGCACACCCTGATATACACCTCAGATATACTCCATGGCTGATCTTCATCATGTAAGAAACACTTCATAAGGAGATCAGAGCTCACCAAAGACATGGATGAAGTGTTGTACCGTGTTGGCCATTGATAGCAGGATAAAAATAAAAATGGAGTCATTACCTCTCATGTGCTGAGTACATTTTGTGGTGAAAACTCTTCCAAGAGGTCTGTTTTCTCAAGTCGTCCTCCAGGACGAAACACGTTAACCCCACCACTTAAAAGGCGGTCCTGTAGGCTTTTTAAAATAAAAATGGAGTCATTACCTTTCATTGGCTGAGTACATTTTGTGGTGTAAACTCTTGCAAGAGGTCTGTTTTCTCAAGTTGTCTTCCAGGACGAAACATGTTAACCGCATTTTGGTATGGTGACTTGAAGGTCTATTATAAAGGAGAAAACAATTGGTTGATCAAATGTAGCACACATTCGTCCAATCAGGACAAATATCAAATCATTGGCTCCATCTAGTGGCAATAATTTGGCACTGTGATATTATACTACATTTTGGCCACTAAATGGAGCTGACTGTCATAGGAAATGACCGGGAGCGATGCAGCTGGTGGCGATGGGTGACCAATGGGAGAAGGAGCCCCTTATAGCAGTGATCAGTGTAGTGGTCCCTTACATTGTTGACCAATGGGAGAGGGATCCCATTTTATCGGTGGGAGAAGGACATTCTTACATCATCATCAGTGGCAAGACTGCCCCCCCATACAAATCATTGATGTCACTCATCTTGAAACATAGTTGGTTGGGCATCGGTGCACTCGGCCACCCTCCCTCTACAGTGCTCAGTTTTGTGGAAGAAAGTTCAGGCAGCCATGGAAGCGCCAAGCAGCACTATAAGAAGGTACTTGCACAATTTTATTACAGAAACACACACCCTCCACATTACACAATCCTGTAATAGAGATAATTTCAGCATTTTACAGGCACTTTTACTCACACTAGGGATTCCTGGCATGCAAGCCCTACCCCTAAAATAAGCCCTACCACATTTTTGGTTCCTAAAAATAATATAAGACCCGGGCTTATTTTCGGGGAAACACGGTAGTTAATAAATATATATTTTTAAGCATATAATTTGTGTCACTTGTCTTCAAAATAGCACGGATAAACGAGCTTGCATTTCTTGTTTGTGTTTGTGGAAAATTGTAAAATCTCCCAAAATAAAGATTTGCATAATTTCATAAATACAATACTGTTTTATTATTTCAGTATAAACATTCTGACAAGCTCCTAGGAGTGGAAGGCTAGAAGTATTATTTTATGTGCTTAGGGCAGGTAGAAGGTTTAGAGCAGTTCCTCAGCTAAGTGAAGGGCCACCCCTTGCACTAGGACCCTGCACAGAAACCCCAGCCCCCCCCTTTTTGCACCACACACGGTGGCCCCTGATGACTCTCATTCAAACCCCAAACAAAATACCCTCTGCTCCCCTCCTCTGGACACTACCACCTCTCCAGGATACACCATAATGCCGCGTGCACATGATCAGAAATTCCGACAAGAAATGTTCGATGTGAGCTTTTGGTCGGAAATTGTGTGTAGGCTCCATCGGACATTTTCTGTCGGAATTTCCGACAACAAAAAATTCAGAGCTGTTCTCAATTTTTCCGATAAGAAAAGTTCTTGTCGGAAATTCCGATCGTCTGTATGCAATTCCGACGCACAAAAATGTTTTTTCTTAGTCCGAATTTCTCACTTCCTGTTAATCCTCAGTAAGCTGTTCTGGCTGACTAACCACCACTCAGATGATGGTGTCAAGCTTACTGAGGAGAAACAGGAAGTGAGAAATTCAGACAAAGAAAGGGAAATTGAGGAAAAAGGTAAGTGACCTGGCTCCTGACGAATACTGAGAGCCTGAGCATTCTCTGATACCCATCCACTGCTGATCACTGCATTCTCACTGGCCGCTTACAGCCCCATCCTGGACACTGATTAGTCTACCATTGCCTGGACACAAACACATTTACATGTTTCGCTGTGATTCTCGGGACGCAAACATTGTGGGACAAATAGAAGACTGTCCTGGCAAAGTCTGAGACAATTAGCAGCTATCCATCTTTAAGGATATACAGTATATATCCCCCTTGGTGGGAGTGGAGATGACCCCATCTATAAGGATATACAGTACATACACACACAGCACACTACGAGACGTTTCTCTGGGCTGCAGTTCCTCTGAGCTCCACAAGATGGTAATCTCACTCCTGCCTGGACAGGAAGTCTCTATGAAAGATGGGAAGTGATGTCAGGACAGACAGGAAGTGATGTCAGTTATACATATGAAGTTCCGAGTGAGAGGTGAGTCGGCAGGAAGGAGAGAGGAGACGTTGTTGCAAGCGGCAGTAGAAGAGGTAATAAGATCTTATCTTTTATTTACACCCAGTAACCCCCGTCATGTCCGTCCTCTTCCTCCATAGTCACTGTGACGTCTTTTATCTCCAGCAGATGTTGATACACCTATATATATTATAAAAATATAGAATATCCCCTTCAGGGTCAGAATATTTCCCCACTTACAGGCCTGGAACATTCTCTTCATTTTATAAGTGCCTTTTAGGGAATCATATTTGTCTTACTTTGTCAGAAGATGAAAAACTAGCAAAGCAGACTTTATGTAGAAATCTGAGTTTGTGATCCATCCAGCCAGAAGTAATCACAAAAACACCAAAAGGAATGTTCCCCTGTATGTGTGATCACACTGGGGACTGTTCTTCCCTGATAGAAACCCTCATATTACCCCCATCCTAATATTATACAACCAGTACAGTCCTCATCATGCTCTGATATCAGTTATTGGTCTACAGGAAACCTGTATACATCACATGACCAATGAGGATGGAGGAGGACAGGAGTCACATGACTGAGAGGATACTAAACCTCACCCTGGAGATCATCTACCTGCTGACTGGAGAGGTGAGGAGGATTCTGGGAGGTCACATGACCTCACTCTTATCTCTATTAATAATACACAGACCTGACCGGAGAGGTGAGGAGGATTCTGGGAGGTCACATGACATCAATCTTATCTCTATTAATAATACACAGACCTAACCGGAGAGGTGAGGAGGATTCTGGGAGATCACATGACATCACTCTTATCTCTATTAATAAAACAGACCTGACCGGAGAGGTGAGGAGGATTCTGGGAGGTCACATGACATCACTCTTATCTCTATTAATAAAACAGACCTGACCGGAGAGGTGAGGAGGATTCTGGGAGGTCACATGACATCACTCTTATCTCTATTAATAATACACAGACCTGACCGGAGAGGTGAGGAGGATTCTGGGATTCTAACATGCTATTCCTATTGGTTCTCCAATACAGAGATTTCCTCTTGTGAAGTCAGGTGATCATATGACCATCACAGTGCCTCCATGTGACTCCCTAAAACCCGAGAGACACAACATGGAGAAGATTCTAGAAGTCACCAAGAAGATGATGGAGCTGCTGACAGGAGAGGTGAGGAGGATTCTGGGACATTATCCAGTAACAGACAAGGGGTGTGTCTGGATGGTGACTGTATCATTGTGTGTGTCAGGTTCCTATAAGGTGTCAGGATGTCACTGTCTATTTCTCCATGGAGGAGTGGGAGTATTTAGAAGGACACAAGGATCTTTACAAGGACGTCATGATGGACAATCAGCCGCCCCTCACATCACCGGGTAAGAGGAGACTTTATTGTAAAGGAGAGAGCAGTACGGAGGCTCCACCTAGATCCCCCATCATCTGATAAACACATAGAAACAATGTATTCAGTCAGTGTGTGTGTTTCCTACAGATGGATCCAGTAATGGGAACCCACCAGAGAGATGTCCCCGTCCTCTGTATTCCCGGGATTCCACACAGGAAGGTCACACCATCCCCCACCATCATCAGGTAGATGAGGAACAATTATTGGTGGTTATGATTTATACACAAACATGTTTATTATAATGAATGTTTTATTATATATTCAGAGTGGAAACCTCGGGGATGATAATATTGATATTAAAGAAGAGTATAAAGAGGAGGATGAGGAGTATGGAGTGATGGAGGAGTTTTCAGAAGGACACAAGGATATGATGGAGCCACCTAATACCAGGAACCCACCAGAGAGATGTCCCCGTCCTCTGTATTCCCCGGATTCCACACAGGAAGGTTACACCATCCCCCACTGTTACAAGGTTGGTGGGAAGGAGCATCTAGAACACAAAAGTGACTCATGGAGATGATGAATGTAGGGCTGGGGAAAAAAAATCGATTTGAATCGTGAATCGAGTTGTGAGGACAAATCGATTCAGATTTTCAGCAAATCGTTTTTTTTTTTCACCAGGACCGGCGCTGACACCGCACCGGTTTTTAGGCGAGGCCGCGTCTTCGGACTAGTCCGCAAGGCCGGACGCTGCGGACTAGGCCGAAGCCACGGCCTCGCCTAAAAACTCCTGCCCGCAGCTCCTCGGGACCGGCGCGGTGTCCATCAAGACAAAACTCGATTTGAATCGTGAATTATTATTTTTTTTAAATCACAGATTTTTTGGGGGGGGGAGAAAATCACCCAGCTCCAGATGAGAATGAACTCTGTACAAGATGTTATAATCTATAATTTTCTTGGTTTAGGGTGAAGATCTGATAGAAATAAAAGTTGAGGTGAAATCAGAAGAAGAAGAGACGTATGTGAGGGATGATCAGCAGTCTATGGAGGAGGATGGAATAACGGGGACATTTATAGAGGAGGACACTCCTACAGAGATCAGCACAGGTGGGTCATTAACACTAAATCCATTCCTCCACCCATACTGCTCACTGATTGGTCCAGAGGAGGGCGGGGACTGGGTGATATCAGCCTGTAATCCCCTGGTCACTTTCCTGAGCTGTGTTCCCCGTCCTGTATTCCTGTATTTCTCTCGGATAATCGGACGACTTCCTTACCTCTCAAGGCCCCCTTTATCCAGACAGTGGTCCTGCTTGCCTGCCTAACACAGAGGAGGAGGAGGATTGTATCATCAGCATGGAGGTGGAGCCTAGCACTCAGCATCAGCAGCAGTCTTCAAGGGATCAATTACTGTCCCAAGGAACCCATGGACTTGTATGTGGCTGGGACGAGGTGGCTGCGGATCCTGTCATCCTCAGTGACCCAGAGGACTCTGCCCCGAATGCCTCAACAAACCTACGTTGTATGGCCTCCCTGATCCTGCAAAGCCTGTGGAAGGATCCTCGTATTTGTGGTATCAAGGAGAGGGATCATTACTGGCTGGCAACTCTCCTTGATCCACGTTACAAGAATAAGGTTGCGGACCTTATCTTGCCGTTGCAGAGGAAACAGAAGATGAAACATCTTCGGGAGGCCTTGCAGAAAGGTCTGTGCAACGCGTTCCCAGAGACTGGGGGGTTACCAAATCCTGGTCCTGGACAACGTGTTGCTGAGGCTTCGGTGAGTCACAGAAGGAGCGGTGGAGAAGGTGGCCGTCTGACCGATGCGTTCAGACAATTTTTTAGTCCGCAGCCCCAAGGTATGACCGGTTCCAGCAACCATCGCCAGCGTCTGTTTTACATTGTGCGGGAATACCTAGGGGCAAGATCAGACTTGGACACCTTCCCCACCGAAAATCGTCTGGCTTACTGGATCTTGAGGATGGACCACTGGCCAGAGCTTGCACAGTACGCAATTGAGCTACTGGCTTGTCCTGCATCCAGCGTTCTTTCAGAACGCACATTCAGTGCTGCTGGAGGCTTTGTGACCGATCACAGGGTGCGTCTCTCCACCGACTCCGTCGATCGACTGACCTTCATAAAAATGAATCAGGCTTGGATCACCACCAGCTACCAAGCACCTGATGCTGATGTAACTGAATAATGTTTTGGGAAATGTCAGATTCCTTCAAGACTGCCTATGCTGAGTGACTATCCTTTTCCTCCTCAATGATCACGCTGATATCTTGTAAGAACATTTTTGGTTCTGGGCACCACCAGCAGTGCCTAAGGCCCAATTTTTCTTCCCCTGTTTAGCAGGGGCGTGTAATTACAATTTTTTGATGCAATGCTTTGCAGCAGGGCTCATTCCTGCGCTCCAACTAGAGTATCTGTGAGGGGTTGCAGTGTTGTGGGACCAGCACCAGTGCCTAAGGCCCAATTTTTCTGCCCCTGTTCAACAGGGGCGTGTAATTACAATTCTTGATCTAATATTTCACAGCAGGGCATTCCAGCGCCCACCAAGACTAACTGTGAGGGCTTACAGAGTTGTTCCACCACCACCACGTAGGGCCCAATTTTCTATATATAGTATATACGGCAGGCCCCTACTTTCACACATCCAACTTACAAACGACTCCTACTTGCAAACGGAAGGAGACAACAGGAAGTGAGAGGAAATCTACCCATAGGAAGGGAAATTCTCTTCTGTAAAAGGTGTCTCCTGTCCACTGATGCCACAATCCTTGTTTCACCCCAAAAAATGTTTTGGGAAAAAAATCATTTGTCATTGGGACAGAAAGTGAGGTGCAATCTTCTGAACAGATGCACACAGACAGCAAAACAAATGTTACAGGGGTGATAACCCTTCCCTATGTTTTTTAGAAAAGCTTAAAAATAGATTTTATGGCTAGAGCTACACTTTAAAGAAGTACCAGTTCAAAATTACAGATTCTACTTAACAACAAACCTACAGTCCTTGTCTTGTTTGCACCGCCTGTATACTGCTGTTCAAAGTATATAGGGCCAAAGGGGATGGTAATGACCTGGGGGCAGGGGGGCGGGGAAACCCATGCTTTTTTTCTCAATGATTTTCATCCATATTGCAGGGACCAAACATTACATTAAAGCCGCAAGCAGTATTAAATTACTTTTTTCTTATAGTAATCTCATTTTGTGCAGGGACAGTTCTAAACACATACCACTACTATAGACACCCAGCAGGTACGATATTTAAAGGAATTTTTGAGTTTTTTTTTTCACATTAAGCATCATTAAAATCGACAGTTTTTAAAACTTTTTTTTCCATTGGGCAAGACCCAGGTCCCCAAAACCATTTTCCGACAATAACTTGTATATTGGGCTTTAAAATGAGCACTTTTGAATTCGAAAGTTCGAGTCCCATAGACGTCAATGGGGTTCTAAATGTTCGCGCGAACGGTCGGTCCGTTCGAAGGTTCTGGTGCGAACCGAAAGGGGGGGGGGTGTTCGGCTCATCCCTACTCTAGACTGGATTTATGGAGATTCTGGGGTTCAGCTGACAGCAAAATGTTGATTTTCACCATAGGGTTTGCTTGACCTAGACACCTGGGGTATGTACCTTGGGTCTTCTGCCCCATGCCCGGGTCTAGTGAGATCTCTGACAGAACAATTCTCCCGGGTTACTTGCTCTGTTATTTGCTGGCTGTGCCGGGTGGAGGGATATGTCTGTATAGTCTCAGACCCAAGTCACTGAGTGCAGTCTCAGGAGATGGGAGGCAGCGGTGTGGGATCTCTGCAACTTGTCTCCAGTAAACATTAAGCCACCAATATTATAAGTCCTGACCCCTGCACTATATACTCTATGTTGTACATTACATACTCCTGACCCCTGCACTATATACTCTATGTTGTACATTACATACTCCTGACCCCTGCACTATATACTCTATGCTGTACATTACATACTCCTGACCCATGCACTATATACTCTATGTTGTACATTACATGCTCCTGACTTCTGCTCTCCCCCCTCCACCCCCTGCTATATATACACATAATATGTATTCTCTTTTGTTACACCCATTTCCTACCAGCTGGACATTTTATATCTAATGATGTGATTGGAGCACAGACTTTACATGTTGATAATAATGTGATAACATCCTCCAACTTTGGAACCTTAAACAGAAAGTGATAATGAGGGGGAGGAGTCAATAACCCAATGATGGTGGTTTTCAGGATCAGTCCAGTCTTCATCTTGCCCCCCCCCCCCAATCCTCACTCTCTGACCTCTGGTGGGGCTCATCCCCGCTGTTATTCATGACTAAATCATGGACTAAATAAGGAAGTGCAGGACTTCTTGTGTTGGGAAGATGGCAATGAGTGATAGAGGGGGTGGGGACACTTGTCTTATAATCCCCTCATCACTGTCACTCCTATAAAAGACATTTCTCGTTGTTTCCTCACTCTCTGACTAAGGTCCATGAATAAAGAAATGATCTGGTAGGAGATCAGAGGACCCATTTACTAGTTACCTTGAGGGGGGAATTGTAAGATCCTCAGAGACAAAGCTGCCTGATGTGGGCGGAGTCCTGGTTTAGGGGAACCAATCAGCTCATGTCTAGTAATAATCTTTGTATTTCTATTTTAGTAGATGGACGGGAGATGAGGAAAACCTCAGAGGATTGTCTCACTTTGTCTCCAGACTGTAAAGTAGAAGATGAGGACATCACACAGTATGGTCCAGGAGAAAACCCGACTACCTCAAATGTCCATCCGGCACCACACAGTGTAGATGGACCATCGTATTCCTCTTATCCTGAGGAACCTCAGACTGTGCGGGACAGTGCCGGACCATCGTATTCCTCTTATCCCGAGGAACCTCAGACTGTGCGGGACGGTGCCGGACCATCGTATTCCTCTTATCCTGAGGAACCTCAGACTGTGCGGGACGGTGCCGGACCATCGTATTCCTCTTATCCTGAGGAACCTCAGACTGTGCGGGACGGTGCCGGACCATCGTATTCCTCTTATCCTGAGGAACCTCAGACTGTGCGGGACGGTGCCGGACCATCGTATTCCTCTTATCCCGAGGAACCTCAGACTGTGCGGGACGGTGCCGGACCATCGTATTCCTCTTATCCTGAGGAACCTCAGACTGTGCGGGACGGTGCCGGACCATCGTATTCCTCTTATCCTGAGGAACCTCAGACTGTGCGGGACGGTGCCGGACCATCGTATTCCTCTTATCCTGAGGAACCCCAGACTGTGCGGGACAGTGCCGGACCATCGTATTCCTCTTATCCTGAGGAACCTCAGACTGTGCGGGATGGTGGCGGATCATCGTATTCCTCTTATCCTGAGGAACCTCAGACTGCGCGGGACGGTGCTGTCCTTCCAACAGATAAGAGGTTTTGCTGTACTGAGTGCGGGAAGTTTTTCCGCTATAGATCCAAACTTATTTTGCATGTAAGATCTCACACAGGTGAGAAACCGTATTCCTGTGCTGAGTGCGGGAAATGTTTTTTAGTAAAGTTTCATCTTTCCCGACATCAGAGATCTCACATGAGGGATAAGCCATATTTCTGTTCTGAATGCGGAAAATGTTTTTCACAGAGGGATAATCTTACATCACATCAAAGGTCTCACATGGGGAATAGTCCAGGAGAAAACTCGACTACTTCAAATGTCCATCCGGCACCACACAGTGTAGATGGACCATCAGATTCCTCTTATGCTGAGGAACCTCAGACTGTGCGGGACGGTGCTGGACCATCGTATTCCTCTTATCCTGAGGAACTTCAGACTGTGCGGGACGGTGACGGACCATCGTATTCCTCTTATCCTGAGGAACCTCAGACTGTGCGGGACGGTGCCGGACCATCGTATTCCTCTTATCTTGAGCAACCTCAAACTGTGCGGGACGGTGCCAGACCATCGTATTCCTCTTATCCTGGGGAACCTCAGACTGTGCGGGACAGTGCCGGACCATCGTATTCCTCTTATCCTGAGGAACCTCAGACTGTGCGGGACGGTGCCGGACCATCGTATTCCTCTTACCCATCGGAACCTCAGACTGTGCGGGACGGTGCCGGACCATCGTATTCCTCTTATCCTGAGGAACCTCAGACTGTGCGGGACGGTATAGGACCATCGTATTCCTCTTATCCTGAGGAACCTCAGACTGTGCGGGACGGTGCCGCACCATCGTATTCCTCTTATCCTGAGGAACCTCAGACTGTGAGGGACGGTGTTGTCCCTCCAACAGATACAAGGTTTCCCTGTCCTGAATGTGGGAAATGTTTTATAAAAAAGTGGCATCTTTCCGTACATCAGAGATCTCACACAGGGGCAACGCCGTTTTCCTGTAATGAGTGCGGAAAAAGCTTTCCAAGTAAATCCTGTCTTTCCACACATCAGAGATCTCACACGGGGGAGAAGCCGTATTCCTGTTCTGAGTGCGGGAAATGTTTTTCAGTGATCTCAAATCTTTACAGACATCACAGATTGCACACAGGGGAGAAGCCGTATTCCTGTCCTGAGTGCGGAAAATGTTTTTCAGATAAGTCCAGTTATAACTCACATCAGAGAGTGCACACGGGTGAGAAGCCGTATTGCTGTCCTGAGTGCGGGAAATGTTTTTCATTTAAGTTCAGTTTTAAAAAACATCAGAGATCGCACACGGATCTGCATTCCTGTTTTGAGTGTGGAAAATGTTTTTCAGAGAAGTCTCATCTTTATAGACATGAGATTTTGCACTTGGATAGGAAGACCTATTCCTGTCCTGAGTGTGAGAGTTTTTTTCTTAATAAATCCACCCTATTGAAACATCAGAGATCTCACGCGGGTGATAAGCCATATTCCTGTCCTGTGTGCGAGAAAAGTTTTGTCCACAAGTACGATCTTACCCTACATCAGAGAACTCACACGGGGGAGAAGCCATATTTCTGTCCTGAGTGTGGAAAATTTTTCTCAAGCGCATCCACTCTTAATAAACATCAGAGATTGCACACGGGGGGGAAGACAAGGTGAAGGAATCGTCTTCCTGTACATCAGGGGTCCCACACAACCCTCGAGGAGTATTAGTGAGTGCGGGAAATGTCTTGTATATGAATGTTGCTGGACATGTGGGGAAGAAGCACACCCTGATATACACCCCAGATATACTCCATGGCTGATCTTCATCATGTAAGAAACACTTCATAAGGAGATCAGAGATCACCAAAGACATGGATGAAGTGTTGTACCGTGTTGGCCATTGATAGCAGGAGAAAAATAAAAATGGAGTCATTACCTCTTATTGGCTGAGTACATTTTGTGGTATGGAGACCTAAAGGTCTATTATTCTCTTGCAAGAGATCTGTTTTCTTAAGTCGTCTTCCAGGACGAAACATGTTAACCCCACGTTGGTATGCAGACTTTAGAGGTCTATTATAAAACAATTAGTTGATCGAATGTGACATGCATTCGTCCAATCAGGACAAATATCAAATCATCGGCTCCATCTACTGGCAATAATCTGGTACTGAGGGATTTTACCACATTTTGGCCACTAGATGGAGCTGACAGTCATAGGAAATCAAAAGTATCGATCTTTTCAGCCGGTGATTCTGAGTAAGACAGAAGTGATCTAAGTGGCTAATTGGCAACTCGATCGCTTCTGCGGGTGGCAGAAGGGGGTCCCTCACCTCTTCAGGCTCTCCTGTCCAATTGCAATGCTGCCGGCGGTGATAGCGGTCCTGTACAGAGAGAGGAACTTATGTCGTTCCCCCCTCTCTCTATAACCATGGAAATCCTGAGCGTTGCGGGTGGCAGCAATGACTGCCCTGTACAGGGAGGGAGGAACTGACGTCGTTCCCCTCTCTCTGTAACCCTGGAAATCAGGAGCGATAGCAGGATAAAAATGTAATCATTACCTCTCATTTGCTGAGTACATTTTGGGGTGTAAACTCCTGCAAGAGGTCTGTTTTCTCACGTAGTCTTCCAGGACGAAACGCGTTAACCCCACCACTTAAAAGGCAGTCCTCTCGGCTTTTTAAAATAAAAATGGAGAGTCATTACCTCTCATTGGCTGGTCTTATGGACCGTTTTCATCAGATGAACCGATCGTGTGTGGGCCTCATCCAGTTTTTTTCCCATCGGTGAAAAAACGTGGAACCTGTTTTAAAATTATCTGATGGTTAAAAAAAGATAGAAAAAAACGATCGTCTGTGGGGCAATCCATCGGTTAAAAATCAACCCATGCTCAGAATCAAGTCGACGCATGCTCAGAATCAAGTCGACGCATGCTCGGAAGCATTGAACTTAATTTTTCTCAGCACGTCGTTGTGTTTTACGTCACCACCGCGTTCTGACACGGTCGTTTTTTTAACTGATGGTGTGTAGGCAAAACTGATGAAAGTCAACTTCATCGGATATCTGATGAAAAAATCCATCAGACCGTTTTCATCGGATGAACCGATCCTGTGTACAGGGCATTAGAGGTCTATTATGAAATAGAAAACAAATAGTTGATCGAATGTGACACACATTCATCCAATCAGGACAAATATCAGATCATCGGCTCCATCTAGTCGCAATAATCTGGCACAGTGGAATTAAACCCCTTTTTTGGTCACCTTTTGGAGCTGACAATCATAGGAAATCAAAACATGGCCAGACTTTATCAGGGCTGGGCGAATGCTTGTCACATTCATTCAACAAATTTAGCCTCCTTAGTTTCCTTCGTCAGACGCAGTTTACTACAAATTACTGAGATCATCCTCATGCACTTATGAGTTTAGTAGACATCGGAGAATATAAGTTAACCACTTGCCGCCAAAGGTAATTAAATGGACGTCCTTGGGTTTCAGTGTTTATACCGGGATGGTGGGGGCACCTACAGACATCATCCCAGTATAGATCTTATTTTAGACAGAAGTGATCTAAGTGGCTAATTACCCACTCGATCACTTGTGTGGGTGGCGGAAAGGGGTCCAACCCCCTCCCGCCGCCGCCTCTCCTGGGCTTCCCTGTCCAATCGCGATGCGGCCGGCAGTGGTGGCTGCCCTGTACAGAGAGAGAGAAACTGCCGTCATTCTCCTCTCTGGAAACTGGAAACGATGCGGCCGGCGTGGGCTCATTACAGAGAGAGGAAATTACGTCGTTCTCCTCTCTCTGGAAACCAGGAGCGATGCGGCCGGCCGGCAGCGACAGCTGCCCTGTACAGAGAGAGGAACTGACGTCATTCTCCTCTCTGGAAACTGGGAACGATGTGGCCGGCGTGGGTGGTGGCTCATTGCAGAGAGAGGAACGGACGTCGTTCTCCTCGCTCTGGAAACCAGGAGCGATGCGGCCGGCGGCGACAGGTGCCCTGTACTGAGAGAGAGGAACTGACGTCATTCTCCTCTCTCTGGAAACCAGGAGCGATGCGGCTGGCGGCGACAGCTGCCCTATACAGAGAGAGGGGAACTTACGTCATTCTCCTCTCTGGAAACTGGGAATGATGTGGCCGGCGTGGGCTCATTACAGAGAGAGGAACTGACGTCATTCTCCTCTCTCTGGAAACCAGGAGCGATGCGGCCGGCGACGACAGCTGCCCTATACAGAGAGAGGGGAACTTACGTCATTCTCCTCTCTGGAAACTGGGAATGATGTGGCCGGCGTGGGTGGTGGCTCATTGCAGAGAGAGGAACGGACGTCGTTCTCCTCTCTCTGGAAACCAGGAGCGATGCGGCCGGCATGGGCTCATTACAGAGAGAGGAACTGACGCCATACTCCTCTCTCTGGAAACCAGAAGCGATGCGGCTGGCGGCGACAGCTGCCCTGTACAGAGAGAGAGGAACTGACGTCATTCTCCTCTCTGGAAACTGGGAACGATGTGGCGGGCGTGGGTAGTGGCTCATTACAGATAGAGGAACTGACGTTGTTCTCCTCTCTCTGTAACCCTGGAAACTGAGAGTGATGCGGCCAGCGGTGATGACTGCCCTTACAGAGAGAGAGGAACTGGCGTTGTTCTCCTCTCTCTGTAACCTTGGAAACCAGGAGTGATGCAGCCGGCGCCGATGGCTGCCCTTACAGAGAGAGAGGAACTGACGTTGTTCTCCTCTCTCTGTAACCATGGGAGCGAAAATGGGAGCGATGCAGCTAGTGGCGATGGGTGACCAATGGGAGAAGGACCTCCTTATAGCAGTGATCAGTGTAGTGGTCCCTTACATTGTTGACCAATGGGAGAGGGATCCCCTTTTATCATGGGAGAAGGACATTCTTGCATCAACATCAGTGGAAAGACTGCCCCCCCTATTCAGATCATTGAATTCAGTTGTTGCTGGAAGACAGAAATTGTTCATTGCTCAAGGATCCCCTAGAACCCTTTGGAGGAACCCCGGCTGAGAAAGTCTGGACTAGGCAGTAATTTATTTCGCTCCCCCTTGGTGGGAGTGGAGATGACCCCCATCTATATAATGTAAAATTTCCTATCAAATACTTACCGTAATTTTCCTTTCCTGATGGGCTCCATTGGATCACACAATTGGGTAGCCCCGCTCTAGCCCCTACCCCATAGGACCACACTCCCTTTAATTTTAGGCTGACCCAGATGCCGGGTTCCGTAACTAGCCTGACACTGGGAGGGAACTCCTGCTGCCATGGAGCCAGGAAAGTAAAATTACATTAAGTATTTGATAGTAAATTTTCCCGACAGACTTCCATGGTAGCATACGTTTGGGAACTAACTAGCCCAAAAAACAAGCTTGGGATGCCGAAAACAGTAAGGTTTCCAACATAGCACTTAGCATGCAGATACCTTATGGATAGATATCAACAGTATAATGAAGCTAGCTACACCACAATGAGCCAGAACAGCCTTAATGGAAGACATGTCATTCACCTACAAATATTCCTGGCACCCTTCCTTTCACAGGGAGCCCACGAAGCCTACACACCCCAGGATGAGTCTGTTGTCACCGCTTCTTTAGGAATCAAGCCCTAAGCTCTATAAGCCTATTGGCTAGCTGGAATGACCCTTCAAGCGATGATCCTGGAGAATATCTCCGTCCCGCTGGTTCTGCTAGAGACAGTGGGCCGGATTCAGAAAGAGATACGACGGCGTATCTCCTGATACGCGTCATATCTCTGAGTTCCGACAGTCGTATCTATGCGCCTGATTCATAGAATCAGGTTACGCATAGATATCCCTAAGATCCGACAGGTGTAAGTGACTTACACCGTCAGATCTTAGGCTGCAATCTCACGCTGGCCGCTAGGTGGCGCTTCCGTTTGTTTACGCAAGGAATATGCAAATGAGGAGTTACGCCGATTCAGAAACGAACGACCGCCCGGCGCTTTTTTTTTACGTCGCTTGCGTTCGGCTTTTTCCGGCGTATAGTTACCCCTGCTATATGAGGGGTAGCTAATGTTAAGTATGGCCGTCGTTCCCGCGACGAGTTTTGAAATTTTACGTTGTTCGCGAATACAGATGGACGGAATTTACGTTCACGTCGAAAGCAATGACGTCCTTGCGACGTCATTTAGAGCAATGCACACTGGGAGATTTTACGGACAGCGCATGCGCCGTTCAAGTAAAACGTAAAAAACGTGGGGTCAAGGGAAATTTTAATAAAACACGCCCCCTATATCCCCATTTTAATTACGCGGCCTTACACCGCAACACATACGCTACGCCGCTCTAACTAAGGGCGCAAGTTCTTTCTGAATAAAGAACTCGCGCCCAAAGTTAGAGCAGCGTAACGTATCTCAGATACGTTACGCCGGGCGGACAGATACGCCGATGTATCTGAATCCAGCCCAGTGACAATATTTCCTGAAACTCTGAGCAAAGCTGTAGCTTGAGAGCATGCTCAAAGTATACCAGTATCCATGGAACCAGTTATCCTTCATGGTTCTCAGTATGGGAGGAAAAACGTATGTTCTCATAGAATGCCAAAACCACCTAAGACTGCCGCCCAGTATGGATATAAACACTTCCTATACTGGGCAGAATGCCAGCAAAATGGCAAAAAGGCCCAGATCCTGGCAAACCGCTTGACTGAGGAAAAAATAACCCTTATAGATGTTGCCTTCATGACCGAGCCTTTACTCGAAGAGTTCCTGATTCTGGCAAACTTCCAGCTGAGGATGTAACCCTTACAGAATGACATTATGGCTCAATCCTTACTCCAACTGGACTGGAGGTGATCCCACCTGGCGCTGGAAGTAAGATAGGAAAAGGGGGGTAGAGAGGGGAAATGGGGGGTGAGAAGGGGCATGGGGAGATGAAATGGGGGGCCAGGAGGGTGTAGAGGGGGACATTGGGGGTGATGCGAGCATGGGGAGGTAAAGAAGGGGACAGATCAATAAAGAGATAGACATGGAGGTGAGGAGGATGGGAATGTGAAGAGAGAGTGCAGTGAATATAAGGGGGTGAAGAGAGGGACAGTGCAGTAAAGAGGGGGGTGAAGAGGGGAATGGGGTGGTAGAGGGGGACGTAGTGATGATGAGAGGGGACAGGGCAATGAAGGGGGGTAGAAGAGGGTGAAGATGGGGACATGGGGTGTAATTAGGGGATAGAAGAGGATACATTAGCTCCTAGGAGTGGAAGACTAGCAGTATTATTGTACGTGCTTAGGGCATATAGACAGTTTAGAGCAGTTCCTCAGCTAAGTGATGTGCCACCCCTTTCAACTGAACCCTACACAGAAACCCCAGCCCCCCCCTTTTTGCACCACACACGGGCCCCTGAAGGCTCTCATTCAAACCCCCACATAAAATACCCTCTGCTCCCCTCCTCTGGACACTACCACCTCTCCAAGATACACCATAAGAAGCAATGACTTGTATATACCTGGCAGGGTTGGAGAAGCCAGGCACCCATCACCGGACACACTAAAGGTGGAGCATCCAGAGCGGAGCCCATTCCACACACTGCACAGCGTCCTGACGGATACCGAAAGCCTAAGCGTTCTCTGATACCCGCCCACTGCTGATCACTGCATGCTCACTGGCCCCACAGACCCACCCTGGACACTGATTAGTCTACCATTGCCTGGACACATACACATTTACATGTTTCGCTGTGATTCTCGGGACACAAACATCGTGGGACAAATAGAAGACTGTCCTGGCAAAGTCTGAGACAATTGGCAGCTATCCATCTCTAAGGATATAACGTATATAACCCCCTGGTGGGGGTGGAGATGATCTCATCTCATGATCTCAAGGATATACAATATATACACACACAGCACAAGGCCGTGTTCACACTACGAGACGTTTCTTGGGGCTGCAGGTCCTCTGAGCTCCACAAGATGGGTATCTCATGTCTACCCAGACAGGAAGTCTCTATGAAAGATAGGAAGTGATGTCAGGACAGACAGGAAGAACTGTCAGGTATACATAGGAAGTTCCGGGTGAAAGGTGAGTCGGGAGGAAGTACAGAGGAGACATCGCTGGAAGAGGTAATAAGATCGTATCTTCTATTTACACCCAGTAACCCCCGTCATGTCCGTCCTCTTCCTCCATAGTCACTGTGATGTCTTTTATCTCCAGCAGATGATAATACACACATATATAGTGTGGAGACCTAGATTAACCCCTTCAGGGTCAGAATATTTCCCCATTTACAGGCCCGGAACCTTCTCTTCATTTTATCTGCGGCTTTTATTGGCTTAAATGATTTTTATATGGTGTGGGGGTTTATTTAGACATAAAGGGAACATGTCGGAAAATCAAAAACTAGCAAAACAGACTTTACGTAGAAATAGTAGTTTGTGATCCATCAAGCCAAAAGTAATCATAAAAACACCAAAATGAATGTTCCTCTGTATGTGTGATCACACTGGGGACCGTTCTTCCCTGATAGAAACCCTCATATTACCCCCATCCTTTTAGTGTACAACCAGTACAGTCCTCATCATGCTCTGATATCAGTTATTGGTCTACAGGAAACCTGTATACATCACATGACCAATGAGGATGGAGGAGGACCGGAGTCACATGACTGAGAGGATACTAAACCTCACCCTGGAGATCATCTACCTGCTGACCGGAGAGGTGAGGAGGATTCTGGGAGGTCACATGACATCACTCTTATCTCTATAAATAAAACACGGACCTGACCGGAGAGGTGAGGAGGATTCTGGGAGGTCACATGACATCACTCTTATCTCTATTAATAATACACAGACCTGACCAGAGAGGTGAGGAGGATTCTGGGAGGTCACATGACATCACTCTTATCTCTATTAATAATACACAGACCTGACCGGAGAGGTGAGGAGGATTCTGGGAGGTCACATGACATCACTCTTATCTCTATTAATAATACACAGACCTGACCGGAGAGGTGAGGAGGATTCTGGGAGGTCACATGACATCACTCTTATCTCTATTAATAATACACAGACCTGACCGGAGAGGTGAGGAGGATTCTGGGAGGTCACATGACATCACTCTTATCTCTATTAATAATACACAGACCTGACCGGAGAGGTGAGGAGGATTCTGGGAGGTCACATGACATCACTCTTATCTCTATTAATAATACACAGACCTGACCGGAGAGGTGAGGAGGATTCTGGGAGGTCACATGACATCACTCTTATCTCTATTAATAATACAGACCTGACCGGAGAGGTGAGGAGGATTCTGGGATTCTAACATGATATTCCTATTGGTTTTCCAATACAGAGATTTCCTCTTGTGAAGTCCGGTGATCACATGACCATCACAGTGCCTCCATGTGACTCCCTAAAACCTGAGAGACACAACATGGAGAAGATTCTAGAAGTCACCAAGAAGATGATGGAGCTGCTGACAGGAGAGGTGAGGAGGATTCTGGGACATTATCCAGTAACAGACAAGGGGTGTGTCTGGATGGTGACTGTATCATTGTGTGTGTCAGGTTCCTATAAGGTGTCAGGATGTCACTGTCTATTTCTCCATGGAGGAGTGGGAGTATTTAGAAGGACACAAGGATCTCTACAAGGACGTCATGATGGACAATCAGCCGCCCCTCACATCACCGGGTAAGAGGAGACTTTATTGTAAAGGAGAGAGCAGTACGGAGGCTCCACCTACATCCCCCATCATCTGATAAACACTTTTAGCCAGATTCAGGTAGAGATACGACGGCGTATCAGTAGATATGCCGTAGTAACTCCAAATCTGCGCTGTCGTATATTTAAGCGTATTCTCAAATTGAGATACGCTTAAATGTTGCCAAGATACGACCGCCGTCGCCGTCGTATCTTAGCTGTCTATTTACGCTGGCCACTAGGGGCATGTATGCTGATTTACACATAGAATACGTAAATCAGCAAGATACGCCTATTCACGAACGTACGCTTGCGCCGTTTATTCAAAACGTAATTTACGTGGGGTCATGCTTTATTACCATAAAACACGCCCACCTCTTCACAATTTGAATTAGGCGCGCTTATGCCGGCACATTTACGCTACGCCGCAAATACGTTTGTGAATCGGCGTATCTCCCTCATTTGCATATGTGCATAAAAAATCAATGGGAGCGGCAAATGCGCCCAGCGTAAATATGCGCCCAGGATACGACGGCGTAGGCAAGTTATGTCGGTCGTAGGAAGCCTATTTTTAGGCGTATCTCAGATTGTGGGCACGGTGCACAGATACGACGGCGCATAGTTACACTTACGCGGCGTATCTCAAGATACGCCGGCGGAAGTGCTTTGTGAATCCGGGCCTATGTATTCAGTCAGTATGTGTATTCCCTACAGATGGATCCAGTAATGGGAACCCACCAGAGAGATGTCCCCGTCCTCTGTATTCCCGGGATTCCACACAGGAAGGTCACACCATCCCCCACCATCATCAGGTAGATGAGGAACAATTATTGGTGGTTATGATTTATACACAAACATGTTTATTATAATGAATGTTTTATTATATATTCAGAGTGGAAACCTCGGGGATGATAATATTGATATTAAAGAAGAGTATAAAGAGGAGGATGAGGAGTATGGAGTGATGGGGGAGTTTTCAGAAGGACACAAGGATATGATGGAGCCACCTAATACCAGGAACTCCCCAGAGAGATGTCCCCGTCCTCTGTATTCCCGGGATTCCACACAGGAAGGTCACACCATCCCTCACTATTACAAGGTCGGTGGGAAGGAGCATCTAGAACACAAAAGTGACTCATGGAGATGATGAATGAACTCCGTACAAGATTTTATTATAATCTATCATTCTCTTGGTTTAGGGTGAAGATTTGATAGATATAAAAGTTGAGGTGAAATCAGAAGAAGAGACGTATGTGAGGGGTGATCAGCAGTCTATGGAGGAGGATGGAATAACGGGGACATTTATAGAGGAGGACACTCCTACAGAGATCAGCACAGGTGGGTCATTAACACTAAATCCATTCCTCCACCCATACTGCTCACTGATTGGTCCAGAGTAGGGCGGGGACTGGGTGATATCAGCCTGTAATCCCTTGGGTCTAGTGAGATCTCTGACAGAAGAATTCTCCTGGGGTTACTTGCTCTGTTATTTGGTGGCGGTGCCGGGTGGAGGGATATGTCTGTATAGTCTCAGACCCAAGTCACCATCAAAGGAAAAACACTGGTACTCCACAGCGAGATTCTCCCTGTGTTGCAATACCTCACCCAGGCCTGATACACCCCCGGGTCAACACCTGCAAGGCCATCACCAGGGTGGTGTTTTACTTCATCTGGAGCTCCAAAATGGACAGAGTGAAGCGGGCAGTTATGATCAAGGAACCTCTCAAGGGCGGTAAGAGTGTGCCTGACATCGCCACATTGCTGAGGGTGTTCTTTGCTTATAACTGCAGCCGCAGAACTTTGGTTGACAGAACTGTGGACTCTGGCGGTAACTCCATGTCCCGTTTTTTCCTCCTGCCTCTTTGGAGGTCACTTGAATGGGACAAATGGGATAGTTCAATCCCCTATAATTGGGACGCTCCTTGGTATTACTTGGATACTTTTAAGTTTATCAAGGAGCTGGGGCTGCATGGAGTTAAGTCCGACTTGTGGAAACCAAAAAAACTATCCACAAGTTGATTAAAGCATCGGACATTCTTCAGACTGTTCCAGGCCTCCCTTCAGCCACTTGCAAAGTGTCTAGAGGAATGTTTCTTCAAAGAGACTCACCAACAGGCACAAAGATCTGGCATGGATGGAAATCCAAGGGGGATTGCCGCTCAGGACATTCATGCATGCCAGAAACCTGTGCAAATACAGGCACTGCCCCTTTTGTATCATCCAGGAGGAAACTGCTTTGCATGTTTTCAGGGAGTGCCCCTTTGCACAGGGCCCGTTGAGGGCCTTGGAACCTGAACGTAAAGACTTTGTACCACAGACTGCTATTACACACTTTGGTGTGTTAAACGGACTCTTCTGTGGAACTCATTCACAGGAGGACATTGACAGTGCCTGGCAGGTGCCGTGCTGCTTTAAGAACACGTTATGGTGCGCCAGAAAGCGCCTCATCCACCAGCAGGAGAAGATGTCCATCAAGGACTGTCACAGACTGACTCTCCCCTTGCATCCTTTGGCAGTTCAATAAAGCTTCGGACCTGTGAACCCCCCCCCCCCCCCCCATCACACCCATTGGAATGCTATTTGACAGTATATGACTTGACATTCTGTTACATGTTTTTGAAGAACTGCTTTCAGAGTAACGTGGCGTCATGCATGATGTGATGTTTCGGGGTACCTTACTCTACACAACACATCGGGCATCATACCGCAGGATGAATGTCATTTATTTGTATGCTTGGAACTGTATTGTTATGTAGTGTATTCATGCGCTGCGTCGCAGTACAGAGTGGAATGTACTCTGTTAAAGTATTTGTTTTTTGTATATTTTCTTGCAAAATAAAGTATACATTTTCAACCAAAAAATGAATGATAGAGGGGGTGGGGACACTCGTCCTATAATCCCCTCATCACTGTCACTCCTATAAAAGACAGTTCTCGTTGTTTCCTCACTCTCTGACTAAAGCCTCGTACACACGCACGGTTTTCTCGGCAAGAACCAGCAAGAAAACTGCTGGCAGAGCTTTCTTGCTGAGTAAACCGAGCGTGTGTACGAGGCTTTGAAGTTTCTCGTCAAGAAAACTGCCCAGAATCTCGATGAGAAAAATAGAGAATCTGCTCTCTATTTTCTCATTGTGATTCTCGGCAGTGTTTTCCTGCTGAGGAACCCGAGCGTCTGTATACTTACCTGTCGCCGTGGAAACCCACGCATGCTCAAAATGACATTGACGCATGCGCGGTAGCTTCCAAGGCATAGGTAGGGTGTAGCAAGATGCCGGCGATGGCATCGAATGTGACGAGCGCATGCTCATCGTAGTCGATGACGTCACCGCGTTCGTGCCATTCAAAAGAACGGCGGTTCTTTTGAATGGAGTGTGCGTACACTCAGCCGGCAAGAGATTCTGGGTACAGGGCTTGAGGTCCATGATTAAAGAAATTATCTGGTAGGAGATCAGAGGAGCCATTTACTAGTTACCTTGAAGGGGGAATTGTAAGATCCTCAGAGACAAAGCTGCCTGATGTGGGCGGAGTCCTGGTTTAGGGGAACCAATCAGCTCATGTCTAGTAATAATCTTTGTATTTCTATTTTAGTAGATGGACGGGAGATGAGGAAAACCTCAGAGGATTGTCTCACTTTGTCTCCAGACTGTAAAGTAGAAGATGAGGACATCACACAGTATAGTCCAGGAGAAAACCCGACTACCTCAAATGTCCATCCGGCACCACACAGAGTAGAGGAACCTCAGACTGTGTGGGACGGTGCCGGACCATCGTATTCCTCTTATCCCGAGAAACCTCAGACTGTGCGGGACGGTGCCGGACCATCGTATTCCTCTTATCCTGAGGAACCTCAGACTGTGCGGGACGGTGCCGGACCATCGTATTCCTCTTATCCTGAGGAACCTCAGACTGTGCGGGACGGTGCCGCTCTTCCAACAGATAAGAGTTTTCCCTGTACGGAGTGCGGCAAACGTTTTTCACAAAAGTGGCATCTTTCCGTACATCAGAGATCTCACATGGGGGAGAAACCGTTTTCCTGTCCTGAGTGTGGGAAATGTTTTTCAGATAAATCCTATCTTTCCATACATCAGAGATCTCACACGGGGGAGAAGCCGTATTCCTGTAATGAGTGCGGGAAATGTTTTTCAGTGATCTCCAATCTTTACAGACATCACAGATTGCACACAGGGGAGAAGCCGTATTCCTGTTCTGAGTGCGGAAAATGTTTTTCAGATAGATCCAATTTTTATGCACATCAGAGATTGCACACGGGGGAGAAGCCGTATTCCTGTTCTGAGTGCGGGAAATGTTATTCAGATAAGTCCAGTTTTAAAAAACATCAGAGATTGCACACGCAGGATAATCTGTATTCCTGTTTTGAGTGTGGAAAATGTTTTTCAGAGAAGTCTCAACTTTATAGACATGAGATTTTGCACTTGGATAGGAAGACCTATTCCTGTCCCGAGTGTGAGAACGTTTTTCTTAATAAATCCTCCCTACTGAAACATCAGAGATCTCACGCGGGTGATAAGCCGTATACCTGTCCTGTGTGCGAGAAAAGTTTTGTCCACAAGTACGATCTTACCCTACATCAGAGAACTCACACGGGGGAGAAGCCGTATTTCTGTCCCGAGTGTGGGAAATGTTTCTCAAGGATATCCAGTCTTTACAAGCATCAGAGATTGCACACGGGGGAGAAGCCAGAGTGAAGGAATTGTCTTCTTGTACATGAGGGATCCCACACAACCCTCGAGGTGTATTAGTGAGTGCGGGAAATGTCTTGTATATGAATGTTGCTGGACATGTGGGGAAGAAGCACACCCTGATATACACCTCAGATATACTCCATGGCTGATCTTCATCATGTAAGAAACACTTCATAAGGAGATCAGAGATCACCAAAGACGTGGATAAAGTGTTGTACCGTGTTGGCCATTGATAGCAGGAGAAAAATAAAAATGGAGTCATTCCCTCTCATTGGCTGAGTACATTTTGTGGTGTGGAGACTTAAAGGTCTATTATTCTCTTGCAAGAGGTCTGTTTTCTTAAGTCGTCTTCCAGGACGAAACACGTTAACGGAGTGATGCGGACGGTGGCGATGACTGCCCTGTAGGTATTGACGCTATTCCCCTCTCTCTGTAACCCTGGAAATGGGGGGGGGGACAAGTAGTTCCTCACTTCCGGTTCTGCCCCTTTGTGTACCTGGCCACCAGTGACCAGAAAAGTAGCCGATCAAACCGATCTGTATGTGGTCGGCTACATGGGAGGCCAGAGGAGAGATTTGGGATCTAAAAGACCCCCGATCTCTCCATAAAGAGGACCTATCATGGCCCATGCTGTCACAAGGGATGTTTTTCATCCCTTGTGATAGCAATAAAGTTAGTGTAAAAAAATATTTTGGTATAAAATAAATTAATAATAATAAAAAATTTAAAGCACCCCTCCCACTGTGCTTACACGCAAATGCAAACACATACTTTGCATTTTTTTTATGTCACACGGCATCTGCGCAGAGGCTTTTTAAACGCAAATGTTTTGGAAAAAATACCCTTTAACCAATTCAGCCCCTTGATTGTTTTCAGAGACGGCAGGAGGGGAAGTTTACCCCCCGTCCCACTTTCCTCCGGGGCTTTTACCAGCTCGCCTGTGCTTTTCGGCAAGCTGGCGGCAGATTGTCCCGGGTCATCTCTATGACTTTCAGAGGCCTGGCACAACGTTATGACGCCACTTCCGGCCCTGGCAGTTATAAACACCACCGTGTGTTCGGCTGGGAAGCCTGAGATCTTTTATTTTTATCTCAAGCTATCCAGCCTGTAGAAGAGATGTGGGGTCTTATAGACATGTCCAACTTTCCAACCAGCAGGGAATGGACTTAGCAAGATACTCTCCCCATGTTGAGGGCTTGTGGTCTTATATGGTTCAGGAGGAAGATATACGCACTCCCCACTTCCCATCCTCCATTGTCCAATCAATAGGCATGCTCAGATGGTCTGCTATGGATCTATGGGAAGTACACCACACTTTTTCTTCCTCTTAAAATCTAGTATGAATTGTTTTTTAGGGGGAATTGGCACTGGCAGTTACTGGCCCTCTAAACAACCAGCCTGAGCGGGAAGTTGCCATATTTCTCAGTGAAGGCAAAACTGTATTAAGAGAATCAACTCAGCCGAACACCCATTTAGTCCTACCATTCGCTGAACCCATAAACAAGTTAATTCTGTCTGAGCATGCGTTCATTCCAAGCCTGCTGCTCAGTGTAGTGGTCCCTTACATTGGTGACCGATGGGAGAAGGACCCCTTATATCAGTGGTCAGTGTAGTGGTCCCTTACATTGGTGATCGATGGGAGAAGGACCCCTTATATCAGTGGTCAGTGTAGTGGTTCCTTACATTGGTGACCAATAGGAGAAGGACCCCTTATATCAGTTGTCAGTGTAGTGATCTCTTACATTGGTGACCAATAGGAGAAGGACCCCTTATATCAGTTGTCAGTGTAGTGATCTCTTACATTGGTGACCAATGGGAGAAGGACCCCCTTATATCAGTGGTCAGTGTAGTGTACACATTCACAGAGTGAAGAGGAGGACATTGGGGTGATGCGGCCATGGGGAGGTAAAGAGGAGGAGGGGTGGAGAAGGAAGGATATAGAGGAGTGAAGAATGGGGGTGGGGGGGTTAGGAGGAAGATGTGAGGGTGAAGAGGGAATTGGTTAGGTGAAGAGGGGCAGGGCAGTCACAGGGGTGAAGAGGGGAGATGAAAAGGGGGAAAGGGGAGTGGGGGGTGAAGAGGGAAGTACAGAGGGAATGTTAAGAAGGGGACAGTGTACCGAGTATGGTGAAGAGGGGGAAAGATGGGGAAGTGAAGAAGGGGACATAGAGATGAAGATAGGAGGCAGGGCAATGAAAGGGGGTAGTAGAGGGTAAAGAGTAGGGTGAGGATGGTGACATGGGGTGTAATTAGGGGATGGGGAAGCATTGAAGAGGATACATAGGGGTATTTGCAACTAGGAGTGGATGGCTAGCAGTATTATTTTAGGTGCTCAGGGTAGATAGGTAGTTGAAAGCCCTTCCCCAGCTAGGTGATAGGGATATATAAAAAGCCACCCTCACCCTTCCACCAGGACACCACACAGCGACCCCAGTCCCCCCTCTTTGTACCACACACAGGGTCCCTGATGATTCTCATTCAACCCCCCTCTACACACAATGCCCTCCGCTTCCCTAATTCGGACACTACCACCTCTCAGGGACTGGGATATACCGTGAGAAGCCATGACTTGTATAGACCTGGCAGGGTTGGAGAAGCCAGGCACTCATCACCGGACACCCCACAGGGGGCGCATCCAGAGCGGAGCCCATTCCACACACTGTGCACAGCTTCCTGATGGATCCTGAGAGCAGGAAAACCTCTGCCTGAGCGTTCTCTGATACCCACCCACTGCTGAACACTTCTTGCTCATTGGCCACTTACAAGACCCATCCTGGACACTGATTGGTCCACCTGGACACAAACTCATTTACATGTGATTTCTGGGACACTGCCCGGGACAAAGACATCATGGGACACAGTTGCCAACTATCCATCTATAAGGATATACAGTACATACACACACACAGAACAAGGCCGTGTTCACACCACTAGAAGGCTCTCGAAGCTGCAGTTCCTCTGATCTCACTTCTACCCAGACAGGAAGTCTCTATGGAATACAGGAAGTGATGTCAGCTACAGACAGGATGTTCCAGGTGTGAGGTGAGTGGGAAAGAAGTAGGGAGGAGACATCGCTGGAAGATGCAGTAGAGGAGGTAATAAGATCTTATCTTCTATTTACACCCAGTAATCCCGTCATGTCCGTCCTCTTCCTCCATAGTCACTGTGACGTCTTTTATCTCCAGCAGATGATAATACACACATATATAGTGTGGAAATGTAGATTAACCCCTTCAGGGTCAGAACATTCGCCCACTTATAGGGCCGGAACATTCTCTTCATTTTATCAGTGGCTTTTAATGGCTTATATGACTTTTATTTGTGGGGGATAGGGGGTTAATTATAAATAAAGGGAATAGTATTTGTCTTTCTATGTCGGAAGACCCCCCCATACACCCGCATCCTAATATTGTACAACCAGAACAGTCCTCATCATTCTGTCTTATAAATTATTGGTCTACAGGAAACCTGTATAGATCACATGACCAAAGAGGATGGAGAAGGACCGGAGTCACATGACTGAGAGGATACTAAACCTCACCCTGGAGATCATCTACCTGCTGACCGGAGAGGTGAGGAGGATTCTGGGAGGTCACATGACATCACTCTTATCTCTTTTAATAATACAGACCTGACCAGAGAGGTGAGGAGGATTCTGGGAGGTCACATGACATCACTCTTATCCCTATTAATAATACAGACCTGACCGGAGAGGTGAGGAGGATTCTGGGAGGTCACATGACATCACTCTTATCCCTATTAATAATACAGACCTGACCGGAGGGGTGAGGAGGATTCTGGGAGGTCACATGACATCACTCTTATCCCTATTAATAATACAGACCTGACCGGAGGGGTGAGGAGGATTCTGGGAGGTCACATGACGTCACTCTTATCTCTATTAATAATACACAGACCTGACCGGAGAGGTGAGGAGGATTCTGGGAGGTCACATGACATCACTCTTATCTCTATTAATAATACACAGACCTGACCAGAGAGGTGAGGAGGATTCTAGGAGGTCACATGACATCACTCTTATCTCTATTAATAATACACAGACCTGACCAGAGAGGTGAGGAGGATTCTGGGATTCTAACATGATATTCCTATTGGTTCCTCAATACAGAGATTTCCTCTTGTGAAGTCAGGTGATCACATGACCATCACAGTGCCTCCATGTGACTCCCTAAAACCTGATAGACACAACATGGAGAAGATTCTAGAAGTCACCAAGAAGATGATGGAGCTGCTGACAGGAGAGGTGAGGAGGATTCTGGGAATTCTGGGACATTATCCAGTAACAGACAAGGGGTGTGTCTGGATGGTGACTGTATCATTGTGTGTGTCAGGTTCCTATAAGGTGTCAGGATGTCACTGTCTATTTCTCCATGGAGGAGTGGGAGTATTTAGAAGGACACAAGGATCTCTACAAGGACGTCATGATGGACAATCAGCCGCCCCTCACATCACCGGGTAAGAGGAGACTTTATTGTAAAGGAGAGAGCAGTACGGAGGCTCCACCTAGATCCCCCATCATCTGATAAACACATAGAAACAATGTATTCAGTCAGTGTGTGTGTTTCCTACAGATGGATCCAGTAATGGGAACCCACCAGAGAGATGTCCCCGTCCTCTGTATTCCCGGGATTCCACACAGGAAGGTCACACCATCCCCCACCATCATCAGGTAGATGAGGAACAATCACTGATAGTATCATTAGGATCTGTACATTATCTGCATTGTTACCATTGATGTCATTTTTATTCTATATTCAGAGTGGAAAGCTGAGAGATCCTAAAGTTGAGGTTAAAGAAGAGATAAAAGAGGAGGATGATGAGGATGGGGCGATGGAGGAAAAACACAAAGATCTGTACCAGGACACCATGGTGGAGTCATCCAGCTACAGAAACCCACCAGAGAGATGTCCCCGTCCTCTGTATTCCCGGGATTCCACACAGGAAGGTCACACCATCCCCCACTGTTACAAGGTCGGTGGGGCAGGGCATCTAGAACATGGACTGGTGGAGATGATGTGTGGATTTTGTATGTAAGTTTATATCTTACAGATGATCTTCTCTCTCATTCTCTTGGTTTAGAGTGGAGATCCAATCGATATAGAATTTGAGGTGAAATCAGAAGAAGAAGAGATGTATGTGAGGGATGATCAGCAATCTATGGAGGAGGATGGAATAACGGGGACATTTATAGAGGAGGACACTCCTACAGAGATCAGCACAGGTGGGTCATTAACACTAAATCCATTCCTCCACCCATACTGCTCACTGATTGGTCCAGAGTAGGGCGGGGACTGGGTGATATCAGCCTGTAATCCCCTGGTCACTTTCCTGAGCTGTGTTCCCCGTCCTGTATTCCTGTATTTCTCTCGGATAATCTTCCTTCTCTGTGCTGAAGACACAATTTATGTCTCTAGACTGGATTTATGGAGATTCTGGGGTTCAGCTGGCAGCAAAATGTTGATTTTCACCATAGGGTTTGCTTGACCTAGACACCTGGGGTATGTACCTTGGGTCTTCTGCCCCATGCCCGGGTCTAGTGAGATCTCTGACAGAAGAATTCTCCCGGGTTACTTGCTCTGTTATTTGCTGGCTGTGCGGGGTGGAGGCATATGTCTGTATAGTCTCAGACCCAAGTCACTGAGTGCAGTCTCAGGAGATGGGAGGCAGCGGTGTGGGATCTCTGCAACTTGTCTCCAGTAATCATTTCACCCACCACTGATTACTGAACTTCAATATCATGAGTCCTGACCCCTGCACTATATACTCTATGTTGTACATTACATACTCCTGACCCCTGAACTATATACTCTATATTGTACATTACATACTCCTGACTTCTGCTCTCTCCCCTCCACCCTCTGCTATATATACACATAATATGTATTCTTTTTTGTTACACCCATTTCCTACCAGCTTGACATTTTATATCGGATGATGTGATTGGAGCACAGACTTTTACATGTTGATAATAATGTAATAACATCCTCCAACTTTGGAACATTAAACATTAAGAGATTGTAACGGAACGTCCTACAATCCGCTTGAGTGCTTCCGTCATATACCGCTTCCTATCAGTCTGGATATAGATATCAGATATTCCAGATGCTCTCAAGCACACAATGAGACAAGACTTGTTTGTCTGCTGAACATGGAGTGTTTATTAGAACCAAGAATACAACCTTATACTGTATACAGTTTAAAGAGGAGGTAACCAGAACATAAATTAACATGAGCTAATTAACTAATCATTTACCCAGACTAGGCCACTCATACATATGACCTTTCAGGGTAGATGTCATGTCTCCTCGCTCACCTGCTATACAATACACATTATCATAAGTGTAAACACAGGACATCTTCACACAATAGCAGAGTCAATTAGCACAGAGAACAGACAGATGGCTGGAGGGGATGGCATTCAGTCCAATCCAAATGTCTCTGTCCCAGGTGAGTCTGTCACATTTCTCCCCCATCAAAGGTCGACAAACAAGGTCCCAGACCTCCACCTGGTCTGGACATGCGTTAGTCGGACAAAGTGAACTCACATAGTCTGTCCGCATGACCTCCAATCTTGGCTGCAAGGAGTAGTTCACACCAGTAGGTGTGGGGCAAAGGTCATTGACTCTCTGTCCTGTTGCCAGTTGATTTTGATGGAAAAGTCATGGAGGGGGGCACGGGCAGGGGGGAATATTAGTAACTCAGTTTTAGGGAGATTTCGCTTAACCACTTGAGCCCCAGACCATATTGCTGGTCAATAACCGGGCCACTTTTTGCGATTCGGCACTGCATCGCTTTAACTGACAATTGCGTGGTCGTGCGACGTGGCTCCCAAACAAAAATTGGCGTCCTTTTTTTCCCACAAATAGAGCTTTCTTTTGGTGGTATTTGATCACCTATAAACAAAAATAAAGCGACAATTTTGAAAAAAAATAATATTTTTTACTTTTTGCTATAATAAATATCCCCCAAAAATATATATATATAAAAATAAAAAATGTTTTCCTCAGTTTAGGCCGATACGTATTCTTCTACATATTTTTCGTAAAAAAACAAAAACGCAATAAGTGTTTATTGATTGGTTTGCGCAAAAGTTATAGCGTCTACAAAATAGGGGATAATTTTATGGCATTTGTTTTTTTTTTACTAGTAATGGTGGCGATCAGTGATTTTTATCGGTACTGCGACATTATGGTGGACACTTCGGACACATTTTTGGGAACATTGGCATTTTTAGAGCGATCAGTGCTATAAAAATGCATTGATTACTATAAAAATGCCACTGGCAGGGAAGGGGTTAACACTAGAGGGCGAGGAAGGGGTTAAGTATGTTCCCTGGGTGTGTTCCAATTAAAGGGGGGTGGACTGACTTGGGTAAATGACAGATTGCTGTTCATACATTGTATGAACAGACGATCAGGCATTTCTCCCCCTGACAGGACCGGGAGCTGTGTGTTTACACACACAGCTCCCGGTTCTCGCTCTATAACGAGCGATCGTGGGTGCCCGGCGGTGATCGCGCCCGCCGGGCACGCATGTCGACGTCAGGGGCGAGCGCACCTCCGGTGGCGCGTGCCCGCCCCTATTGGCTGAACGGCAAGATGACGTAGATCTACGTGATCTTGCCCAGCAGAGCTGACCTGCCGCCGTATAACTGTTAAGGAAGTGGTGGGACATCCATGCTGATATGTCAGTTAGTAAGGCGAGAGGATACTGAAGGAGTCAGGTGAGGAGGATCTATCTGTCTACTCACCTCACTTGTTACCTTGAGGGGGGAATTGTAAGATCCTCAGAGACAAAGACGTCTGATGTGGGCGGAGTCCTGGTTTAGGGGAACCAATCTGCTCATGTCTAGTGATAATCTTTGTATTTCTATTTTAGTAGATGGACGGGAGATGAGGAAAACCTCAGAGGATTGTCTCACTTTGTCTCCAGACTGTAAAGTAGAAGATGAGGACATCACACAGTATAGTCCAGGAGAAAACCCGACTACCTCAAATGTCCATCCGGCACCACACAGTGTAGATGGACCATCGTATTCCTCTTATCCCGAGGAACCTCAGACTGTGCGGGATGGTGCCGGACCATCGTATTCCTCTTATCCTGAGGAACCTCAGACTGTGCGGGACGGTGCCGGACCATCGTATTCCTCTTATCCTGAGGAACCTCAGACTGTGCGGGACGGTGCCGGACCATCGTATTCCTCTTATCCTGAGGAACCTCAGACTGTGCGGGACGGTGCCGGACCATCGTATTCCTCTTATCCTGAGGAACCTCAGACTGTGCGGGACGGTGCCGGACCATCGTATTCCTCTTATCCCGAGGAACCTCAGACTGTGCGGGACGGTGCCGGACCATCGTATTCCTCTTATCCTGAAGAACCTCAGACTGTGCGGGACGGTGCCGGACCATCGTATTCCTCTTATCCTGAGGAACCTCAGACTGTGAGGAACGGTGCTGTCCTTTCAACAGATAAGAGTTTGGGGGAGAAGCCATTTTCCTGTAATGAGTGCGGAAAATGTTTTTCACAGAAGTGGCATCTTTCCGTACATCAGAGATCTCACATGGGGGAGAAGCCATTTTCCTGTAATGAGTGCGGGAAATGTTTTTCAGTGAGCTCCCATCTTTACAGACATCACAGATTGCACACGGGGGAGAAGCCGTATTCCTGTCCTGAGTGCGGAAAATGTTTTTCAGATAAATCCAATTTTTATGCACATCAGAGATTGCACACGAGTGATAAGCCGTATTCCTGTCCTGAGTGCGGGAAATGTTTTTCACAGACATCCAGTCTTTACACACATCAGAGATCTCACACGAGGGAGAAGCCGTATTGCTGTACTGAATGTGGGAAAAGTTTTATATATGAATCAAGGCTTGTCATACATCGGAGATCTCACACGGGTGAGAAGCCGTATTCCTGTCCTGAGTGCGGGAGATGTTTTTCACAGAAGTGCAGTCTTAACAGACATCAGCGATCACACACGGGGGAGAAGCAACTTTTCTGTCCTGACTGAGAGAATTGTTCCTCACTGAAGTCCTGTCTTCCTGTACATCAGGGGTCCCACACAACCCTCGAGGTGTATTAGTGAGTGCGGGAAATGTCTTGTATATGAATGTTGCTGGACATGTGGGGAAGAAGCACACCCTGATATACTCCATGGCTGATCTTCATCATGTAAGAAACACTTCATAAGGAGATCAGAGATCACCAAAGACATGGATGAAGTGTTGTACCGTGTTGGCCATTGATAGCAGGAGAAAAATAAAAATGGAGTCATTCCCTCTCATTGGCTGAGTACAGTTTGTGGTATGGAGACTTAGAGGTCTATTATGAAATAGGAAACAATTAGTTGATCGAATGTGGCACACATTCGACCAATCAGGACAAATATCAGATCATTGACTTCGATAGTGGCAATAATCTGGCACTGGGGGATTGTACCCTGTTTTGGCCACTAGATGGAGCTGACCGTCATAGGAAATCAAAACATGGCCAGAATTTGTCACAGCTGGGCAAATGCTTGTCACATTCGTTCAACAAACTTTCTATAATTAGCCTTCTTTAGTTTCCTTCGTCAGACGCAGTTTACTACAAATTACTGAGATCATCATCATGCACTTATGAGTTTAGTAGACATCGGAGAATATAAGTTAACCACTTGCCGCCAAAGGTAATTAAATGGACGTCCTCGGGTTTCAGTGGTTATTCCGGGATGGTGGGGGCAATACAGACATTATCCCGGTATGGGTCTTTTCAGCCGGGGATTCTAAGTAAGACAGAAGTGACCTAAATGACTAATTAGTAGGGTTGTCCCGATACCGATACTAGTATCGGGACCGATACCGAGCATTTGCGCGAGTACTTGTACTCGCACAAATGCTCCCGATGCCTTACCCAATACCTGGTTGGCGGGTAGAGTCAGTGGCCGGAGAGGGTGGGAGCAGTCAGTGGCTGGAGAGGGTGGGCGGAAGTCAGGCTTCTTTATTTAGAAGTGACACAGCAATGCGCTCCTGTCCAGCCAGATTCTCAGCACCCGCCCGCACTCCCGCAGCATCGCTCGCTGCCGCTTGTGACACTGGAGCCGGGGATGGAAAGCTTTTCCTAGGCGGCTCCTTCCCGACTCTGACGTGTCTTACAGGTCACGAGGAGGGGCAGCTCTCTCACTGGATTGAGCCGCGCTGTATCTGAGGTCTGTGTTCGTAGGGGTGTGTTTTAAAGTGTGCTAATTGTACAGGAAGGGGGATGGGTTTCTGTGCTTGGAGAGGGAAGACATTCCTGCACCCTGAATCCACCTGCACCCTACACCCACCTGCACCCTGCACCTACCTGCATGCTGCACCCTGCACCCACCTGCAATCTGTACCCACCTACACCCACTGCCCACCTGCACCCATCAGTGCCCACAAGTGCCACCTATCAGTGCAATCAGTGGCACCTATTAGTGCCCATCAGCGCCAGCTAGTCAGTGCCCACAAGTGCCGCCTATCAGTGCCAGCCAGCAGTCAGTGCCCAAAAGTGCCACCTGTCAGTGCCAGGCACCTGTCAGTGCCACCTATCAGTCCCCATCTGTCAAACTGTCACGTGACATTGAAAAAAAAAGTATCAGCAATCTGTATCGGAGAGTACTTGAAAAAAAAGTATTGGTACTTAAAAAAGTGGTATCGGGACAACCCTACTAATTAGCCACTTCTGCGGGTGGGAGAAGGGGGTCACTCGCCACTCCAGGCTCTCATGTCCAATTGTGATGCAGCTGGCGGTGATAGCGGTCCTGTACAAAGAGAGGACCTTGCGTCGTTCTCCTCTCTCTGTAACCATGGAAACCGGGAGTGACAAGAAGATCTTGGTCATCAGTCAAATGATGTTTGGATTGGGTTATCTAGTTACACATTTTAGGGCTCTAAGCAGTCCTTGCCACCTCTTTTAAAAAGCGATCCGTGGTGGATCACTTTTCAGAGGGTGGTTGACAAGCCGCTGGGAAGCAATAGGTTACCTCTTCATCACAGGTTGTAATACTGAAAAGCGGGGTGCAAAGAGGGTTATGGGTGATGAGGAGGTGATGTGAAGGAAGAGGAGGTGGAGATGGTTACAGAAGGATGAAAAGGAGGACATAGGGGTGATAAAGGTGATGGGGGAGGGTGTTAAAAGGGGAACAGAAGGATAAGGAGATGAAGAAGGGGAAGGTAAACAGGGTGGTCAGGGGAGGGTAAAAATGGGGATAGGTGATCGGGGTGAGAAGTGGGAAAAGGGGGTTAATAGGGGAAGGGAAGGTGGAGAGAAGGACAGGAGGGTGAAGAGAGGGAAAGGGGGATGGGGAGGTGAAGAGTGGAAATGGAGAGGAATAAGTCAGATTGGGAAGTGAAAAGAGGACCAGTAGAGTGAAGAAGGGGACATTGGGGTGATGCAGGCACGTGAGGCGAAGAGGGGGGCAAGCTGGTGAAGAGTGGTTGGGGGTAAAGGGGGCCAGGAGAGTGAAGAGGAGGACATTGGGGTGATGCGGCCATGGAGAGGTAAAGAGGAGGAGGGGGGTAAAAAAGGAGAAGGAAGGATATGGAGGAGTGAAGAATGGGAGGGTGGGGGAGTTAGGAGGGAGATGTGAGGGTGAAGAGGGAATTGGTTAGGTGAAGAGGGGCAGGGCAGTAAAGAGTGGAAGGAAGGGGAGTGAGTGGGGGGAGAAGAGGGAGATACAGAAGTAGAGAGGGAAGGTTAAGAGGGGGACAGTGTACTGAATATGGCAAAGAGGGGGGAAGATGGGGTGGGTGAAGATGGGGATGAGGTAGTGAAGAAGGGGACATAGAGAGGAGGCAGGGCAATGAAAGGGGGTATTAGAGGGTGAAGAGTAGGGTGAGGATGGTGACATGGGGTGTAATTAGGGGATGGGGGGATTGAAGAGGATACATAGGGTTATTTGCAACTAGGAGTGGACGGCTAGCAGTATTATTTTAGGTGCTCAGGGCAGATAGGTAGTTGAGAGCATTTCCCCAGCTAAGTGAAGGGACCTAGAAAAGGCCACCCTCACCCTTCCACCAGGGCACCACACAGCACCCCCAGTCCCCCCTTCTTGCACCACACACAGGACCCTTGATGACTCTCATTCAAACCCCCCTACACACAATGCCCTCCGCTTCCCTATTCCGGACACTACCACCTCTCAGGGACTGGGATATACCGTGAGAAGCCATGACTTGTATAGACCTGGCAGGGTTGGAGAAGCCAGGCACTCATCACCGGAAACCCCACAGGGGGCGCATCCAGAGCGGAGCCCATTCCACACACTGTGCACAGCTTCCTGATGGATCCTGAGAGCAGGAAAACCTCTGCCTGAGCGTTCTCTGATACCCACCCACTGCGGATCACTGCTTGCTCATTGGCCACTTACAAGACCCATCCTGGACACTGATTGGTCCACCTGGACACAAACTCATTTACATGTGATTTCTGGGACACTGCCCGGGACAAAGACATCATGGGACACAGATGCCAACTATCCATCTATAAGGATATACAGTAGGGTGACCAGACATCCCCGGTTTCTGGGGACAGTCCCCTGATTGAGGACACTGTCCCCGGACCAAGTCGGTCCCCGGTTTTGTCCCTGGATTGGATTTGAACTGGGCCTGGGGCAATTGCAAAGACAGTCAGTGCAGAATTAATAAAAAAAAATCTAAATTACACACCCCCGCTCCTACAAGCTTATGGGGGTGTATTTTTTTCTGTGCCCCTTTTTGATGATCATGTGCTGGTCGGGGCGGAGGGAATATTTCTTCCATTTCGGGTACATGCCCATTCAGCTCCTCTTGCATGTTCTTCTGCCTTGGCTCAAGTCCCGGCCAGCCGCCTGCCCGTTTATCTTCTTGCCTTCCCTGGCGGAGTGATCTTCCTCCGCACTCCACCCAGTATTAGCCGGGGCCAGGAGCATAAGACTTGACAGGCTGTGAGGCGGACAGCGGCTGTGACGGGCAGAGAGTCGCTGATTGCCACCATTACTAGTAAAAAAAAAAACTATGTCCCCAGATTTTATTTTAAAAATCTGGTCACCTTAATATACAGTACATACACACACAGAACAAAGCCGTGTTCACACTACGAGACGTTGCTCGGGGCTGCAGTTCCTCTGAGATCCACAAGGTAGTGATCTCACTTCTACCATAGAGACAGGAAGTCCCTATGGAAGACAGGAAGTGATGTCGGGCATGGACAGGAAGTTCCAGGTGAGAGGTGAGTCGGGAGGAAGTAGAGAGAAGACATTGCTGGAATATGCAGCAGAGGAGGTAATAAGATCTTATCTTCTATTTACACCCAGTAACCCCGTCATGTCCGTCCTCTTCCTCCATAGTCACTGTGACGTCTTTTATCTCCAGCAGATGATGATACACACATATATAGTGTGGAAACCTAGATTAACCCCTTCAGGGCCAGAACATTCCCCCACTTACTGGGGGAGTATTTAGAAATAAAGGGAATCGTATTTGTATTTCTTTGTCGGAAGATCAAAAACTAGCAAAATTGACTTTACATAGAAAGGAGTTTGTGATCCATCAAGCCAAGTAAGAGGCTCCCAGATCACATAAACACCAAAAGGAATTTTCATCTGTGTGTAATCCCACTGGGGACCGTTTTTCCCTGATAGAAACCCTCATTTTATCCCCCCATACATCCCATTCTAATATTATGCAACCAGTACAGTCGACATAATTCTAATCAATTATTGGTCTACAGGAAACCTGTATAGATCACATGACCAATGAGGATGGAGGAGGACCGGAGTCACATGACTGAGAGGATACTAAACCTCACCCTGGAGATCATCTACCTGCTAACCGGAGAGGTGAGGAGGATTCTGGGAGGTCACATGACATCACTCTTATCTCTATTAATAAAACACAGACCTGACCGGAGAGGTGAGGAGGATTCTGGGAGGTCACATGACATCACTCTTATCTCTATTAATAAAACACAGACCTGACCGGAGAGGTGAGGAGGGTTCTGGGAGGTCACATGACATCACTTTTATCTCTATTAATAATACACAGACCTGACCGGAGAGGTGAGGAGGATTCTGGGAGGTCACATGACATCACTCTTATCTCTATTAATAATACACAGACCTGACCGGAGAGGTGAGGAGGATTCTGGGAGGTCACATGACATCACTCTTATCTCTATTAATAATACACAGACCTGACCGGAGAGGTGAGGAGGATTCTGGGAGATCACATGACATCACTCTTATCTCTATTAATAATACAGACCTAAACGGAGAGGTGAGGAGGATTCTGGGAGTCTAACATGATATTCCCATTGGTTCTCCAATACAGAGATTTCCTCTTGGGAAGTCCGGTGATCACCTGACCATCACAGTGCCTCCATGTGACTCCCTAAAACCCGAGAGACACAACATGGAGAAGATTCTAGAAGTCACCAAGAAGATGATGGAGCTGCTGACAGGAGAGGTGAGGAGGATTCTGGGACATTATCCAGTAACATACAAGGGGTGTGTCTGGATGGTGACTGTATCATTGTGTGTGTCAGGTTCCTATAAGGTGTCAGGATGTCACTGTCTATTTCTCCATGGAGGAGTGGGAGTATTTAGAAGGACACAAGGATCTCTACAAGGACGTCATGATGGAGAATCAGCCGCCCCTCACATCACCGGGTAAGAGGAGACTTTATTGTAAAGGAGAGAGCAGTACGGAGGCTCCACCTAGATCCCCCATCATCTGATAAACACATAGAAACAATGTATTCAGTCAGTGTGTGTGTTTCCTACAGATGGATCCAGTAATGGGAACCCACCAGAGAGATGTCCCCGTCCTCTGTATTCCCGGGATTCCACACAGGAAGGTCACACCATCCCCCACCATCATCAGGTAGATGAGGAACAATTATTGGTGGTTATGATTTATACACAAACATGTTTATTACAATGAATGTTTTATTCTATATTCAGAGTGGAGACCTCAGGGATGATAATATTGATATTAAAGAAGAGTATAAGGAGGAGGATGAGGAGTATGGAGTGATGGAGGAGTTTTCAGAAGGACACAAGGATATGATGGAGCCACCTAATACCAGGAACCCCCCAGAGAGATGTCCCCGTCCTCTGTATTCCCGGGATTACACACAGGAAGGTCACACCATCCCTCACCATCCTCAGGTAAGTAGGGTGGAGTATCTAGAACATGAAAGTGACTTGTGGAGATGAGGAATGGACCCTAGAAGATGAATGAATGAATGAATGAAAAACTTATATAGCGCGGCACATGCGAACTGAATCGCTTCTAGGCGATGATAAGATGATACGATTAATTCTCTCCCCTTCTCTTGGTTTAGGGTGAAGATCTGATGGATATAAAAATTGAGGTGAAATCAGAAGAAGAAGAGACGTATGTGAGGGATGATCAGCAGTCTATGGAGGAGGATGGAATAACGGGGACATTTATAGAGGAGGACACTCCTACAGAGATCAGCACAGGTGGGTCATTAACACTAAATCCATTCCTCCACCCATACTGCTCACTGATTGGTCCAGAGTAGGGCGGGGACTGGGTGATATCAGCCTGTAATCCCCTGGTCACTTTCCTGAGCTGTGTTCCCCGTCCTGTATTTCTCTTGGATAATCTTCCAACGTGGGGACAGGCTGCTTTGGGGTGGGGGCAAGATATCTTGAGAGGGGAATTGTAAGATTCTCATAAACAAAGATGCCTGATGTGGGCGGAGTCCTGGTTTAGGGGAACCAATCAGCTGATGTCTAGTAATAATCTTTGTATTTCTATTTTAGTAGATGGACGGGAGATGAGGAAAACCTCAGAGGATTGTCTCACTTTGTCTCCAGACTGTAAAGTAGAAGATGAGGACATCACACAGTATAGTCCAGGAGAAAACCCGACTACCTCAAATGTCCATCCGGCACCACACAGTGTAGATGGACCATCGTATTCCTCTTATCCTGAGGAACCTCAGACTGTGCGGGACGGTGCTGGACCATCGTATTCCTCTTATCCTGAGGAACCTCAGACTGTGCGGGACGGTGCCGGACCATCGTATTCCTCTTATCCTGAGGAACCTCAGACTGTGCGGGACGGTGCCGGACCATCGTATTCCTCTTATCCTGAGGAACCTCAGACTGTGCGGGACGGTGCCGGACCATCGTATTCCTCTTATCCTGAGGAACCTCAGACTGATAAGAGGTTTTCCTGTGCCGAGTGCGGGAAATGTTTTCATTTTCTCTCCAAACTTAATGTGCATAAAAGAACCCACACGGGGGAGAAGCCGTATTCTTGTCCTGAGTGCGGAAAATGTTTTTCACAGAAGTCCAATCTTTACACACATCAGAGATTGCACATTGGTGAAAAGCCATATTGCTGTCCTGAGTGCGGGAAATGTTTTGTACAAAAATCAGACCTGGCCTCGCATCAGATGTCTCACACGGGGGAGAAGCCGTATTGCTGTACTGATTGTGGAAAATGTTTTATACAAAATTCAGATCTGGTCAGACATCAGAGGTCCCACACAGGGGAAAAGCCATATGCCTGTCTTGAGTGTGGAAAATGCTTTTCAGATAAGTCCAACCTTTGCCAACATCAGAGATTGCACACGGGCGAAAAGCCTTATTCCTGTCCTGAGTGCGGGAAATGTTTTTCACAGCAGTCCATTCTTTACAGACATCAGAAATCTCACACAGGAGAGAAGCCGTATTCCTGCCCTGAGTGCGGGAAACATTTTGTTCAAAAATCTGATCTTTTCGCACATCAGAGGTCTCACACGGGTGAGAAGCCGTATTCCTGTGCTGAGTGCGGGAAATGTTTTGTACAAAAATCTGATCTTGTCAGACATCAGAGGTCCCACACAGGGGAAAAGCCTTACTCCTGTCCTGAGTGCGGAAAATGTTTTTCAGATAAGTCCTATCTTTCCCAGCATCAGAGATTGCACACGGGGGAGAAGCCGTATTCTTGTGCTGAGTGTGGGAAATGTTTCTCATTGAAGTCCAATCTTTACAGCCATCAGAAATCCCACACGGGGGAGAAGCCGTATTCCTGTCCAGTGTGCAGGAAATGTTTTTCAGTGAAGTCTAATCTTCACAGGCATCAGAGATCACACACGGAGGAAAATTAACCTTCCTGATCTGAGTGAGGGAAATGTTCCTCACTGAAGTTCTGTCTTCTTGTACATCAGGGGTCCCACACAATCCTTGAGGTGTATTAGTCTCTTGAGTGCGGGAAATGTTTTGTATATGAATGTTGGTGGACATGTGGGGAAGAGAAGAAGCACAACCTGATATACACCTCAGATAGCACCACCCGTCACTCTGTCACCAAGACCTAGTCTGGCAATGCCCAGAAGGATACCAATTAGTCTCTGACCAATCTCACGGTTTGGATGGACTTTCTCCTTTTCATTATTTCCAGGTGACCATGAATTAGAGTTCCTGGGTGTGCTGTATGGGATAACGTCACTTCCTGGGTGTTCTGTGTGGGATGATGTCACTTCCTGGGTGTGCTGTGCGGGATGACATCACTTCCTGGGTGTGCTGTGCGGGATGACATCACTTCCGGGTGTGCTGTGCGGGATGATGTCACTTCCTGGGTGTGCTGTGTGGGATGACGTCACTTCCTGGGTGGCCTGTGCGGGATGCCATCACTTCCTAGCCTATAATAATGTAACACGTTGTGTATTGTATACACATGAATAACGACTCCGCCTCCAAATTCCAGACAAATCATTTTTCTAACCAATCGGATTTCCACCTTTACTTTTTTCTGTTATTTTTTTTATTTTTTTTTACTGCAATCTTGTTAAAAGTACAATAGTAATAAAAAATGTAGTGAACAAAAAAAAAATGTGTGTGTTGCTGCAATGATGACAAATTTCGGTATCCAAAAATATTCGATAGGGGACCCTTTACGTGTCATAAGTTTAGAGTTAACTGTGAATAATGGGCCCAGAGTGCAGTGGTCAGGAGTATATCATATACAGCCCTGTGTATAGAGTGCAGTGGTCAGGAGTATATCATCTACATCTACAGCCCTGTGTACAGAGTGCAGAGGTCAGGAGTATATCATATACAGCTCTGTGTATAGAGTGCAGTGGTCAGGAGTATATCATCTACATCTACAGCCCTGTGTATAGAGTGCAGGGGTCAGGAGTATATCATATACAGCCCTGTGTATAGAGTGTAGTGATCAGGAGTATATCATATACAGCCCTGTGTATAGAGTGCAGTGATCAGGAGTATATCATATACAGCCATGGGTACATGAGTGCAGTAGTCAGGAGTATATCATATACAGGCAGCAGTCTTCAAGGGATGGTTTTCATTCCCCAGAAACCCAAGGAGTTGTACGTGGCTGAGAGGAGGTAGTTCCTGACAATGTCATCATTAGTGATCCAGGGGACTCGAATGCCTCAGCAAACTTACGCTGCATGGGCTCCCTGATTCTGCAAAGCCTGTGAAAGGACCCTAGGATTCATGGTATCGAGGAGAGGGATCATTACTGGCTGGCAATCCTTCTTTACAAGGGTAAAGTTGCAGAGCTCATCCTGCCTTTGCAGAGGATGAAACATCTTAAGGAGGAAAAGAAGAAAAGTTTGTGCAGCGCGTTTCCAGACCCTGGGAGGTCCCCCCCCCCCTGGAAACCAGATACGCTTAAATTAGGCTAAGATACGAGCGGTGTAAGTCTCCTACGCCGTCGTATCTTAGGGTGCAATATTTCCGCTGTCCGCTAGGTGGCGCTTCCGTCGAGTTCGGCGTAGAATATGCAAATGCCTAGATACGCCGATTCAGAAACGTACCTGCGCCCGGTGCATTTTTTTTACGTCGTTTACGTATGGCTTTTTCCGGCGTAAAGTTAGTCGAACAAATAGCTGGCCTCTAGCCAATGTTAAGTGTGGACGTCGTTCCCGTGTCGAAATTTGAAATTTTTATGTCGTTTGCGTAAGTCGTCCGTGAATGGGGCTGGACGTAATTTACGTTCACGTCGAAACCAATATGTCCTTGTGGCGTACTTTGGAGCAATGCACACTGGGATATGTACATGGACGGCGCATGCGCCGTTCGTAAAAAACGTCAATCACGTCGGGTCACCACCCATTTACATAAAACACGCCCCCCCTCATCCTCATTTGAATTAGGCGGGCTTACGCCGGCCCCATTTACGCTACGCCGCCGTAACTTAGGAGGCAAGTGCTTTGTGAATACAGCACTTGCCCCTCTGATTTACGGCGGCGTAGCGTAAATACGATACGCTACGCCGCCGTAAATCAGAGAGGCAAGTGCGCGCATCTACCTGAATCCAGCTAATTGTGTTTTTTTTTTTAATTTCTGTCTTTTTATGTTTATAGCGAAAAAAATAAAAATCGCAGAGATGATCAAATACCACCAAAAGAAAGCTCTATTTGTGGGAAAAAAATGATAAAAATATAATTTGGGTACAGTGTTGTATGACCGCGCAATTGTCATTCAAAATGCGTCAGTGCTGAAAGCTGAAAATTGGTCTGGGCACGAAGGGGGTTTAAGTGTCCAGTAATGAAGTGGTTAACGGTGTTTGCATGTTCCCTAGAACTTTTATGCCTGTTTGCATGTTCTGGTGCGAACTGAATTGGGTTTGGCCCATCCCTATCAACCAGCCCAAGCGGGAAGCTGCCACATTTAGCAGCGACAGTAATACTGCAACTGGAGGTTCAACTTGGTTGAATACCCATTTAGTTGAGACACTCGCTGAACCCCCAAACAGGCCAAATATGCGTTCAGTTCAAACCTGGAGCTCATTCCAAGAGCTCTATTTATTGGTTTTATAATGGTGATGACCAATAAAAGAAGTACCCCATATAACAGTAGTCAGTGGGAGAAGGACATTCCTACATAATCATGAAATCATTGCTACTGAGAGAAAAAGGCTGGACTAGACAGTAATATATTTCTCTCCCCCCCATCTTGTAGAGATGACCCATCTATAAGGATATACAGTACATACACACAACACAAAACCGTGTTCACACTACGAGATGTTTCTCGGGGCTGCAGGTCCTCTGAGCTCCACAAGATGGTGATCTCACTTCTACCATAGAGACAGGAAGTCTCTATGGATAACAGGAAGTGATGTCAGGTAGAAACAGGAAGTTCCGAGTGAGAGGTGAGTCGGTAGGCAGTAGAGCGGAGACGTTGCTGGAAGTTTCTGCAGAGGAGGTAATAAGATCTTATTTTCTATTTACACCCAGTAACCCCGTCATGTCCGTCCTCTTCCTCCATAGTCACTGTGACGTCTTTTATCTCCAGCAGATGATGATACACACATCTATAGTGTGGAAACCTAGATTAACCCCTTCAGGGGCAGAACATTTCTTTATTTACTAGGCCGGAACATTCTCATAATTTTGGAGATGTATCACCTTCTCATGTCATCGGTCTATACTAACAGATTATACGATAATACGGGTTGGGGGTTTTAGTTAGAGGTGGACTTATGATACTTGATTTTTTAATCTTTATGGAGGAGGAAATAACTATTCCTGATGTCTGTGAAGGTTCAACACAAGGGATGTGTCTGGATGATGACTTTATCTTTGTAAGTATCAGGTGATGTCACTGTCTATTTCCCTATGTAGGAGTATTTAGAAGGACACAAGGATCTCTACAAGGACGTCATGATGGACAATCAGCCGCCCCTCACATCACCGGGTAAGGGGAGACTTTATTGTAAAGGAGAGAGCAGTACGGAGGCTCCACCTAGATCCCCCATCATCTGATAAACACATAGAAACAATGGATTCAGTCAGTGTGTGTGTTTCCTACAGATGGATCCAGTAATGGGAACCCACCAGAGAGATGTCCCCGTCCTCTGTATTCCCGGGATTCCACACAGGAAGGTCACACCATCCCCCACCATCATCAGGTAGATGAGGAACAATCACTGATAGTATCATTAGGATCTGTACATTATCTGCATTGTTACCATTGATGTCATTTTTATTCTATATTCAGAGTGGAAACATGAGAGATCCTAAAGTTGAGGTTAAAGAAGAGATAAAAGAGGAGGAGGATGATGAGGATGGGGTGATGGAGGAAGAACACACCATCCCCCACCATCATCAGGTAGATGAGGAACAATTATTGGTGGTTATGATTTATACACAAACATGTTTATTATAATGAATGTTTTATTATATATTCAGAGTGGAAACCTCGGGGATGATAATATTGATATTAAAGAAGAGTATAAAGAGGAGGATGAGGAGTATGGAGTGATGGAGGAGTTATCAGAAGGACACAAGGATATGATGGAGCCACCTAATACTAGGAACCCCCCAGAGCGATGTCCCCGTCCTCTGTATTCCCGGGATTCCACACAGGAAGGTCACACCATCCCCCACTGTTACAAGGTCGGTGGGGCGGAGCATCTAGAACATGGACTGGTGGAGATGATGTGTGGATTTTGTATGTAAGTTTATATCTTACAGATGATATTCTCTCTCATTCTCTTGGTTTAGAGTGGAGATCCAATCGATATAGAATTTGAGGTGAAATCAGAAGAAGAAGAGACGTATGTGAGGGATGATCAGCAGTCTATGGAGGAGGATGGAATAACGGGGACATTTATAGAGGAGGACACTCCTACAGAGATCAGCACAGGTGGGTCATTAACACTAAATCCATTCCTCCACCCATACTGCTCACTGATTGGTCCAGAGTAGGGCGGGGACTGGGTGATATCAGCCTGTAATCCCCTGGTCACTTTCCTGAGCTGTGTTCCCCGTCCTGTATTCCTGTATTTCTCTTGGATAATCTTCCTTCTCTGTGCTGCAGACACAATTTATGGCCCGGATTCTCAAAAGAGATACGCCGGCGTATCTCCTGATACGCCTTCGTATTTCTGAGTCCGGCCGTCGTATCTATGCGCCTGATTCATAGAATCCGTTACGCATAGATAAGCATTAGATCCGACAGGCGTAAGGCTCTTACGCTGTCGGATCTTAAATGCAATTTTTTTTTTTAGCCGCTAGGTGTCGCCGACGTCGTTTTCCCCGTCGAGTATTCAAATTAGCAAAATACGCGAATTCCCGAACGTATGCACGGTCGACGCAGTGAAGTTACGACGTTTACGTTAGATTTGCGACGCGTAAAGGTGCCCCTGGGTATATGAGGCGCAGTCAATGTTAAGTATGGCCGTCGTTCCCGCGTCAAAATTTGAAAATTTACGTCAAGTTTACGTCATTTGCGTAAGTTGTCCGTGAATAGGGCTGGACGCCATTTACGTTCACGTCGAAACCAATGACGTCCTTGCGACAGGGGGGGGAGAGTGCAGTCCTGAGGTCTCTAAATGGCTGCGAGTTTTCCTGACCGCAGCTCTGGTTACCCGGGTGCCTCAGAGTCTTTAATGTTTTCTCAGGGGGGGGGGGGGGGCAATTGTGATTGTGATAAGGTCCCGCCCCCCTAGGTCGGTTAATGTGATAGGCAAAACACTGATTCAATCTACTATCACATTAGCCGACCTAGGGGGGCGGGACCTTATCACACCGTGACGTCAAACACAAACCCAGCTCCATGACACACAGCGGAAGATGCGCGCTGTGTGTGATACAAGAGGGGGAGAAGCCCTGCCGCTCTCTGTGTCCTTCGGCTGACAGTTTCCTGGCTAATCGCTTCAGCCAGGAAACTGTCAGCCTGGTTCACCCCCGCTCCTCACTCGCCCTGGAATAAATTCCACTCGCAAAATGCGAGCAAAAGAGTGAATTTTTGAGGGCTGCATAATATGTATTCTCTTTTGTTACAGACATTTCCTACCAGCTGGACATTTTGGCCCGGATTCACAAAGACTTACGCCGACGTATCTAATGATACGCTGCGTAAGTCCACGGATGCACCGTCGTATCTATGCGCTTGATTCTTCAAAGGAGATACGCCTGCATTTTGGCTTCCTACGACTGACGTAAGTCTCCTACATCGTCGTATCTTGGGCGCATATTTACGCTAGCCGCAAGGGGCGCTACCATTGATTAACGCGTCGAATATGTAAATTACCTAGATACGCCGATTCAGAATCGTACTTGCGCCCGTCGCAGTAAGCTACGCCGTTTACGTAAGGCCTACGATTGGCGTAAAGTTAAACCATCAAATAGTCGGTCTAAGTCATGTAAGGTATGGACGTCGGAACTGCAGTCGGATTTTACGTCGTTTACGTAAGTCGTACGTGAATGGGGCTGGGCGTAGGTTACGTTCACGTCGTAGGCATTGAGCTGGCGTATCTTAGGGAGTAAATTCGATGTGATTCTGAGCATGCGCGCGCATGCGCCGTTCGTTCGGCGTCTCATTTACGTGGGGTCACGATTCATTTTAATACAGCACGCCCACTACCTTCCTTCTTTGAATTAGGCGGGCTTACGCCGGCCCATTTACGCTACACCGCCGTAACTTAGGGAGCGAGTGCTTTGTGAATACTGGTCTTGCCTCTCTGTTACGTCGGCGTAGTGCATATGAGCTGCGCTACGCCCGCTCAAATATACGCCACTCTACCTGAATCTGGCTATTTATATCTAATGATTTGATTGGAGCACAGACTTTACATGTTGATAATAATGTGATAACATCCTCCAACTTTGAAAAAAATGGAGGATCCCCCAGGGTGGGGCTTTTTAGGCAACAGTAGTACAAGTAGTCATGGTAGATACAAAATATATAATAGTTTAATAATAACAGGACGGTATCAAACAACGTTCAGTAAACGTATATAGTACAAAGGTTTAAAAACAACACATTAATAGGGTGTATTGGAAAAGAGGTGAAGAGTCCACAATATAAATACTGGGCCCAACGCGTTTCGGGTTTCCTTCTTCAGGGACCGAAGTATGTGTGGAGTCAGAAAGTGTAACAGACAACTTTTCTAGAAAACAAATAAATGACAATGTGTTGAAAATAATAACATACAGATGAAAAACATTAAACTGGTACAGATAAGAAAAAATCATACCACCCGAGAAGTTTCAACGGCTCAGCACACCCCTTAAAAGGACATCGCAATCGGGACGCATGGCAAGCCTCAGATGGTAAGGAGAGGAGTGAGGACTGGCATCTAATATCAATCACAGCGTAGCAAGACCTTTGGCCCGAAGTGTCACAGCGTAAAAGTTTATTGATTGTATATATATATATTTTTACCTGTCCAAAATATAAATAAGAGGACAGGATAATATCAACGGTGCCGCAGGCAACAAAAACGAAAAAGAACGCAAAAAAGGATCGCAAAAAAGAAAGCTGAACCAAGATTTTATATATGAGGCTAGAGACATACCTGTAATGACAAAAAGTGGCCAGAGAGGTCAGTAGAGGGATCGGAAGCTAAAAAATAAATGAAAGAAATAAATCCCAGTTTAGAGATGTACAGAGTATAGGAAATGGCATGTAAAGCAATAGTATGGGGGTCAGGGTGGGAAACATGAAGAGACAAAGTACTTACATGGGAAGAAAACACAAGCAGTGTAGAGTGTGTACAGCTGCTGCAGCCATCCAGCAATGTCTGACATTGTGGGGCTGCTTGGCTTTTAAATAGGAGAGGGGGAGGAGTAAGGTGGGAGGGGTCTGTAAAGGAGCCTGCGTTGCTATGGGTCAGTGTGGAAAAGGGGGCGTTGCCTCCAAGTGGGGAGAGGGGAGGGACAGGTAAGCCCTGCTCTCATCATGTGGGAGCCCGCACTAATGACGTGCAGGGAGGAAAAAAAAAAAAAAAAAAAAAAAACATGGCAAGTGACCAGGAAGATCACCTGACACGGGGGTGGAGAATATGCAGAATAGTTGGTTGCATGTTGGAGAATAAGAAACGTATAATAAAGGGGGCATGACCATTACTAGTACAGGAGGAGAAGGGTATGAAAAGGGTCAGCTAGGGAAAAAGTAGTAAGAAGGATTGGAAATGCAAGATGCAAATAAATGTTTTTGTTATAGAGTGATTTGTAAGCACGGTTGCTGCTCAATGCAAGCAGGGGTTTGTATATACAGTATCTTTATGTACAGGTATGCTCAGCCATAAAATTAAAGGGACAGCAATCTAAGAAGATGTTGTATTAAAAGGATATTATAATTATGCAAGAATGGGGACACGTGGGCCAAAAGGTCCAGGGGCAGAAAGGAAAAAACAGGGGCACGAAAAATGTCCACTGTGTGATCCCTGCCCCTGTTATAAGCGCAGGTATAGACCCATGGTCAAAAACACCAAAAGGTGCATGGGGACCAGGTCAAAAAAGCCGTCTCCCATGGAAGGAGGACAGACGGCTTACGTGCGCCCAGCTAAGGAGTGACAATAAGGGAGATGCCAGTCAAGCCAAAATGCGCTTCGAACGCGAATCCCCAGGGGGTGTACTGAGGGATGAATGGGCATGGTGATAAATACAGGGAAAATCCAGTATGTATTACTGACATGGGCAAATGACAGAGTGGAGAAGGGGGTAATGAAAGGAGACAATCGGTGACATAAGGTCCTCGAAATATAGAGTGGTCTTGGTCATTCTTTTTCACAACCCCCGGAGGAGAAACCTTCCAAAAAAGGCCTAAAGCTGATCTGCTCATTGAGGCCCGGTGGAAGATTGGCCTCTAATTCGGCAATCCACCGAGTTTCATGCTGCAAGAGGATCTTATTCCAATCCCCACCTCTGGGGCTTGGATGGATCCTATCGAGGATTAAAAATGTAACCCCTGAGAAAAGTCCATTATGTTGAGACAAGATGTGGCGCCCTAGTGGTAAGTCTGGGTTGGCCGAACGCATGGCATGTAAATGCCGGGAAGCTCGCTTAAAGAATGGTAATTTGGTTTTACCCACGTAGAACCTCTTACATTGACAGGTGAGTAAGTATATTACGCCAAATGTCTTGCAATTGGCAAAGTGTCTCGGTCTGTAAGGCCGACCGTTGGGTAGTACAATATCACGCTCTATATTGATGTATCGACAGATGGAGCAACCCCCGCAGGTGAAGGTACCCTTCCTTTTGCAAGGGTCTTTCCTGAAGTTGTCCTTGAACTCACTGGCCACTAAGTGGTCTTTGAGTGAGCATGCCCGTCGGTAAGTTATCGCTGGCTCTTTTGGTACAAAGGGACCGAGTTGAGGGTCAAAAGAGAGTAGGTGCCAGAATTGTTTGAGGATTCCTCTCGTTTTTTGATGTTGAGTATGGTACTTAGTGATAAGTCTGGTAGTATCACTACCAACAGGGGACTTCTTGCCTGATTGTACTAATAGGTGTGACCTGATTTGTCCATTGGCCCGTTGAAATGATCTTTTGAGGATTTTTTTCGAGTACCCTCTATGTAGTAGTCTGTCACGTAGTCCGGCTGCTTCCCGTAGGAAGGATTCCTGGGTAGAACAATTGCGTCTTAGGCGTAGATATTGACTATAGGGTATTGATCCTATCAAAGATGTGGGGTGTGCACTAGAAGCGTGCAATATTGTATTACCCGCCGTGGGTTTTCTGTAGAGCCCTGTTGATATGTACCCACAATCAGAGAAACCACGGATACTGGGTTTTTTCCTCAAGTAGTTCACACACGGCAGGATACCTAGACCATCCTATATTGACGGATGATGAACCAAGATCCAATGTCGGTCTTGATATAATAAATCTCTCGAATTACGAACTCTCTACCGACGAAATGACACTACTAACCAAAGGCCTCTCTTTCTGCCCAGTGGCACCCCTGGACACTTTTGAAATTATAAAGGACATTCACCTGTTTGCAAGGAAGTTGTTACTTAAGAGTCTGTACTCAAAACCCAAAACAGAAATTTCTCCTACTAGTGCTCAACAGCACAAAGAAGACATGGATCTCCTTCTATCACTTTGTGACGAGGCAGACCTCTCCGATTTTGATGACATCTCAGACATAGAAACCCTTATGTCAGACGCCATCTCCACTCCAAGACCCGAACGACCCTTCAACACTTTGAAAATCAAGTCGGACAAGTTTCCTCCCTTGCAAACCAACTCAAACCTGGCTGCTTTCGTAGCACTCACGACAGCAGAAATCAAAAAATTACGAAAACCACCCAACACCAAACAGCTTGCTTACCAACCCATTGAGGCACTAGAGAAACTTAAAGACTGTCATTCACTCACCATCAAGCCCTCCGATAAGGGGGGCAACATTGTGATCCAAACGAATGATCAATACAAGGCTATGTGTATAAAAATCCTTTGCAACCGGGATTGGTATACTCCCATTTCCACATCTACTATTATAAAGTTTGAAACTGAATTTTATGCTCTAGTGGATGGAGCCTTCTCCCAAGGTGCAGTGAACCATGATGTATGGGAGTTTATCCGCACCAAATACCCCAAAATTCCAACTTTTTATTGCCTGCCTAAAATCCACAAGGATCTCATAAATCCACCGGGCCTTCCCATTGTATCTGGCAGTGGCGCCCTAACGGAGAATTTGAGTATCTTTGTCGATTTACACTTGAAACCCTTTGTAACCCACCTCTCATCCTATATTAAGGACACCATCCATCTTCTAAACAAAGTTGAACATCTTAGAGTGCCTCCAGGAGCACTTTTGGTAGCCATCGACGTGGAGGCCCTGTATAGCTCCATCCCACACCCTCTGGGTTTGGCTGCTATACGGGATGTCTTACTTCCCATCTTCCGCGTTGATCGGAAGCTTGGGGAATTTCTCATTATGGCCTTGGAGTTCATACTCTATCATAGTGTCTTCTCGTTTGACGGCTCCCACTTCCTCCAGGTACAGGGGGTAGCGATGGGGACCTCATGTGCCCCATCATATGCCAACCTGTACCTGGGGGAGTGGGAAAAATTATTCCTGACCAGTAATCCGGTAGAACCATTTATCCATCTTGTATCTGGATGGTTCAGATATATTGACGATGTCCTTATGATCTGGGAGGGATCGACCGAGGAGCTCGAGTCATTCATGTCTATCATGAACTGCAACGAGCTGAACTTAAAGTTCACAATGTCCTCCAGCGATTCCCAAATCCCCTTTCTTGATGTTACCCTACTCAAAAACCCTGATGGGTACATATCAACAGGGCTCTACAGAAAACCCACGGCGGGTAATACAATATTGCACGCTTCTAGTGCACACCCCACATCTTTGATAGGATCAATACCCTATAGTCAATATCTACGCCTAAGACGCAATTGTTCTACCCAGGAATCCTTCCTACGGGAAGCAGCCGGACTACGTGACAGACTACTACATAGAGGGTACTCGAAAAAAATCCTCAAAAGATCATTTCAACGGGCCAATGGACAAATCAGGTCACACCTATTAGTACAATCAGGCAAGAAGTCCCCTGTTGGTAGTGATACTACCAGACTTATCACTAAGTACCATACTCAACATCAAAAAACGAGAGGAATCCTCAAACAATTCTGGCACCTACTCTCTTTTGACCCTCAACTCGGTCCCTTTGTACCAAAAGAGCCAGCGATAACTTACCGACGGGCATGCTCACTCAAAGACCACTTAGTGGCCAGTGAGTTCAAGGACAACTTCAGGAAAGACCCTTGCAAAAGGAAGGGTACCTTCACCTGCGGGGGTTGCTCCATCTGTCGATACATCAATATAGAGCGTGATATTGTACTACCCAACGGTCGGCCTTACAGACCGAGACACTTTGCCAATTGCAAGACATTTGGCGTAATATACTTACTCACCTGTCAATGTAAGAGGTTCTACGTGGGTAAAACCAAATTACCATTCTTTAAGCGAGCTTCCCGGCATTTACATGCCATGCGTTCGGCCAACCCAGACTTACCACTAGGGCGCCACATCTTGTCTCAACATAATGGACTTTTCTCAGGGGTTACATTTTTAATCCTCGATAGGATCCATCCAAGCCCCAGAGGTGGGGATTGGAATAAGATCCTCTTGCAGCATGAAACTCGGTGGATTGCCGAATTAGAGGCCAATCTTCCACCGGGCCTCAATGAGCAGATCAGCTTTAGGCCTTTTTTGGAAGGTTTCTCCTCCGGGGGTTGTGAAAAAGAATGACCAAGACCACTCTATATTTCGAGGACCTTATGTCACCGATTGTCTCCTTTCATTACCCCCTTCTCCACTCTGTCATTTGCCCATGTCAGTAATACATACTGGATTTTCCCTGTATTTATCACCATGCCCATTCATCCCTCAGTACACCCCCTGGGGATTCGCGTTCGAAGCGCATTTTGGCTTGACTGGCATCTCCCTTATTGTCACTCCTTAGCTGGGCGCACGTAAGCCGTCTGTCCTCCTTCCATGGGAGACGGCTTTTTTGACCTGGTCCCCATGCACCTTTTGGTGTTTTTGACCATGGGTCTATACCTGCGCTTATAACAGGGGCAGGGATCACACAGTGGACATTTTTCGTGCCCCTGTTTTTTCCTTTCTGCCCCTGGACCTTTTGGCCCACGTGTCCCCATTCTTGCATAATTATAATATCCTTTTAATACAACATCTTCTTAGATTGCTGTCCCTTTAATTTTATGGCTGAGCATACCTGTACATAAAGATACTGTATATACAAACCCCTGCTTGCATTGAGCAGCAACCGTGCTTACAAATCACTCTATAACAAAAACATTTATTTGCATCTTGCATTTCCAATCCTTCTTACTACTTTTTCCCTAGCTGACCCTTTTCATACCCTTCTCCTCCTGTACTAGTAATGGTCATGCCCCCTTTATTATACGTTTCTTATTCTCCAACATGCAACCAACTATTCTGCATATTCTCCACCCCCGTGTCAGGTGATCTTCCTGGTCACTTGCCATGTTTTTTTTTTTTTTTTTTTTTTTTTCCTCCCTGCACGTCATTAGTGCGGGCTCCCACATGATGAGAGCAGGGCTTACCTGTCCCTCCCCTCTCCCCACTTGGAGGCAACGCCCCCTTTTCCACACTGACCCATAGCAACGCAGGCTCCTTTACAGACCCCTCCCACCTTCCTCCTCCCCCTCTCCTATTTAAAAGCCAAGCAGCCCCACAATGTCAGACATTGCTGGATGGCTGCAGCAGCTGTACACACTCTACACTGCTTGTGTTTTCTTCCCATGTAAGTACTTTGTCTCTTCATGTTTCCCACCCTGACCCCCATACTATTGCTTTACATGCCATTTCCTATACTCTGTACATCTCTAAACTGGGATTTATTTCTTTCATTTATTTTTTAGCTTCCGATCCCTCTACTGACCTCTCTGGCCACTTTTTGTCATTACAGGTATGTCTCTAGCCTCATATATAAAATCTTGGTTCAGCTTTCTTTTTTGCGATCCTTTTTTGCGTTCTTTTTCGTTTTTGTTGCCTGCGGCACCGTTGATATTATCCTGTCCTCTTATTTATATTTTGGACAGGTAAAAATATATATATATACAATCAATAAACTTTTACACTGTGACACTTCGGGCCAAAGGTCTTGCTACGCTGTGATTGATATTAGATGCCAGTCCTCACTCCTCTCCTTACCATCTGAGGCTTGCCATGCGTCCCGATTGCGATGTCCTTTTAAGGGGTGTGCTGAGCCGTTGAAACTTCTCGGGTGGTATGATTTTTTCTTATCTGTACCAGTTTAATGTTTTTCATCTGTATGTTATTATTTTCAACACATTGTCATTTATTTGTTTTCTAGAAAAGTTGTCTGTTACACTTTCTGACTCCACACATACTTCGGTCCCTGAAGAAGGAAACCCGAAACGCGTTGGGCCCAGTATTTATATTGTGGACTCTTCACCTCTTTTCCAATACACCCTATTAATGTGTTGTTTTTAAACCTTTGTACTATATACGTTTACTGAACGTTGTTTGATACCGTCCTGTTATTATTAAACTATTATATATTTTGTATCTACCATGACTACTTGTACTACTGTTGCCTAAAAAGCCCCACCCTGGGGGATCCTCCATTTTTTTCTGTTCATCAGGGGTGTCGGCAACTATTTGAGACCAAACCATAATAGATGTTCTATTCATATCCTCCAACTTTGGAACCTTAAACAGAAAGTGATAAGGAGGGAGGAGTCAATAACCCAATGATGGAGGTCTTCAGGATCAGTCCAGTCTTCGTCTTGCTTGTTTTCCCCCCAATCCTCACTCTCTGACCTCTGGTGGGGCTCAGCCCTGCTGTTATTCATGACTAAATCATGGACTAAATAAGGAAGTGCAGGACTTGTTCTGTTGGGAAGATGGCAATGAGTGATAGAGGGGGTGGGGACAGTCGTCCTCTAATCCCCTCATCACTCCTATAAAACAGCGGTCCCCAACCTCCCCAGCACCAGGGATTGGCTGCTCTGAAGTCAACCCCTCCATGGACCTGGGGGGGAGGTGTGGGTGGTTATTTGTTTGGTGGTTGTAGCCTGTCACAGGAAAAGGGATGGGGAGTTCAGCTTGTCACCTGGGGGTGGGTCATTGTTTGTTGCAGCCTGACACCCTAGAAGGGGGGTTTTCATACTGTCACCTTGGGGGGGGATGCAGCTTATCGCCAGTGCAGCCCCATTAGTGCAGCTTATCAGTGGCCATCAGTGCAGTTTATCAATGGCCATCAGTGCAGTCTCATCAGAGGCCATCAGTGCAGATTATCAATGTCCATCAGTTCAGCCTCATCAGTGCAGATTATCAATGGCCATCAGTGCTACCTCATTAGTGCAGCCTCATCAGTGCCCATTCATGCAGCCTAATTAGTGCTCATCAGTGCAACTTCACCAGTGGCCAGCAGTGCAGCCTCATCATTGGCCATCAATGCAGCCTTATCAGTGCAGACTCATTAGTGCCCAATAATGCAGCCTTCAAGTTGTGTCACAAAAGGAGATCCCAGCTCTGTGTGATCCGGCCGGCCCTCTTCTCCCCTCCCCACAGTCTCCTGGCCAATTGCTTCTGGCAGAAGCGGTGTAACATTTTTACGAGGCATCAGAGGCTGGGAGTAGAATCGGCTCCCGTTCAAACCCTCCTGAGGGCTGATCTATGGCTTGCTTAATGAGCATGGGGTGATTAGGGTGTGTCCAGGCACTCCCGACACACTGCTTGCAGAAGACTACAGAGAAATTGTAAGATTCTCAGACACAAAGCTGCCTGATGTGGGCGGAGTCCTGGTTTAGGGGAACCAATCAGCTCATGTCTAGTAATAATCTTTGTATTTCTATTTTAGTAGATGGACGGGAGATGAGGAAAACCTCAGAGGATTGTCTCACTTTGTCTCCAGACTGTAAAGTAGAAGATGAGGACATCACACAGTATAGTCCAGGAGAAAACCCGACTACCTCAAATGTCCATCCGGCACCACACAGTGTAGATGGACCATCGTATTCCTCTTATCCTGAGGAACCTCAGACTGTGCGGGACGGTGCCGGACCATCGTATTCCTCTTATCCTGAGGAACCTCAGACTGTGCGGGACGGTGCCGGACCATCGTATTCCTCTTATCCTGAGGAACCTCAGACTTTGCGGGACGGTGCCAGACCATCGTATTCCTCTTATCCTGAGGAACCTCAGACTGTGCGGGACGGTGCCGGACCATCGTATTCCTCTTATACTGAGGAACCTCAGACTGTGCGGGACGGTGCCGGACCATCGTATTCCTCTTATCCTGAGGAACCTCAGACTGTGCGGGACGGTGCCGGACCATCGTATTCCTCTTATCCTGAGGAACCTCAGACTGTGCGGGACGGTGCCGGACCATCGTATTCCTCTTATCCTGAGGAACCTCAGACTGTGCGGGATGGTGCCGGACCATCGTATTCCTCTTATCCTGAGGAACCTCAGACTGTGCGGGACAGTGCCGTCCTTCCAACAGGTAGAAAGATTTGTGCTGAGCTCGGGAAGTGTTTCCGTTTTAAATATGATCTTAATGAGCATAAAAGATCTCACACAGGTGAAAAGTCACATTCCTGCACTAAGTGCGGGAAATGTTTTTCAGTGAAGTCCAGTCTTTCCACACATCAGAGATTGCACACGGGGGAGAAGCCGTATTCCTGTCCTGAGTGCGGGAAATGTTTTTCATTAAAGTCCACTCTTTCCAAACATCAGAGAATGCACACGGGGGAGAAGCCGTATTCCTGTCCTGAGTGCGGGAAATGTTTTTCAGTAAAGTGCAGTCTTTCTAAACATCAGAGATTGCACACAGGGGAGAAGCCGTATTCCTGTCCTGAGTGCGGGAAATGTTTTTCAGAAAAGGCCAATCTTTACACACATCAGAGAATGCACACAGGGGAGAAGCCGTATTCCTGTCCTGAGTGCGGCAAATGTTTTTCAATGATGTCCAATCTTTACACACATCAGAGATTGCACACGGGGGCGAAGCCATATTCCTGTCCTGAGTGTGGGAAATGTTTTTCCGTAAAGTCCAGGCTTTTCGCACATCAGAAAACGCACACTGGGGAGAAGCCATTTTCCTGTCCTGAGTGTGGGAAATGTTTTTCCGTAAAGTCCACTCTTTTCACACATCAGAGATTGCACACCGGGGAGAAGCCATATTCCTGTCCTGAGTGTGGGAAATGTTTTTCCGTAAAGTCCAGGCTTTTCACACATCAGAGATCGCACACCGGGGAGAAGCCATATTCCTGTCCTGAGTGTGGGAAATGTTTTCAAACTAAGTCCAGTCTTAACATACATTTGACATCTCACACGAAGGTAGAGCCACGTTCCTCTTCTGATTGGAGGAAGTGTAACCCACAGAAGTCCTCTGTTTACAGTCATCTGAGATTGGACACGGAGGAGAATGAACTTTCCTGGTCTGAGTGAGGGAATTGTTCCTCACTGAAGTCCCGTCTTCCTGTACATCAGGGGTCCCACACAACCCTCGAGGTGTATTAGTGAGTGCAGGAAATGTCTTGTATATGAATGTTGCTGGACATGTGGGGAAGAAGCACACCCTGATATACACCTCAGATATACTCCATGGCTGATCTTCATCATGTAAGAAACACTTCATAAGGAGATCAGAGATCACCAAAGACATGGATGAAGTGTTGTACCGTGTTGGCCGTTGATAGCAGGAGAAAAATAAAAATGCAGTCATCACCTCTGATTGGCTGAGTACATTTTGTGGTGGAAACTCTTGCAAGAGGTCTGTTTTCTCAAGTCGTCTTCCAGGACGAAACGCGTTAACCCCACCACTTAAAAGACGGTCCTCTAGGCTTTTTAAAAATAAAAATCATTACCTCTCATTGGCTGAGTACATTTTGTGGTGGAAGATTTCATAAACAATTAGAGGTCTGTTTTATGAATAAATCATTGGACAAATGTGACACGCAGTTGCGCAATGGTTATAATTTTGGTAGTGTTTTAATTAACACAGTGATTTGCTATAATTGTCAGCTCCATCTAGTGGCCATAATGTGGTTTTTCATTATTTTTCCTGATTGAGGTATTTGAGGATAAATATCCCTTTATAGCCACGAGGTGGAGCTGTTAATCATATTAAATCAACGTGTTCAATTATGGGCAGAGTTTATAATGGCTGGACGAATGCTCATCACACTCGGCCAAGAAACTTTCTATGTATTGCACCCTTAGTTTACTATTAGGGATGGGCTGAACGGCCCCCTGTTCAGTTCGCACCAGAACTCTTGAATATTGTGAAAGTTCAGGGCCAAATAACGAACCCCATTGAAATCAAAGTGCCCAGTTTGAAGGCTTATATAAATATAGTTTACATTGGGGGTCCCCTTATGCCTCGTTTCCACTGAGCGGATCGGTACGGTACACTATTTTGGGTGTTTCCATTATGAAAGTGTGCCATAAAACCGAACCGTACCGGACTATTCTGGGTCCTGCTTCAGATGTGGGGCCATAGGAAATGGTACTGTTCCATTAGGGCGGAGATGCAATACATTCCACTGATTGGTGGACGCGCTAGGCATTTTTTTTAAATCCTGTATGGTCCCTGACAGTCCGATTTGCAGTGGAAACGCTCACGAGAATAGACCGGTCCATTCTAACCGTTCCAAATTTACTGACCCGAACCGTTCCGTTCAGTGGAAACGAGGCATTAGTCTGCCTGTAAAGTGGCACATCTGTAACGTGTAGAACCTACTGCAGCAAAACTGACATATATAAAGAAAAAAAATGACTTAATTTCCCTGCAAGCTCCCTTTATTTTATAAACAACAGCTTGGAAAGCCAGTTTGTATGATGAGGACACAATGTAGTGCACTGGGAACAAGATTAGAGATTTTTGGGATAAATTCTGGAGTCTCTTTGGCAGACTTTGGATAGAAGTAACAGGTGTGGGGGAAAATGGGCTTTGGGTGTTGGTGGTGTCTTCACACCGCAAGCCTATAGAGATACTCTTGATGAAAGCAAGAATTGGCCTTTCTGTCAAAAATTTGAATTATATGCACCTGTTAAAAATTGGTCCTTGGGTGTTGTGCCCATGAAACGTATACCAAAAGATTTTTTCCCGATAATATCAACACCCACAAAGCTAGGCAGCTTAGACCCTCTTGCAGAGATTCTACATCCCAAAAACACTTACTCAGAAGGTTGATAGCTGCTGCTAATCCAGGAATGATTCATTTTGATAAATGTCAGCCGGTCAATAGAGTCTGTGGACAGACCGATACTTTTTTTTTCACCGGAGAGGGGGCGGAGAGCGGAGCAGAGCAGTCCTTGGATATGTCACTAATGGAGGAGATCTGCTGCCGCCCTCTAGTCCCCAAAGAGAAAACCAAGCTCTGCCCCGCCGCCACCATCTAGTTGATCAGCGCGGGGAACACAACAGCTTTCATTTGAATAGCTGTGTGTTCCCCGCCACACGTCGTCAGATATAGACCCTCCCCCTTGTCCGGGCACTTTGATAGACAGATCACCCATCCCAGGATTGGACGGGTGATCTGTCTATCAAAGTGCCCGGACAAGGGGGAGTGGCTATATATGACGACGCGCGGCGGGGAACACACAACTACTCAAATGAAAGCTGTTATGTTCCCCGTGCTGATCAACTAGACGGCGGCGGGGGGAGGGCTGCATTTGGGGACATGGATGCATTTGGGGACACATGGACACATTTAAAAAAAAGTATCGGCACTTGTACTCTGTCCGAAAAAAAGTGGTATCGGGACAACCCTACCAGTAACCCAGTGGATTGTCAACTAGAAAGCTCTCCATGTCTGTTTTTGGCCCCTAGGTTATCTCCCACCATTTGATGCAGACACTGCCGATGGGATGTGGAAGCTGAACGTCCTGGGCAGCGAGGACTAAATAAATTCAGAAATGTATAACTGATTCGGCCCCCATCTCCACCTCTACTGTCTTGAACAACAGAAGCCTCAAAAATAGCCTTTTCACGAGACTGTGACCTATCAGAGTCTGAAAAGGCATTACATAAGCTCCTCTTTAAGGTGTCCTCAAGAGTTTTCATCTTCTGCTCCCTCTGTGAGGACAGGATGAGTTCTGAGACTTTCCACATGTAACAGTGGTCAAGGAAGATTGCCAACCAATAGTGATTCTTCTCCTTGATGCCACATATTCTCGGGTCCTTTCGCAGGCTTTGAAGCATGAGGGAGCCCATGAACTGCAAATTTGCGCAGGCATGAGAAGCAGAGTCCCCGGGGGTCACGTACCACTCCCAAGGTTTCTGGGGACGTATGTTTTCCTCTGCTTCAATGCCTCCAAAACTGCCAGAATCCTCCGGAATTGTCAAAAACTGTCTATTGTGGTTTTTACTTTTTGACACATTTTCTGGTGAATGGGTAGAGGTACAATGTACCCCATACCTATTCACATGGGGGGGGGGGGCGGGGATCTGGGGGCCCCCTTGTTAAAGGTGGCTTCCAGATTCTAATAAGCCCCTCTCTCACATACTCTAACAACCACATACTCTAACAACCAATCGCCAGGGTTGTTGGGAAGAGGTTCTTGTCCCCATCAACATGGCGACAAGGTGCTTTTGGGCGGACCCCAAAGCACCCTTCCCGTGTTGAGGGCATGTCGCCTGGTATGTTTCAAGAGGGAGGCTGCTTGCTCATCCCCCTCCATCCTGACCTCCAGGCTGCATGCTCGGATAAGGGTCTGGTATGGATTTTGGAGGGGAGGGACACCCACACCAATCTTTTTTTAAATTTTGGCATGGAGTTCCCCTTAATATCCATACCAGACCCGAAGGGCATGGTATGGAATGGGGGAGTACCCACAATGATTTTTTTTCCTTGATTTTTCATTTATATTGCCGGGATTTGGCAATACATTACTGCCGCAAGCAACTTTAAATGACGTGTTTTCCTTTAGAAATGTAATTTTGCTGTGGCACTGTAATACACATCGCACAGATGCGCTACTTTACAGACAGACTAAGGGGACCCCAGGCATGATATTTAAAGGAATCTTGTTTCACTTTAAGCATTTTTGTAAATCACTGCTCCTGAAAAAAAATGATTGTTTTAAAAACGTTTTCTTTTGCATTGATACATGTCCCCTGGGGCAGTACCCGGGCCCCCAAACACTTTTTATGACAATACCATGCATATAAGGCTATAAAATTAGCACTTTTGGTTTTTCATGTTCGTGTCCCATAGACTTTAACAGTGTTCGCATGTTTCCTAGAACTTTTATGCCTGTTCGCATGTTCTGGTGCGAACTGAATTGGGGGGGGGGGGGGGTGTTTGGCCCATCCCAATCAACCAGCCCGAGCAAGAAGCTGCCACATTTAGCAGCGACAGTAATACTGCAACTGGAGGTTCAACTTGGCTGAATACCCATTTAGTTGAGACACTCGCTGAACCCCCAAACAGGCCAAATTCTGTACAAATATGCGTTCAGTTCAAACCCGGAGCTCATTCCAAGAGCTCCATTTATTGGTTTTATGATGGTGATGACCAATGGGAGAAGTACCCCATATAACAGTAGTCAGTGGGAGAAGGACATTCCTACATAATCATGAAATCATTGCTACTGAGAGAAAGACAAAGGCTGGAGTAGGCAGTAATATATTTCTCTCCCCCTTGGTGGGAGTGGAGATGACCCATCTATGAGGATATACAGTACACACACAACACAAAACCGTGTTCACACTACGAGACGTTTCTCGGGGCTGCAGTTCCTCTGAGCTCCATAAGATGGTGAGCTTCTTACTTCTACCATAGAGACAGGAAGTCTCTATGACTAACAGGAAGTGATGTCAGGTAGAAACAGGAAGTTCCGAGTGAGAGGTGAGTCGGTAGGCAGTAGAGCGTAGACGTTGCTGGAAGTTTCTGCAGAGGAGGTAATAAGATCTTATTTTCTATTTACACCCAGTAACCCCCGTCATGTCCGTCCTCTTCCTCCATAGTCACTGTGACGTCTTTTATCTCCAGCAGATGATAATACACACATATATAGTGTTGGAACTTAGATTAACCCCTTCCGGGGCAGAACATTCCCCTATTTAACAGGCCGGAACATTTTCATAATTTTGGAGATGTATCACCTTCTCATCTCATCGGTCTATAATAACGGATTATACGATAATACGGGTTGGGGGTTTTATCCAGAGGTTTATGATACGTGTTTTTGATTTTATAATCTCTATGGAGGAGGAAATAACTATTCCTAATGTCTGTGAAGGTTCAACACAAGGGGTGTGTCTGGATGATGCCTTTATCTTTGTAAGTATCAGGTGATGTCACTGTCTATTTCCCTATGTAGGAGTATTTAGAAGGACACAAGGATCTCTACAAGGACGTCATGATGGACAATCAGCCGCCCCTCACATCACCGGGTAAGAGGAGACTTTATTGTAAAGGAGAGAGCAGTACGGAGGCTCCACCTAGATCCCCCATCATCTGATAAACACATAGAAACAATGTATTCAGTCAGTGTGTGTGTTTCCTACAGATGGATCCAGTAATGGGAACCCACCAGAGAGATGTCCCCGTCCTCTGTATTCCCGGGATTCCACACAGGAAGGTCACACCATCCCCCACCATCATCAGGTAGATGAGGAACAATCACTGATAGTATCATTAGGATCTGTACATTATCTGCATTGTTACCATTGATGTCATTTTTATTCTATATTCAGAGTGGAAACCTGAGAGATCCTAAAGTTGAGGTTAAAGAAGAGATAAAGGAGGAGGATGATGAGGATGGGGCGATGGAGGAAGAACACAAAGATCTGTACCAGGACACCATGGTGGAGTCATCCAGCTACAGAAACCCACCAGAGAGATGTCCCCGTCCTCTGTATTCCCGGGATTCCACACAGGAAGGTCACACCATCCCCCACCATCATCAGGTAGATGAGGAACAATTATTGGTGGTTATGATTTATACACAAACATGTTTATTATAATGAATGTTTTATTATATATTCAGAGTGGAAACCTCGGGGATGATAATATTGATATTAAAGAAGAGTATAAAGAGGAGGATGAGGAGTATGGAGTGATGGAGGAGTTTTCAGAAGGACACAAGGATATGATGGAGCCACCTAATACCAGGAACCCCCCAGAGAGATGTCCCCGTCCTCTGTATTCCTGGGATTCCACACAGGAAGGTCACACCATCCCCCACTGTTACAAGGTCGGTGGGGCGGAGCATCTAGAACATGGACTGGTGGAGATGATGTGTGAATTTTGTATGTAAGTTTATATCTTACAGATGATATTCTCTCTCATTCTCTTGGTTTAGAGTGGAGATCCAATCGATATAGAATTTGAGGTGAAATCAGAAGAAGAAGAGACGTATGTGAGGGATGATCAGCAGTCTATGGAGGAGGATGGAATAACGGGGACATTTATAGAGGAGGACACTCCTACAGAGATCAGCACAGGTGGGTCATTAACACTAAATCCATTCCTCCACCCATACTGCTCACTGATTGGTCCAGAGTAGGGCGGGGACTGGGTGATATCAGCCTGTAATCCCCTGGTCACTTTCCTGAGCTGTGTTCCCCGTCCTGTATTCCTGTATTTCTCTCGGATAATCTTCCTTCTCTGTGCTGCAGACACAATTTATGTCTCTAGACTGGATTTATGGAGATTCTGGGGTTCAGCTGGCAGCAAAATGTTGATTTTCACTATAGTGTTTGCTTGACCTAGACACCTGGGGTATGTACCTTGGGTCTTCTGCCCCATGCCCGGGTCTAGTGAGATCTCTGACAGAACAATTCTCCCGGGTTACTTGCTCTGTTATTTGCTGGCTGTGCCGGGTGGAGGGATATGTCTGTATAGTCTCAGACCCAAGTGTTAGCCAGTAGAAGTGTTCCTGATTGACACCATGCCAGTCCCAGTGTAAGCCAGTAACAGTGTTTCTGATCACCACCAGTAATGGTGTTCCCGATTACTACCACACTAGTTCCAGTGTCACCAGACCAGTGTAAGCTATCAACACTATGCATTGGAGCTTATTACATGGTGATAATAATGTGATAACATCCTCCATCTTTGGAACCTTAAACAGAAAGTGATAATGAGGGGAGGAGTCAATAACCCAATGATGGGGGTCTTCAGGATCAGTCCAGTCTTCATCTTGGTTGTTCTCCCCAATCCTCACTCTCTGACCTCTGGTGGGGCTCAGTCCCGCTGTTATACACTCGTCTTATAATCCCCCCATCACTGTCACTCCTATAAAACAGTGGTCCCCAACCTCCCCGGCAACAGGGATTGGCTGCTCTGAAGTCAACCCCTCAACGGACCGGGGGGGGGGGGGGTGGGTGGTTATTTGTCTGGTGGTTGCAGCCTGTCACCTGGGAGGGTGGGTCATTGTTTGTTGCAGCCTGACACCTTAGGGGGGAATGCAGCTTATCGCCAGTGCACCCCATCAGTTGCCATCAGTGCAGCTTATCAATGTCCATCAGTGCAGCCTCATCCTAGCAGCTTATCAGTGGCCATCAGTGCAGATTATTAATCACCATCTGTGCCCATCAGTGCCACCTCATTAGTGCAGCCTCATCAGTGCCCATTCATGCAGCCTAATCAGTGGCCATCAGTTCAACTACACCAGTGGCCCTCAGTGCAGCCTTATCAGTGCCCATCAATGCAGCCTATCACTGCATGGGGATCACAGGGAGGAATTGGGATGAGAGCTGGCCAGATCACGCAGAAAGAGGATCTCCTGCTGTGAGACAGTTTAGATCTGAAACGCCGGCCACTTTCAAAGAGAGTCCCGCCTCCTGGACCAGCTCGTATGATAGACGTCACACTACTTCAATTTCCCGGCATTGGACCAGTGTGACGTCTATCGTAGGAGTCGGTCCAGGAGGTGGGACTTTGACAACAGTGTTTCAGATCCAAGTTGTGTCACAAAAGGAGATCCCAGCTCTGCGTGATCCGGCTGGCCCTCTTCTCCCTTCCCCACAGTCTCCTGGCCAATTGCTTCTGGCAGAAGCGGCGTAACCTTTTTACGAGGCATCAGAGGCTGGGAGTAGAATCGGCTCCCATTCAAACCCTCCTGAGGGCTGATCTATGGCTTGCTTAATGAGCATGGGGTGATTAGGGTGTGTCCAGGCACTCCCGACACACCGCATGCACAAGACTACAGAGAAATTGTAAGATCCTCAGAGACAAAGCTGCCTGATGTGGGCGGAGTCCTGTTTTAGGGGAACCAATCAGCTCATGTCTAGTAATAATCTTTGTATTTGTATTTTAGTAGATGGACGGGAGATGAGGAAAATCTCAGAGGATTGTCTCACTTTGTCTCCAGACTGTAAAGTAGAAGATGAGGACATCACACAGTATAGTCCAGGAGAAAACCCGACTACCTCAAATGTCCATCCGGCACCACACAGTGTAGATGGACCATCGTATTCCTCTTATCCTGAGGAACCTCAGACTGTGCGGGACGATGCCAGACCATCGTATTCCTCTTATCCTAAGGAACCTCAGACTGTGCAGGACGGTGCCGGACCATCGTATTCCTCTTATCCTGAGGAACCTCAGACTGTGCGGGACAGTGCCGGACCATCGTATTCCTCTTATCCTGAGGAACCTCAGACTGTGCGGGACAGTGCCGGCCCATCGTATTCCTCTTATCCTGAGGAACCTCAGACTGTGCGGGACGGTGCCGGACCATCATATTCCTCTTATCCTGAGAAACCTCAGACTGTGCGGGACGGTGCCGGACCATCGTATTCCTCTTATGCTGAGGAACCTCAGACTGTGCGGGACGGTGCCGGACCATCGTATTCCTCTTATCCTGAGGAACCTCAGACTGTGCGGGACGGTGCCGGACCATCGTATTCCTCTTATCCTGAGGAACCTCAGACTGTGCGGGATGGTGCCGGACCATCATATTCCTCTTATCCTGAGGAACCTCAGACTGTGCGGGACGGTACCGTCCTTCCAACAGGTAAGAAGGTTTGTCCTGAGTTCGGGAAGTGTTTCCGTTTTAAAAAGGATCTTAATGAGCATAAAACATCTCACACAGGTAAGAAGCCGTATTCCTGTCCTGAGTGTGGGAAATGTTTTTCAGTAAAGTCCAGTCTTTCCAAACATCAGAGATTGCACACCGGGAAGAAGACGCATTCCTGTCCTGAGTGCGGAAAATGTTTTTTAAGTAAGGCCAGTCTTTACACACATCAGAGGTGTCATACGGGGGAGAAGCCGTATTCCTGTCCTGAGTGCGGGAAATGTTTTTCAGTAAAGTTCAATCTTTACATACATCAGAGATCTCACACGGGGGAGAAGCCGTATTCCTGTCCTGAGTGTGGGAAATGTTTTTCAGTAAAGTCCGGTCTTTCCACACATCAGAGATTGCACACAGGGGAGAAGACGCATTCCTGTCCTGAGTGCGGAAAATGTTTTTTAAGTAAGGCCAGTCTTTGCACACATCAGAGGTGTCATACGGGGGAGAAGCCGTATTCCTGTCCTGAGTGCGGGAAATGTTTTTCAGTTAAGTCCAGTCTTTTCACACATCAGAGAATGCACACGGGGGAGAAGCCATATTCCTGTCCTGAGTGCGGGAAATGTTTTTCAATGACCTCCAATCTTTCCACACATCAGCGTTCTCACACAGGGGAGAAGCCATATTCCTGTCCTGAGTGTGGGAAATGTTTTTCTCTAAAGTCCAGTTTTTTCACACATCAGAGATTGCACACGGGGGAGAAGCCATATTCCTGTCCCGAGTGTGGGAAATGTTTTCAAACTAAGTCCAGTCTTAACATACATTTGACATCTCACACGAAGGTAGAGCCACTTTCCTCTTCTGATTGGAGGAAGTGTAACCCACAGAAGTCCTCTGTTTACAGTCATCTGAGATTGGACACGGAGGAGAATGAACTTTCCTGGTCTGAGTGAGGGAAATGTTCCTCACTGAAGTCCCGTCTTCCTGTACATCAGGGATCCCACACAACCCTCGAGGTGTATTAGTGAGTGCGGGAAATGTCTTGTATATGAATGTTGCTGGACATGTGGGGAAGAAGCACACCCTGATATACACCTCAGATATACTCCATGGCTGATCATCATGTAAGAAACACTTCATAAGGAGATCAGAGATCACCAAAGACATGGATGAAGTGTTGTACCGTGTTGGCCATTGATAGCCGGAGCAAAATAAAAATGGAGTCATTCCCTCTCATTGGCTGAGTACATTTTGTGGTGGAAACTCTTGCAAGAGGTCTGTTTACTCAAGTCATCTTCCAGGACGAAACGCGTTAACCCCACCACTTAAAAGACGGTCCTCTAGGCTTTTTAAAAATAAAAATCAAGTCATTACCTCTCATTGGCTGAGTACATTTTGTGGTGGAAGATTTCATAAACAATTAGAGGTCTGTTTTAAGAATTAATCATTGGACAAATGTGACACGCAGTTGCGCAATGGTTATAATTTTGGTAGTATTTTAATTAACACAGTGATTTGCTATAATTGTCAGCTCCATCTAGTGGCCATAATGTGGTTTTTCGTAATTTTTTTTGATTGAGGTATTTGAGAAAAAATATCCCTTTATAGCCACGAGGTGGAGCTGTTAATCATAGGAAATCAACGTGTTCAATTATGGGCAGAGTTTCTAATGGCTGGACGAATGCTCGTCACACTCGGCCAAGAAACTTTCTATGTATTTCACCCTTAGTTTTCTATTAGGGATGGGCCGAACGGCCCCCTGTTCAGTTCGCACCAGAACTCTCGAACATTGTGAAAGTTCAGGGCCAAATAACGAACCCCATTGAAATCAAAGTGCCCAGTTTGAATTCTTATATAAATATAGTTTACATTGGGGGTCCCCTTAGTCTGCCTGTAAAGTGGCAAATCTGTAACGTATAGAACCTACTGCAGCAAAACTGACATATAAATAAAATAAAATTACATTATTTCCCTGCAAGCTCTCTTTATTTTATAAACAACTGATTGGAAAGCCAGTTTGTATGATGAGGACACAATGTAGTGCACTGGGAACAAGATTAGAGATTTTTGGGATAAAATCTGGAGTCTCTTTGGCAGACTTTGGATAGATGTAACAGGTGCGGAAAAATTGGGCTTTGGTTGTTGGTGGTGTCTTCACACCGCAAGCCTATAGAGATACTCTTGATGAAAGTAAGAATTGGCCTTTCTGTCAAAATGTTTTAATTATATGCACCTGTTAATCAGGTGCTGAAAAATTGGTCCTTGGGTGTTAATTGTGCCCATGAAACATAGACCAAAAAATGCCTTCCTGATAAAAATCAACACCCACAAAGCTAGGCAGCCTAGACCCTCTTGCAAAGATTCCACGTCCCAAAAACACTTTATCGGCATTAGAAGGTTGACAGCAGCTGTTAATCCAGGAATGATTCATTTTGATAAATGTCAGCTGGTCAATGGAGTCTGTGGACAGACATGCTCTTTTATCTATCACAAAACCTCCAGCAGCATCTAAATGGCCGTTTGAAAAGCATTTTTGGATGCAGGGCAGCCCAGCACCTCAATTGCATACTGGGCAAGTTCTGGCCAGTGGTCTATTGTCATGACCCAGTAACCCAGCGGATTGTCAACCAACTTAGAAAGCTCTCCATGTTTGTATTCGGCCCCTAGATTATCTCCCACCATATGATGCAGACACTGCCGATGGGATGTGGAAGCTGAACGTCCTGGGCTGTGAGGACTAAATAAATTCAGAAATGTATCACTGAGGCGGCCCCCATCTCCACCGCTACTGTCTTGACCAACAAAAGCCTCAAAAATAGCCTTTCCATGAGAGTGTGACCTATCAGAGTCTGGAATGGCATTACATAAGCTCCTCTTTAAGGTGACCTCAAGAGATTTCATCTTCTGCTCCCTCTGTGAGGACAGGACGAGTTCCGAGACTTTCCCCATGTAACAGTGGTCAAGGAGGATTACCAACCAATAGTGATTCTTCTCCTTGATGCCACATATTCTCTGGTCCTTTCGCAGGCTTTGAAGCATGAGGGAGCCCATGAACTGCAAATTTGCGCAGGCATGAGAAGCAGAGTCCCCGGGGGTCACGTACCACTCCCAAGGTTTCTGGGGACCTATGTTTTCTTCTGCTTCAATGCCTCCAAAACTGCCAGAATCCTCCGGAATTGTCAAAAACTGTCTATTGTGGTTTTTACTTTTTGACACATTTTTTGGTGAATGGGTAGAGGTACAATGTACCCTATACCCTTTGACATGAAGGGGCAGGGATCTGGGGGCCCCCTTGTTAAAGATGGCTTCCAAATTCTAATAAGACCCTAACAACCAATCGCCAGGGTTGATGGTAAGAGGTTCTTGTCCCCATCAACATGGCGACAAGGTGCTTTTGGGCGGACCCCAAAGCACCCTTCCCGTGTTGAGGGCATGTGGCCTGGTATGGTTCAAGAGGGGGGCTGCTTGCTCATCCCCCCTCCATCCTGACCTCCAGGCTGCATGCTCGCATAAGGGTCTGGTATGGATTTGGGGGGGGGGACACCCACACCAATCTTTTTTAAAATGTTGGCGTGGAGTTCCCCTTAATATCCATACCAGACCCGAAGGGCCTGGTATGGAATGGGGGAGTACCCACAAACCCACAATGATTTTTTTCCTTGATTTTTCATTTATATTGCCGGTATCTGTCAATACATTACCGCCGCAAGCAACTTTAAAACGGAAAATTCAATACCTACCTTTCTGTAATTTTCCTTTCCTGGTGCCTATCCATGGCAGCATACATATGGTTGGTGGCTCCGCCCTCATCCAACCCACAGGACCAATTATAACTCTTTAAAAGAGTGCGACAGCCTCCCCTCTGACATTCTTGTAACTAGACTCAAACAATTAAGGATTTTAAGAAAGGGAGGGCGTATGCTGCCATGGATAGGCACCAGGAAAGGAAAATTACAGAAAGGTAGGTATTCAATTTTCCATTTTCCTGGTGCCTTCATGGCAGCATACATATGGTAAATAACTCGCTTACAGGGAGGGTTGCTGCAAAAAGTATTTTAACCTCTATGTAAGAGAAAACAGCTGAACAGACTTTTCCCCCTATGTCAGTATGAGTAAGAGTAGACCCCACTAGGTCATGAATGCGGCGTAGAATGACCGGTTGCCCAATGGCAGGGCGCTTGGAAGATTCTAGTGTTATTGTAGTCCAGGAAGCCGCGATTCCCCGCACAAGCATTCTTTGACTTTGGAGCGGAGGACCACTAGCCCGGTATGTTCTCTGGATAAGATGAACCATCCAACTTGATGAAGTTGTCTTCGGTGTCTACAGCCTTCTCCTTCTTTTTTTTAAAGGTAAGCTGATAGCATGCCTGTCCGATTCAAAGATGCCTGAGGAAGTCTTCTTCTAACCGGCTCGGCCCGTCAGGAGTTGTTAGAACACACTGAAAGATTTGGGACTACCAATTCTTAGATGAGATGGCTCGCAGAGGGAGCTCTGGACCTGAACTGGCAAGACTGCCAGATGACCAACTTGTTTAAATAAATTGAAACATCGGAGCCCCCCATACCGAGGCTTGGATTTTGAAGGCCTTTGGATGGAGGAGACGAAAATTGCTTTGAGAGTAGCGTCTTACAGAGAAGATTCTTGCGTGTATGTGAAAGGAAAAACTGCGAGTATACTGAATAGCAGAGGCACATCCCCCTTTAGACGTAGCCACTTCATCTGGGGAAAAAAGATTGCCCTTGAGGCATGTTCTTATTGTGAATTCAGGTTCCATCTGATGTCTTCCAGGGCTGAAAGAGACTGAAGCCTAGATTTCTGAGTGCCGAGAATTCCATCTTTTAAGATAGCTGGATTTTACATGCCTAAAACATCATAAACAAAAAGCTTTTCTTCCTGTCAAAAGGTGCTAATGGAGGAAGACTTTCTGGGTAGAAGTGCCATTTATCTTGTGGGAGCAACTAAGGGCCAGATTCACAAAGGGGATACGGCGGCGTATCTCCTGATACGCCGTCGTATCTCTGTTTCTATCTATGCAACTGATTCATAGAATCAGTTACGCATAGATATCCCTAAGATCCGACAGGTGTAATTGTTTTACACTGTCGGATCTTAGGATGCAGTACCGCGGCCGCCGCTGGGGGGAGTTTGCGTCGTAAACCAGCGTTGGGTATGCAAATTAGGAGTTACGGCGATCCACAACGGATTTTCGCGTTCGCTACGTCGCCGCTAGTCTAGTTTCCCGTCGCAAATTTAGTCGTCGTTTTGGGTGCCCTAACTTTAGTCAGCAATCGTATTGCTGTCTAAAGTATGGCCGTTGTTCCCGCGTTGAAATTTAAAATTTAACGTCGTTTGCGTAACACGTCCGGGAATACGGAAGTACGCTACGCGCGTCGCTGTTCGAAAAAATGACGTCACGGCGCGCAAAGCACGACGGGAATTGTGAAACGGAGCATGCGCAGTAGGTCCGGCGCGGGAGAGCGCCTAATTTAAATGGCACAAGCCCATTTGAATTGGCCCGCCTTGCGCCGGAGGCCGCCGGCGTAGTTTTCATCGCAAGTGCTTTGTGAATCAGGCACTTGCGATGAAAACTTGCGGTGGTGTAACGTATCTACGATACGTTACGCCGCCGCAATTCTACGTGAATCTGGCCATAAATTCTTATAGGTAGATTCACGTACATTGGCCTAACTTTAGGGCGACCTAGCCTAGCCTTTTTAGGCTACACCGCCGTAAATTAGTTAGGCTAGTAGTGATTCACAAACCACTTACCTGCTAATCTACGGCGGTGTAGCCTAAAACGAGCGGGCGTAAGGGCGCCTAATTCAAATGACTTGGAGGGGGGCGTGTTGTATGGAAATGAGGCTTGACCTCACGTTTTTTTAAGTTTTTTGACACTGCGCATGCGCCGGGCGACTACATTTCCCAGTGCGCATTGCGGCTAAGTAGGCCGTACGGGCCTATTGATTTCTTTGTCTATGTAAACGACGTAAATCCCGATTCGCGGACGACTTGCGCAAACGACGTAAAAAAATTCGAACCTCGCGGCGGGAACGGCGGCCATACTTAACATTGTTATTCCACCTCATAGGTGGAATAACTTTAGGCGGCCTATCCCTTACGGAAACCACGTAATGCGACGGTGTAGGCCTGGCGTACGTTCGTGAATCGGCGTATCCCCTCATTTACATAATCTACGCCGGCCGCCATGGAAGCGCCATCTAGCGGACAACAGAAACATTGCAAGCTAAGATAGAACGGCGCAAGCCGGCCTATCTTAGCTTTGTTTAAGTGTATCCCTGTTTGAGAATACACTTAAACAAGCGCCGGCGTAGATTCAGAGTTAGGTCGGCTTATCTACTGATAAGCCGGCCTAACTCTTTGTGAATCTACCTATTAGTTTTTTTTCCCTGCTCCATTCCTGATGATTAAATCCAGGTTCTTCCGAAAGCAGATGGGAGTGAACTCTTCCAGATATGTGAATGTGCGCAACTGGAATCGGCAGAAGGACCGAACAGGGCCCGCTCGCCTGGCAGCCTGTATCAAGATCTTCTAGACCTACCGAGGATCTGTAGTTGGGGAGGTGAACCAATTCTCTGCTAGGCGCTGGCACTTAATTGGGTAGGAGGGCGTACGCCCGTATTACTCTTGAGATTGGGGAATTGTGTGAAGGAACTGGGATCCTTCCGTGCATAAATAAACATGCACCAAAAGGAAGAGATTTTAATTAGCGGACTGGCCCATGAGGACTCCCTCATATATCCATGCCTATGCACAGGCATAGCAAACCGGCACATTTATTGTGTTTTTTTTTTTTTAAAACAGTTGGACAAGACTGTAAGCAGCTGTAGAAGGCCTAATAGCCCCCTGACCCCAACAAGCCATAATCATTAGCAGTGAAAAATAGCACTGCAAAACTTGTAATAAGCCGTCTTTTACCTTGGAGCAGTGTTTTCAGACAAGGATGGAGGAAAATACCTGAACTCTAAGATATGGGACTTCATCTACAGGGGAGCATGAACCTGTAATGGTTGGCCAACGCACTGGCATAGTAAGGGCTGAATCCAGGCGATCCATGATCCTGCAAGTTTGAGGACAGAAAAAAGAATGTCAGAGGGGAGGCTGTCGCACTCTTTTAAAGAGTTATAATTGGTCCTGTGGGTTGGATGAGGGCGGAGCCACCAACCATATGTATGCTGCCTTGAAGGCACCAGGAAATTACGTGTTTTCCTTTAGAAATGTCATTTTGCTGTGGCACTGTAATACACATCGCACAGATGCGCTACTTTACAGGCAGACTAAGGGGACCCCCAGGCACGATATTTAAAGGAATCTTGTTTCACTTTAAGCATTTTTTTAAATCACTGCTCCTGAAAAACGATTGTTTTAAAAACGTTTTTTTTTTTTGCATTGATACATGTCCCCTGGGGCAGTACCCGGGCCCCCAAACACTTTTTATGACAATACCATGCATATAAGCTTATAAAATGAGCAGGTTTTTCATGTTCGTGTCCCATAGACTTTAACGGTGTTCGCATGTTTCCTAGAACTCTTTGCCTGTTCGCATGTTCTGGTGCAAACTGAATTGGGGGGGGGGGGGTGTTTGGCCCATCCCTATCAACCAGCCTGAGCGGGAAGCTGCCACATTTAGCAGCGACAGTAATACTGGAACTGGAGGTTCAGCTTGGCTGAATGCAAATTTAGTTGAGACACTCGCTGAACCCCCAAACAGGCCAAATTCTGTACAAATATGTGTTCAGTCCTAACCCAGAGTTCATTCCAAGAGCTCCATTTATTGGTTTTATAATGGTGATGGCCAATGGAAGAAGTACCCCATATAACAGTAGTCAGTGGGAGAAGGACATTCCTACATAATCATGAAATCATTGCTACTGAGAGAAAGACAAAGGCTGGACTAGGCAGTAATATATTTCTCTCCCCCTTGGTGGGAGTGGAGATGACCCATCTATAAGGATATACAATACATACACACACAGCACAAGGCCGTGTTCACACTACGAGACGTTTGTCGGGGCTGCAGGTCCTCTGAGCTCCACAAGGTGGTGATCTTCTCACTTCTACAATAGAGACAGGAAGTCTCTATGGATAACAGGAAGTGATGTCAGGTACAAACAGGAAGTTCCGAGTGAGAGGTGAGTCAGTAGGCAGTAGAGCGGAGACGTTGCTGTAAGATTCTGCATAGGAGGTAATAAGATCTTATTTTCTATTTACACCCAGTAACCCCGTCATGTCCGCCATCTTCCTCCATAGTCACTGTGACGTCTTTTATCTCCAGCAGATGATGATACACATATATATAGTGTGGAAACCTAGAGTAACCCCTTCAGGGGCAAAACATTTCCTTATTTACTAGGCCGGAACATTCTCATGATTTTGGAGATGTATCACCTTCTCACCTCATTGGTCTATACTAACGGATTATACGATAATACGGGTTGGGGGATTTATTAAGAGGTGGACTTATGATATGTGTGTTTCATTTTATAATCTTTATGGAGGAGGAAATAACTATTCCTGATGTCTGTGAAGGTTCAACACAAGGGATGTGTCTGGGTGATGACTTTATCTTTGTAAGTATCAGGTGATGTCACTGTCTATTTCCCTATGTAGGAGTATTTAGAAGGACACAAGGATCTCTACAAGGACGTCATGATGGACAATCAGCCGCCCCTCACATCACCGGGTAAGAGGAGACTTTATTGTAAAGGAGAGAGCAGTACGGAGGCTCCACCTAGATCCCCCATCATCTGATAAACACATAGAAACAATGGATTCAGTCAGTGTGTGTGTTTCCTACAGATGGATCCAGTAATGGGAACCCACCAGAGAGATGTCCCCGTCCTCTGTATTCCCGGGATTCCACACAGGAAGATCACACCATCCCCCACCATCATCAGGTAGATGAGGAACAATCACTGATAGTATCATTAGGATCTGTACATTATCTGCATTGTTACCATTGATGTCATTTTTATTCTATATTCAGAGTGGAGACCTGAGAGATCCTAAAGTTGAGGTAAAAGAGGAGGATGATGAGGATGGAGTGATGGAGGAAGAACACAAAGATCTGCACCAGGACACCATGGTGGAGTCATCCAGCTACAGGAACCCACCAGAGAGATGTCCCCGTCCTCTGTATTCCCGGGATTCCACACAGGAAGGTCACACCATCCCCCACCATCATCAGGTAGATGACTAACAAATATTAGCAGTTATAACTGTTATAAAAGCATGTTTGTTATAATGAATGTTTTATATCTTTCAGAATGAAAACCCCAAGGATAATATTGTTGTAAAAGAAGAGTATAAAGAGGAGGATGAGGAGTATGGAGGGATGGAGGAGTTTTCAGAAGGACACAAGGATATGATGGAGCCACCTAATACCAGGAACCCCCCAGAGAGATGTCCCCGTCCTCTGTATTCCCGGGATTCCACACAGGAAGGTCACACCATCCCTCCTTATTTAAAGGTTGGTGGGACGGAACATCTAGACATGGACTTGTGGGGGGACGTGTGGATTTTATAGATGTGATGTCACAATAATAAAGATTATATCTTACAGATGATATTCTCTCTCATTCTCTTGGTTTAGAGTGGAGATCCAATCGATATAGAATTTGAGGTGAAATCAGAAGAAGAAGAGACGTATGTGAGGGATGATCAGCAGTCTATGGAGGAGGATGGAATAACGGGGACATTTATAGAGGAGGACACTGCTACAGAGATCAGCACAGGTGGGTCATTAACACTAAATCCATTCCTCCACCCATACTGCTCACTGATTGGTCCAGAGTAGGGCGGGGACTGGGTGATATCAGCCTGTAATCCCCTGGTCACTTTCCTGAGCTGTGTTCCCCGTCCTGTATTCCTGTATTTCTCTCGGATAATCTTCCTTCTCTGTGCTGCAGACACAATTTATGTCTCTAGACTGGATTTATGGAGATTCTGGGGTTCAGCTGGCAGCAAAATGTTAATTTTCACCATAGGGTTTGCTTGACCTAGACACCTGGGGTATGTACCTTGGGTCTTCTGCCCCATGCCCGGGTCTAGTGAGATCTCTGACAGAACAATTCTCCCGGGTTACTTGCTCTGTTATTTGCTGGCTGTGCCGGGTGGAGGGATATGTCTGTATAGTCTCAGACCCAAGTCACTGAGTGCAGTCTCAGGAGATGGGAGGCAGCGGTGTGGGATCTCTGCAACTTGTCTCCAGTAATCATTTCATCCGCCACTGATTACTGAATACCAATATCATGAGTCCTGACCCATCACTATATACTCTATGTTGTACATTACATACTCCTGACCCCTGCACTATATACTCTATGTTGTACATTACATGCTCCTGACCCCTGCACTATATACTCTATGTTGTACATTACATACTCCTGACCCCTGCACTATATTCTCTATGTTGTACATTACATACTCCTGACCCCTGCACTATATACTCTATGTTGTACATTACATACTCCTGACCCCTGCACTATATACTCTGTTGTACATTACATACTCCTGACCCTCGTCCTATAATCCCCTCATCACTGTCACTCCTATAAAAGACAGTTCTCGTTGTTTCCTCACTCTCTGACTAAGGTCCATGAATAAAGAAATGATCTGGTAGGAGATCAGAGGACCCATTTACTAGTTACCTTGAGGGGGGAATTGTAAGATCCTCAGAGACAAAGCTGCCTGATGTGGGCGGAGTCCTGGTTTAGGGGAACCAATCAGCTCATGTCTAGTAATAATCTTTGTATTTCTATTTTAGTAGATGGACGGGAGATGAGGAAAACCTCAGAGGATTGTCTCACTTTGTCTCCAGACTGTAAAGTAGAAGATGAGGACATCACACAGTATAGTCCAGGAGAAAACCCGACTACCTCAAATGTCCATCCGGCACCACACAGTGTAGATGGACCATCGTATTCCTCTTATCCTGAGGAACCTCAGACTGTGCGGGACGGTGCCGGACCATCGTATTCCTCTTATCCTGAGGAACCTCAGACTGTGCGGGATGGTGCCGGACCATCATATTCCTCTTATCCTGAGGAACCTCAGACTGTGCGGGATGGTGCCGGACCATCGTATTCCTCTTATCCTGAGGAACCTCAGACTGTGAGGGACAGTGCCGGACCATCGTATTCCTCTTATCCTGAGGAACCTCAGACTGTGAGGGACGGTGCCGGACCATCGTATTCCTCTTATCCTGAGGAACCTCAGACTGTGAGGGATGGTGCCGTCCTTCCAACAGGTAAGAAGGTTTGTGCTGAGTTCGGGAAATGTTTCCATTTTAAAAATGATCTTAATGAGCATAAAGGATGTCACACAGGTGAGAAGTCACATTCCTGCACTAAGTGCGGGAAATGTTTTTCAAAGAAGTCCAATCTTTACACACATCAGATGTGTCATACGGGGGAAAAGCCGTATTCCTGTCCTGAGTGTGGAAAATGTTTTTCAGTAAAGTCCAGTCTTTCTACACATCGGAGATCTCACACGGGGGAGAAGCCGTATTCCTGTCCTGAGTGCGGGAAATGTTTTACCGTAACGTCCAATCTTTACAAACATCAGAGATTGCACACAGGGGAGAAGCCGTATTCCTGTCCTGAGTGCGGGAAATGTTTTTCAATAAAGTCCAGTCTTCATATACATCAGAGATTGCACACAGGGGAGAAGCCGTATTTGTGTCCTGAGTGCGGGAAATGTTTTTCCTCGATATCCAATCTTTCCGCACATCAGAGATCACACACGGGGGAGAAGCCGTATTCCTGTCCTGAGTGCGGGAAATGTTTTACCGTAATGTCCAATCTTTACAAACATCAGAGATTGCACACAGGGGAGAAGCCGTATTCCTGTCCTGAGTGCGGGAAATGTTTTTCAATAAAGTCCAGTCTTCACAAACATCAGAGATCTCACACGAAGGTAGAGCCACTTTGCTCTTCTGATTGGAGGAAGTGTAACCCACAGAAGTCCTCTGTTTACAGTCATCTGAGATTGGACACGGAGGAGAATGAACTTTCCTGGTCTGAGTGAGGGAAATGTTCCTCACTGAAGTCCTGTCTTCCTGTACATCAGGGGTCCCACACAACCCTCGAGGTGTATTAGTGAGTGCGGGAAATGTCTTGTATATGAATGTTGCTGGACATGTGGGGAAGAAGCACACCCTGATATACACCTCAGATATACTCCATGGCTGATCTTCATCATGTAAGAAACAGTTCATAAGGAGATCAGAGATCACCAAAGACATGGATGAAGTGTTGTACCGTGTTGGCCATTGATAGCAGGAGAAAAATAAAAATGGAGTCCTTACCTCTCATTGGCTGAGTACATTTTGTGGTGGAAACTCTTCCAAGAGGTCTGTTTTCTCAAGTCGTCTTCCAGGACGAAACGTGTTAATCCCACCACTTAAAAGGCGGTCCTCTAGGCTTTTTAAAATAAAAATGGAGTCATTCCCTCTCACATTTTGTGGTGGAAGATTTCAAAACACTTACAGGTCCGTTTTAAAAAAAAAAATCATTGGCAAATGTGACTCGCGTTCCTCCAATGGTTATTGTTAATGACATTGTAATTTCTTGTATTTTGTATGTATTACACACAGTACTAATAATGTTTTCATTACCTGTTTGCATTCTTTGGAGTCCTCATTAGTGTTAGCCCCGCCTATGTTACGCCCCTTGTTACCATAAAAGTACAATTGTAATATTATTGTGATAGCTACGTAATCATGTGTATAAAAAACTTCTATTGCGTCAAAATAAACAGAACAGTTATTGTGGAAAGATACGGAGTGTATCTTTTGTGTCTGTTCCCTACTGCAGTAGTTATTTGGAACGTCTAATCAATACGAGGATAGGAGGTACCTATCTATAAAATATTCAGAACATTATGAATTTTTTCAGTATTTTATTTAACACAGTGTTTTCCTATCATTGTCAGCTCCATCTAGTGGCCATAACGTGGTATTTTGTGATTTTTTTTCCCTATTGAGGTTATTCACAAAAATTATCCCATTATGGCCACTAGATGGAGCTGTCGATCATAGGAAACCACTGTGTAAAATTATTGCCAACGGGGTGGATTCAAGAAGCAATTGCGCCTGTGTAACCATAGGTTACACAGCGCAATTGCTTACTTGCCCCGGTGTAACGACTTCTCCTGATTCAGGAACCTCGTTACGCCGACTGCAGCCTAAGATCTGCGCGGCATAAGGCTCTTATGCCCGCATATCTTAGGCTGCATTCTTGCGATGGCCGCTAGGTGGCGTTCCCGTTGTGCTCGGCGTATAGTATGCAAATTGCATACTAACACCGATTCACAACGTTGCGCGAGCCCTGCGTACGCAATTTACTTTGTTTCCGTACGGCGGTTTTTGCGTAAGGCTGCCCCTGCTATTAGCAGGGGCAGCCAATGTTACGTATACCCGTCGTTCCCGCGTCGCGAAATTTGAATTGTACGTAGTTTGCGTAAGTGATTCGTGAATGGCGCTGGACGCCATTCACGTTCACTTTGAAGCAAATGACGTCCTTGCGATGTCATTTGCCGCAATGCACGTCGAGAAAGTTTCCCGGCGGAGCATGCGCTCTACGATCGGCGCGGCAACGCGCCTAATTTAAATGATCCACGCCCCCTACGGGATCATTTAAATTACGCGCCCTTACGCCGGGCAGTTTTCCGGAGCGCACACGCAATTTACGGAGCTACTGCTCCGTGAATCTAGGGCAGCGCAAAAAAATTGCGGGGGCGCAGGGCAAAATCGTTGCCCTGCGCCTCCGTAATAAATGCGCAAATCTACTTGTATCCGGCCCAACGTTTATTATGGCTGGAGGCAGGGCCGATCCTAGGGTCAGAAGCGCCTGGGTGCAGAAATATTTCTGGCGCCCACACATGGGCGTGGTCATCTTACTAACTCCTCCCCTTTACAAATGTTTCTATGGCTACGACTCAAACACAGAGATGCTCCCCTAAGAAGTCTTCATTAGTGTCCCCCATCAGAGTCCCCCCCCCAGCAGGTGTCCCCCATCAGAGCCCCCCACAGCAGGTTTCCCCCATCAGAGCCCCCCCCAGAAGGTGTCCCCCATCAGAGCCCCCCACAGCAGGTGTCCCCCATCAGAGCCACCCCACAGCAGGTGTCCCCTATCAGAGCCCCCCACAGCAGGTGTCCCCCATCAGAGCCCCCCCCCAAGCATGTGTCTCCCATCAGAGCCACCCCCAGCAGGTGTCTCCCATCAGAGCCCCCCCCCCAGAAGGTGTCCCCCATCAGAGCCCCCCACAGCAGGTGTCCCCCATCAGAGCCACCCCACAGCAGGTGTCCCCTATCAGAGCCCCCCACAGCAGGTGTCCCCCATCAGAGCCCCCCCCCAAGCATGTGTCTCCCATCAGAGCCCCCCCCAGCAGGTGTCTCCCATCAGAGCCCCCCCCCCAGAAGGTGTCCCCCATCAGAGCCCCCCACAGCAGGTGTCCCCCATCAGAGCCACCCCACAGCAGGTGTCCCCCATCAGAGCCACCCCACAGCAGGTGTCCCCATCAGAGACCCCCCACATCAGGTGTCCCCCAGCAGATGTCCCCCATCAGAGCCCCCCCAGCAGGTGTCCCCCACAGCAGATGTCCCCCATCAGAGCCCCCCCCAGCAGATGTCCCCCATCAGAGCCACCCCACAGCAGGTGTCCCCATCAGAGACCCCCCACATCAGGTGTCCCCATAGATCAGTACTTGTCCAATAGATCCTTGTAGCTTGGGCGCTCTGGGAGCAGAAGCACATTACAGGGGGCGGGGCATATGTGGCATCTTTGGTCACTTGGAGGGTGGCACTCGGAGAGCATTTCTGGGAGAGAACGGGATGATTGGCAGCAGCTCTGGACACAGACAAGGAGGAGGGAGGGGAGCACTTTGGAGCTTCGGCTCCCCCACCTCTGCGGCGCCTGGGTGCGGAGCACCCTGCCTAGGATCGGCCCTGGCTGGAGGAAAGCTTGTCACATTCGGCCAAGAAATCTTCTATGTGTCACACCCTTATGCCTTGTACACACGATCGGATTTTCCTTCGGGATAAACTCCTACGGATTTTTCCGACAGAATTCCGTTCAAACTTGTGTTGCATACACACTGTCACCCCAAATTCCGACCGTCAAGAACGCGGTGACGTACAACACTACGACGAGCCGGGAAAAATAAAATTCAATGCTTCTGAGCTTGCAGCGATATGATTCTGAGCATGCGTGTTTTTTTCTCCGTCTGAGTTTCCTACAGACGAACGGAATTTCCGGAAAAAAAGAGGATGGGGCATATTCTGAAAGATCTGAGGCGGCGGAACGTATGTCCTTTACGTTACGCCGCCGCAAGTTTAAGTGGCAAGTGCCTGATTCCCAAACCACTTACCTGTAAACTTGCGGCGGCGTCGCGTAAAGTCCACCCGCGCAAGCCCTCCTAATTCAAATGATCCTGGTAGGGGGCGTGGATCATTTAAATTAGGCGCGCTCCCACGCCGATCGTAATGCGCATGCTCCGTCGGGTAAATTACCCGACGTGCATTGCGCTAAATGACGTCTCACGGACCTCATTTGTTTTGACTGTAACGTAAATGGCGTCCAGCGCCATTCACGGACGACTTACGCAAACGACGTTAAATTTTCAAATTTCGACGCGGGATCGACGGCCATACCTAACATTGAGTACGCCACCTAGGGGGCATCTTTATCTTTACGCCGCGTATCGCTTACGGAAACGACGTTAAAACACTACGGCGGGCAAGCGTACGTTAGAGAATCGGCGTGACTAGTCATTTGCATATTCTACGCTGAACGCCACCTAGCGGTCAGCGTAAATATTGCAGCCTAAGATACCACGGCGCAGGCCGTCGTATCTTAGGCATGTTTAAGTGTATCTCAGTTTGAGAATACACTTAAACATAGGATCGGACTTACGCCGGCGTAAATTATTTGAGAATATGGCCCGACATCTTTTCTTTTTACATTGCGACGGAAAAAAGTCTGATGGGGCACACACACACGGTCGGAATATCCGGGGAACAAATTCCGTCTGACTTTTTCCATCGGAAATTCAGATCGTGTGTACAAAGCATTATATCCTATGTCAGGCATGACTTCATACGAATACCTGAGATCAGACTCGTGTACTTATGAGTACAGCAGAAAAGTAGAGAAATGTAATATTCTCCCTAGAGCGTTGCCAACATCCTGAAAAGACCCTAAAAAAAAGGGCAATAGTACCCCCCGGTATCAGGGGTGTATTTAGGTTTTGTGCTGCCCTAGGCCTGACTAAACTCGTGCACCCCCTAATTTAAACATGACCCACCCCTTCCTGTCAAGGCCACGTCCCTTTCTGTCTAAGACCTGCCCTAAACCCTAGACCCGCCCCACTTTGGGTGGAAACACTGAGGGCCTGGGGGGGGGCAATGAATTCCCTTAATTTGCATAGATTTCCTCTCACTTTCTTTGGTTATGGGACAGGAAGTGAAGGGAAATCTCTGCAATGGGACGGAGATGGTAAAAAAAACTGACAGGGGCTCTAACCCTCCCTTACTATATCCAAAATGAAAAAAAAAAGTGTTGCCTATAGTTCTACTTTAACCACTTCCATACAGGGCACGTATACACCTTCCCGCCCAAGCCAATTTTCAGCTTTCAGCGCTGTCGCACTTTGAATGGCAATTGCGCGGTCGTGCTACACTGTACCCAAACAAAATTGGCGTCCTGTTTCCCCCACAAATAGAGCTTTCTTTTGGTGGTATTTGATCACCTCTGCGATTTTTTTTTTTTTTGCGCAACAACTAAAAAAAGGCTGAAAATTTGGAAAAAAAATTACGTTTTTATTTTTTTCTGTTAATTTTTTTGTAAATAAGTTTTCTCTTTCAATTACGGGCACTGATATGGCGGCACTAATGGGCACCGATGAGATGGCACTGATGGACATCGATGAGGTAGTACTGACGGGCACAGATGAGGTGGCACTGATTGGCGGCGCTGGTATGCGACACTGATGGGCACTCATAGGCGGCACTGACGGGCACACATAGGCGGCACTGATGGGCACACATAGGCGGCACTGATGGGCACACATAGGCGGCACTGATGGGCACACATAGGCGGCACTGATGGGCACACATAGGCGGCACTGATGGGCACTCATGGGCGGCACTGGGCACTCATAGGCGGCACAGATGGGCACTCATGGGCGGCACTGATGGATACTTATGGGTGGCACAGATGGGCACTGGGCATGGATGGGCACTATGGGGTGGCACTGATGGACACTGTGGGGTGGCACTGATGGACACTGGGGTGGCACTGATGGACACTGTGGGGTGGCACTGATGGACACTGGGGTGGCACTGATGGACACTGTGGGGCAGCACTGATTTTGCCAGTCAGTGCCCATTTGTGGGCACTGATTGGCATATTTTTTTGAATGCTTTTTTTTTTTTTTTTTAAACGTCTTTTTTTTTTTTTGCAGCCTTTTTTTTTTTTTTTTGCCCACCCTGGTGGTCCAGGGTGGGCATCCCTGGTGGTCCAGTGTGGCGATCCGAGGGGGGGCTGCGCTGATAAACAATCAGCGCGAACCCCCCCTGTCAGGAGAGCCGCCGATCGGCTATCCTCTACTCGCGTCTGTCAGATGCGAGTGAGGAAGAGCCATCAACGGCTCTTCCTGTTTACATCGTGATCAGCCGTCATTGGACACAGCTGATCACGTGGTAAAGAGTCTCCGTGAGAGGCTCTTTACCGCGATCGGAGATGCAGGGTGTCAGACTGACACCCCGCATCACCGATCGCCGTGATGCGCGCCCGCGGCATGAAATCCTGCAGGACGTTGTGGAACGTCCTGTCAGGATTTCATAACCACTTCCCGGACGTAAATCGGCTATAGGCCGTGCGGGAAGTGGTTAAGCACAAATTTCGGATAATTTTATGGAGAGGACTAAGAAGATATAACCATGCCAACGGTGCAGCAGAAAACATAAAGCACAGTGAGGAAGGTTTGTAGTCCAGGATGATAGGACAGTAAAAATTAGAAGCAGCGCCCCCCCCCCCCCCACACACACACACAGTTGCGGAATGCCGGCCGCCCGCATACCGGAAGCAGTGCGGCTGCTTTATGGGGGCGCTGAACTAATTTGCCTCTCAGCCCAGTCCGGCCCATAAGACTGGCACTACACTATCAGTGTAGTGCAAGCCGGCTGGAACTCTTTCCGTGCTGCCCCCCCTGCAAAGTGCTGCCCTAGGCCTGGGCCTTGTTGGCCTAGGCCAGGATACAGCACTGCCCGGTACAATGGAACTTTATAGACCCCAAACAATAGGGTAAAGTGCCCCTACGTCTTATGGAGCGAATACTGAGCAGGCTCTGCCCCCCCCCTCGCTGCCGCCGCCGTGTCAGAATACAGACGCTTGGCTTCTCTGTGGGGTAGAGAGGATAGGATGTGAGGCAGATCCTTGCAGGGGCATACCAAATTGGAGTGGGGGGAACATGGGGGGTGTCAGTGGCATTGCTATAATGGTGCGCTCAGCCTCCGCACCTTTTTCCATATGAGTACAGCAGAAGGTACACCCTTATATCAGTGGTCAGTGTAGTGGTCCCTTACATTGGTGATCAATGGGAGAAGGAGAAGGACCCCCTCATATCAGTGGTCAGTGTTGTGGTCCCTTACATTGGTGACCAATGGGAGAAGGAGAATGATCTCCTTATATCAGTGGTCAGTGTAGTGGTCCCTTACATTGGTGACCAATAGGAGAAGGACCCTCTTATATGTCATCAGTGGGAAAACTGCCCCCCTTACAGATCATTGATATAAGTTGTTACTGAAAGACAGAAATTGTCCATTGCTCAAGGAACCCCTAGAACCCTTTGGAGGAACCCTGGCTGAGAAAGGCTGGACTAGGCAGTAATATATTTCTCTCCCCCTTGGTGGGAGTGGAGATGACCCATCTATAAGGATATACAATACATACACACACAGCACAAGGCCGTGTTCACACTAGGAGATGTTTCTCTGGGCTGCAGTTCCTCTGAGATCCACAAGGTGGTGATCTCACTTCTACCATAGAGATAGGAAGTCTCTATGGAAGACAGGAAGTGATGTCAGGTACAGACAGGAAGTTCCAGGTGAGAGGTGAGTCGGGAGGAAGTAGTGAGGAGACATCTTTGGTAGTGGCAGCAGAGAAGGTAATAAGATCTTATCTTCTATTTACACCCAGTAACCCCGTCATGTCCGTCCTCTTCCTCCATAGTCACTGTGACGTCTTTTATCTCCAGCAGATGATAATACACACATATATATAGCTGGATTCAGACAGACCGCCGCAACTTTAAGGCGGCGTAGCGTATCGTATTTACGCTATGCCGCCTTAAGTTAGATAGGCAAGTACTGTATTCACAAAGTACTTGCCTCCTAACTTACGGCGGCGTAGCGTAAATGTGGCCGGCGTAAGCGCGCCTAATTCAAATGAGGATGATGTGGGGGGCGTGTTTTATGTATATTAACTGTGACCCGACGTGATTGACGTTTTTTACGAACAACACTTTCGCTGTCCATGTACATATCCCAAGTCTGTCCCTGGTGTTGTCCCCAGATTGGATTTAATAAGGGGCAGGGGCAATTTCGAAGAAAGTCAGTGCAGAATTAAAATAAAAAAATTAGAATTCCCCCCCCCCCCCCCGCTCCGCCGTGCCTACTAGCATAGGGGGGTTGTATTTTTCCCATTATCTGTGCCCCCTTCTGATGATCATGTGCTGGTCGGAGTGGAGGGAATATTTCTTCAGTTTCGGGCGCATGCCCATTCAGCTTCGCTCGCATGTTCTTCTGCCTTGGCTCAAATCCTGGCCAGCCACCTGCCTATCTCCTTGCCTTCCCTGGCAGAGTGATCTTCCTCCGCTCCCCATCCAGTAGTAGCCCGGGGGACCGAAGAGTAAGACTTGAGAGGCTGTGAGGTGGGCGGCGATGGGCAGGGAGTCGCTGATTGCCGCCATTACTAGTAAAGAAAAAATATGTCCCCGGATTTCATTTTAAAAATCTGGTCACCTTAATGTAAAGGAGCGTGGGGGACTCAACTTCTTATGGTGGGGGGGCTCTTGACATCTAATGTAAAGGGGAGGGGATGCACTGGACATCTATTCTTAAAGACACAACCGGCCCTTTTGAGGGCAATCATAATGTTGATGCGGCCCGCGATGACATTGAGTTTGACACCCCGGGTCTTTACTAACGAATTATATCACTTTTATTAGTGGGGGGTTTATAAAAAGACTCATAATCAGTTTTTTTTTGCTGGTAAATAAAGAACAAAGCAAAACTGACTTTACAAAAATAACTTTGTGATTCATCGAGCCAAAGAGTTAGTGGCTCCCGGATCACAAAAACATAGCAAACCCGACACTGAATGTTCCTCTGTGTGTAATACCAACGGGGACTGTTCTTCCCTAAAAGAAACCCTCATATTATCCCCCATACACCCCCATCCTAATATTGTACAACCAGTACAGTCCTCATCATTCTCTCTCATCAATTATTGGTCTACAGGTAACCTGTATACATCACATGACCAATGAGGATGGAGGAGGACCGGAGTCACATTACTGAGGGGATACTAAACCTCACCCTGGAGATCATCTACCTGCTGACCGGAGAGGTGAGGAGGATTCTGGGAGGTCACATGACATCACTCTTATCTCTATTAATAATACACAGACCTGACCGGAGAGGTGAGGAGGATTCTGGGAGGTCACATGACATCACTCTTATCTCTATTAATAATACACAGACCTGACCGGAGAGGTGAGGAGGATTCTGGGAGGTCACATGACATCATTTTTATTTCTATTAATAATACACAGACCTGACCGGAGAGGTGAGGAGGATTCTGGGAGGTCACATGACATCATTTTTATTTCTATTAATAATACACAGACCTGACCGGAGAGGTGAGGAGGATTCTGGGAGGTCACATGACATCACTCTTATCTCTATTAATAAAACACAGACCTGACCGGAGAGGTGAGGAGGATTCTGGGAGGTCACATGACATCACTCTTATCTCTATTAATAATACACAGACCTGACCGGAGAGGTGAGGAGGATTCTGGGAGGTCACATGACATCACTCTTATCTCTATTAATAACACACAGACCTGACCGGAGAGGAGAGGAGGGTTCTGGGATTCTAACATGATATTCTTATTGGTTCTCCAATACAGAGATTTCCTCTTGTGAAGTCAGGTGATCATATGACCATCACAGTGCCTCCATGTGACTCCCTAAAACCTGAGAGACACAACATGGAGAAGATTCTAGAAGTCACCAAGAAGATGATGGAGCTGCTGACAGGAGAGGTGAGGAGGATTCTGGGACATTATCCAGTAACAGACAAGGGGTGTGTCTGGATGGTGACTGTATCATTGTGTGTGTCAGGTTCCTATAAGGTGTCAGGATGTCACTGTCTATTTCTCCATGGAGGAGTGGGAGTATTTAGAAGGACACAAGGATCTCTACAAGGACGTCATGATGGACAATCAGCCGCCCCTCACATCACCGGGTAAGAGGAGACTTTATTGTAAAGGAGAGAGCAGTACGGAGGCTCCACCTAGATCCCCCATCATCTGATAAACACATAGAAACAATGTATTCAGTCAGTGTGTGTGTTTCCTACAGATGGATCCAGTAATGGGAACCCACCAGAGAGATGTCTCCGTCCTCTGTATTCCCGGGATTCCACACAGGAAGGTCACACTATCCCCCACCATCATCAGGTAGATGAGGAACAATTATTGGTGGTTATGATTTATACACAAACATGTTTATTATAATGAATGTTTTATTATATATTCAGAGTGGAAACCTCGGGGATGATAATATTGATGTTAAAGAAGAATATAAAGAGGAGGATGAGGAGTATGGAGTGATGGAGGAGTTTTCAGAAGGACACAAGGATATGATGGAGCCACCTAATACCAGGAACCCACCAGAGAGATGTCCCCGTCCTCTGTATTCCCGGGATTCCACACAGGAAGGTCACACCATCCCCCACTGTTACAAGGTCGGCGGGGCGGAGCATCTAGAACATGGACTGGTGGAGATGATGTGTGGATTTTGTATGTAAGTTTATATCTTACTGATGATATTCTCTCTCATTCTCTTGGTTTAGAGTGGAGATCCAATCGATATAGAATTTGAGGTGAAATCAGAAGAAGAAGAGACGTATGTGAGGGATGATCAGCAGTCTATGGAGGAGGATGGAATAACGGGGACATTTATAGAGGAGGACACTCCTACAGAGATCAGCACAGGTGGGTCATTAACACTAAATCCATTCCTCCACCCATACTTCCGGCACATACTGTATCTGGCTCTCGGATAAGGCTGCAACATCCACCTGGTAGAACTTGGCTTCAAAGTGTCTCCAAAGCCTACGTAGAAGTCTAGGACAACGCTCGCTTATACCACTCAAAGCTTTTAGATGGGCTTTTATTCAGCGTTCGCTTTGCTTTAGAGGAAATGCAGGTATGAGATATCCCAGGATGCACTGGGAAACCAACAAATGAACCAGAAAGACGTCATCAGCAATCCCTTTTGGTTCATGTGTATATATTCTGGGAGTGTCTACTCCAGACCTCAGTTATGGAGAAGCAAGAAGGTGAGCGGGGTCCAGACTGGAGTGGAGCAACTAGCACATGGCACACAAAGTGGTTGCATATAGCGGAAGGTGAGCAGGGACGGGAGAGATAGGACTGAGCGGCAGAGGATCTGCAGAGCTGGGGGACCGAAGCAGGAGAAACTAGCAATGTCACACGTGGTGCACAGCGTGGGGGGGCAAGATAGAGGGAGGGGGGTGAACCGGGACCGGAGAAAAAGGAGGATCAGCAGAGCTGGGGGTTACTATATTATATATACATTGTCATATGTTACATACTCCTGACCACCTGCGCTCTATACATTATGCTGTATGTTACATAATCCTCACCCCTGCACTATATACACGTTATTATAAAATTCTGACACCTGCGCTCTGAATGTTATGTTGTATGTTACATACTTCTGACCCCTGCACTCTGCACACCTGTTGTATGTTACATTGTCCTAAGTCGTATTTAACCAGAACCTTTGTATTTCTATTTTAGTAGATGGACGGGAGATGAGGAAAACCTCAGAGGATTGTCTCACTTTGTCTCCAGACTGTAAAGTAGAAGATGAGGACATCACACAGTATAGTCCAGGAGAAAACCCGACTACCTCAAATGTCCATCCGGCACCACACAGTGTAGATGGACCATCGTATTCCTCTTATCCTGAGGAACCTCAGACTGTGCGGGACGGTGCCGGACCATCGTATTCCTCTTACCCTGAGGAACCTCAGACTGTGCGGGACGGTGCCGGACCATCGTATTCCTCTTATCCTAAGGAACCTCAGACTGTGCGGGACGGTGCCGGACCATCGTATTCCTCTTATCCTGAGGAACCTCAGACTGTGCGGGATGGTGTTGGACCATCGTATTCCTCTTATCCTGAGGAACCTCAGACTGTGCGGGACGGTGCCGGACCATCGTATTCCTCTTATCCTGAGGAACCTCTGACTCTGTGTGATGGTACCACCCTTCCCAAGATGTTTTGTTGTACTGAGTGCGGGAAATGTTTTGTCAATCAATCAGGTTTAAATAGACACCAATTATCTCACACAGAAGAGAAGCCGTATTCCTGCCCTGAGTGCGGGAAATGTTTTTCATGGAAAGCCGCACTTGTCAGACATCTAGCAGCTCACACAGGGGAGAAGCCGTATTCCTGTCCTGAGTGCGGGAAATGTTTTTCAGTGAAGTACAGTCTTTTTATACATCAGAGATCACACACGGGGGAGAAGCCGTATTCCTGTCCTGAGTGTGGAAAATGTTTTTCACGGAAGTCCAATCTTAACACGCATCAAAGATCTCACACGGGGGAGAAACCGTTCTCCTGCCCTGAGTGCGGGAAATGTTATCCACGGAAATCAGAACTTGACACACATCAAAGATATCACACGGGGGAGAAGCCGTATTCCTGTCCTGGGTGTGGAAAATGTTTTTCACACAAGTCCAGTCTTAACACGCATCAAAGATCTCACACGGGGGAGAAACCGTATTCCTGTTCTAAGTGCGGGAAATGTTTTTCAGATAAGTCCTATTTTAACAGGCATCAGAGATCTCACACGGGGGAGAAGCCGTATTCCTGTGCTGATTGTGGGAAATGTTTTTCAAAGAAGTCCAGTCTTTACACACATCAGAGATCTCACACGGGGGAGACGACACTTTCCTGTCCTGAGTGAGTGAAATGTTCCTCACTGAAGTCCTGTCTTCCTGTACATCAGGGGTCCCACACAACCCTCGAGGTGTATTAGTGAGTGCGGGAAATGTCTTGTATATGAATGTTGCTGGACATGTGGGGAAGAAGCACACCCTGATATACACCTCAGATATACTCCATGGCTGATCTTCATCATGTAAGAAACACTTCATAAGGAGATCAGAGATCACCAAAGACATGGATGAAGTGTTGTACCGTGGTGGCCATTGGTAGCAGGAAAAAAATAAAAATGGAGTCATTCCCTCTCATTGAGTACATTTTGTGGTGAAAACTCTTGCAAGAGGTCTGTTTACTCAAGGCGTCTTCCAGGACGAAACACACCAATCAGATTTCTACCTTTTACCATTTCCTGATTTCATGACGGCAATCTTATAAAAGTAAAATTATAATAAAAAAATGTATTGAATGAAAAATGTATTCTGTGTCGGTGGAATGACGATAAATATCACTATCTGTGAAATCTCTCATAGGCGAAGCCTTAAAAGTCTTTACAGGTCATCAGTTTAGAGTTTACCGTGAATCATGGGACGAGAATTGTTCTCTCTCCGGTGTGTAAGGGTTCAAATATTTTTGGGGAAAGGGGATTTAAGTGCTTGGGTGTCCCTTGGTGACCAATAGGAGAAGGACCCCCTTATATCAGTGACAAATGGTAGGACATTCTTATATCATCAGTGGGAAGACTGCCCTCCTTACAGATCATTGCTGTCAGTTGTTCCTGAGAGAATTGTTCTATGCTCAAGGAACCCCTAGAAGCCTTTGGAGGAACCCTGGCTGAGAAAGTCTGGACTAGGCAGTAATATATTTCTCTCCCCCTTGGTGGGAGTGGAGATGACCCATCTATAAGGATATACTGTACATACACACACTGCACAAGGCCGTGTTCACACTACGAGACGTTTCCTGGGGCTGCAGGTCCTCTGAGCTCCACAAGATGGGGATCTCACATACCATAGAGATAGGAAGTCTCTATTTAAGACAGGAAGTGATGTCAGGTACAGACAGGAAGTTCCGGGTGAGAGGTGAGTCGAGAGGAAGTAGTGAGGAGACGTCGCTGGAATCGGTAGCAGAGGAGGTAATAAGATCTTAGGCCGGATTCATATACAATGGAGTATCTATCCGTGCGGCGTAACGTATCTCAGATACGTTACGCCGCCGTAATTTGGGGCGCAAGTTCCGTATTCAGAAAGAACTTGCGCCCTATGTTACGGCGGGGTAACGTATGTGGTCCGGCGTAATTCAAATGTGGATGGTGTGGGCGTGTTTTAATTAAATGTACTGTGACCCCACGTATTTGACGTATTTTACGAACGGCGCATGAGCCGTTCGTGAAAAAATCCCAGTGCGCATGCTCGAAATTTCGCCGCAAATCGTCATTGCTTTCGACGTGAACGTAAATTACGTCCAGCCCTATTCGCGAACGACTTCCGCAAACGACGTAAAATTTTCAAAACTCGGCGCGGGAACGACGTCCATACTTAACATAGGATACGCCTCATATAGCAGGGGTAACTATATGCCGGAAAAAGCCGAACGCAAACTACGTAAAAAAATGGGCCGGGCAAACGTACGTTTCTGAATCGGCGTATCTACCTAATTTGCATATTCGATGCGTAAATATACGGAAGCGCCATCTAGCGGCCAGCCTAAAATTGCAACTAAGATACGACGGCGTAAGAGACTTATGCCGGTCGGATCTTAGTCAAATCTCTGCGTAACTGATTCTATGAATCAGGCGCATAGATACGACGCCGCACACTCAGAGATACGACGGCGTATCTGGAGATACGCCGTCGTATCTCCTACATGAATCTACCCCCTTATCTTCTATTTACACCCAGTAACCCCGTCATGTCCGTCCTCTTCCTCCATAGTCACTGTGACGTCTTTTATCTCCAGCAGATGATGATACACACATATATAGTGTGGAGACCTAGATTAACCCCTTCAGGGTCAGAACATTTCTCCACTTACGGGGCCGGAATATTCAATTCATATTGGAGATGTTTCACCTTCCCCCACCAATCACCTCATCAGTCTATACTAAACGGTTTATACCACTTTTATTAGTGGGGGGGGGGGGGGGGGTTTATGAAGACATAAAGGGACTCGTAATCAGTTTTCTTTGCTGGTGGATCAATAATGAAGCAACATGGACTTTACAGCAAAGAGAACCTTGTGATCCAAAGGGTTAGAGGATCTCACAAAACATATAGCAAACCCTACACTGAATGTTCCTCTGTGTAATCCCACCGGGGACTGTTTCTCCCTGATTGGACCTCTCATATTACCCCCCCCCCCCCTCCACACCCCATCCTAATATTGTACAACCAGTACAGTCCAGATCATTCTCTCTTATAAATTCTTGGTCTACAGGGAACCTGTATAGATCGCATGACCAATGAGGATGGAGGAGGATCGGCGTCACATGACTGAGAGGATACTAAACCTCACCCTGGAGATCATCTACCTGCTGACCGGAGAGGTGAGGAGGATTCTGGGAGGTCACATGACATCACTCTTATCTCTATTAATAATACACAGACCTGACCGGAGAGGTGAGGAGGATTCTGGGAGGTCACATGACATCACTCTTATCTCTATTAATAAAACACAGACCTGACCAGAGAGGTGAGGAGGATTCTGGGAGGTCACATGACATCACTCTTATCTCTATTAATAATACACAGACCTGACCGGAGAGGTGAGGAGGATTCTGGGAGGTCACATGACATCACTCTTATCTCTATTAATAATACAGACCTGACCGGAGAGGTGAGGAGGATTCTGGGAGGTCACATGACATCACTCTTATCTCTATTAATAATACACAGACCTGACCGGAGAGATGAGGAGGATTCTGGGAGGTCACATGACATCACTCTTATCTCTATTAATAACACACAGACCTGACCGGAAAGGTGAGGAGGATTCTGGGAGGTCACATGACATCACTCTTATCTCTATTAATAATACACAGACCTGACCGGAGAGATGAGGAGGATTCTGGGAGGTCACATGACATCACTCTTATCTCTATTAATAACACACAGACCTGACCGGAAAGGTGAGGAGGATTCTGGGAGGTCACATGACATCACTCTTATCTCTATTAATAATACACAGACCTGACCGAAGAGGTGAGGAGGATTCTGTGAGATCACATGACATCACTCTTTTTAAAAGTATGAATGCAAGTTACTCACTAGAGGGAAAACCTCTGGGAGAATCCAGGATGGAGAAAGATCTGGGGGTCCTAGTAGATGACAGGCTCATCAATAAGATGCAATAAAGGCTAGCAGAATATTAGAATGCATTAAAATGGTATTTACTCCAGAGATAAAACTATAATTCTACCACTTTAAAAAATTCTGGTTCGACCACATCTTGAGTATTCCGTCCAGTTCTGGTGACCAGTCCTCAGGAAGGATGTGCTGGAACTGCAGGGAGTCCAGAGAAGGGCAACTAAGCTAATAAAGGAGCTGGAGGTCCAAAAATGGGAGATGGAGGAGCTCAGCTATGGGAGATGGAGGAGCTCAGTTATGGGAGATGGAGGAGCTCAGTTATGGGAGATGGAGGAGCTCAGTTATGGGAGATGGAGGAGCTCAGATATGGGCGATGGAGGAGCTCAGATATGGGAGATGGAGGAGCTCTGTTATAGGGGATGGAGGAGATTAGTTATGGGGGATGTAGAAGTCTGGTTATTGGGGATAGAGGACCTCAGCCATGGAGGAGCTTGGTTATTGGGGATGGAGGACCTCATTTATGGGGTAGGAGGATCTCAGTTATGGGGACTGGAGAAGCCTGGTTATGGAGGACCCTGCTCATGCCAACATTTCCAAATGTGACTCCAGTTTACATAACCATGTGCCTTTATATGACTCTGTTATAGTAAAAGACGCTGATAAGTCTATTGAATTCTCTACGGGCCACCTCTCCAGCCAATTACCACAGCCTGAACCCTCTCCTCCTAGAAACCGGGCTTGTCCGTTGTCTCGTAGCCTTGAGCCCTGTTTAAAAACTTCCTCTAAATGCTCAGAAGTCAAGCCCCCTGGATTCCCCCGACCTTTGCCTGTCGTTAAACTTGTCTGCAAGTTCCACTGTCGCTACGCCTGGTGATGCGTTTCAGACTGTCGCTACGCCTGGTGATGCGTTTCAGACTGTCGCTACACCTGGTGATGCGTTTCAGACTGTCGCTACGCCTGGTGATACGTTTCAGACTGTCGCTACACCTGGTGATGCGTTTCAGACTGTCGCTACGCCTGGTGATGCGTTTCAGACTGTCGCTACACCTGGTGATGCGTTTCAGACTGTCGCTACGCCTGGTGATGCGTTTCAGACTGTCGCTACACCTGGTGATGCGTTTCAGACTGTCGCTACGTCTGGTGATGCGTTTCAGACTGTCGCTACACCTGGTGATGCGTTTCAGACTGTCGCTACGTCTGGTGATGCGTTTCAGACTGTCGCTACGTCTGGTGATACGATTCAGACTGTCGCTACGCCTGGTGATACGATTCAGACTGTCGCTACGCCTGGTGATACGATTCAGACTTTTGCTACGCCTGGTGATACGTTTCAGACTCTCGCTACGTCTGGTGATACGTTTCAGACTGTCGCTACGCCTGGTGATACGATTCAGACTGTCGCTACGCCTGGTGATACGTTTCAGACTGTCGCTACGCCTGGTGATACGTTTCAGACTGTCGCTACGCCTGGTGATACGTTTCAGACTGTCGCTACGCCTGGTGATACGTTTCAGACTGTCGCTACGCCTGGTGATACGTTTCAGACTGTCGCTACGCCTGGTGATACGATTCAGACTGTCGCTACGCCTGGTGATACGATTCAGACTGTCGCTACGCCTGGTGATACGATTTAGACTGTTGCTACGCCTGGTGATACGTTTTAGACTACCGCTACACCTGGTGATGCGTTTCAGACTGTCGCTACGCCTGGTGATGCGTTTCAGACTGTCGCTACGCCTGGTGATACGATTCAGACTGTCGCTACGCCTGGTGATGCGTTTCAGACTGTCGCTACGCCTGGTTATACGTTTCAGACTGTTGCTACGCCTGGTGATACGATTCAGACTGTCGCTACGCCTGGTGATACGATTCAGACTGTCGCTACGCCTGGTGATACGATTTAGACTGTTGCTACGCCTGGTGATACGTTTTAGACTACCGCTACACCTGGTGATGCGTTTCAGACTGTCGCTACGCCTGGTGATGCGTTTCAGACTGTCGCTACGCCTGGTGATACGATTCAGACTGTCGCTACGCCTGGTGATGCGTTTCAGACTGTCGCTACGCCTGGTTATACGTTTCAGACTGTCGCTACATCTGGTGATACGTTTCAGACTGTCGCTACGTCTGGTGATACGATTCAGACTGTCGCTACGCCTGGTGATACGATTCAGACTGTCGCTACGTCTGGTGATACGATTCAGACTGTCGCTACGCCTGGTGATACGATTCAGACTGTCGCTACGCGTGGTGATACGATTCAGACTGTCGCTACGTCTGGTGATACGATTCAGACGGTCGCTACGTCTGGTGATACGATTCAGACTGTCGCTACGCCTGGTGATACGATTCAGACTGTCGCTACGCCTGGTGATACGATTCAGACTGTCACTACGTCTGGTGATACGTTTCAGACTGTCGCTACGTCTGGTGATACGATTCAGACTGTCGCTACGCCTGGTGATACGATTCAGACTGTCGCTACGCCTGGTTATACGTTTCAGACTGTCGCTACGCCTGGTGATACGATTCAGACTGTCGCTACGCCTGGTGATACGATTCAGACTGTTGCTACGCCTGGTGATACGATTCAGACTGTTGCTACGCCTGGTGATACGTTTCAGACTGTCGCTACGCCTGGTGATACGATTCAGACTGTCGCTACGCCTGGTGATACGATTTAGACTGTTGCTACGCCTGGTGATACGATTTAGACTGTTGCTACGCCTGGTGATGCGTTTCAGACTGTCGCTACGCCTGGTTATACGTTTCAGACTGTCGCTACGCCTGGTTATACGTTTCAGACTGTCGCTACGCCTGGTGATACGATTCAGACTGTCGCTACGCCTGGTGATGCGTTTCAGACTGTCGCTACGCCTGGTGATACGTTTCAGACTGTCGCTACGCCTGGTGATACGTTTCAGACTGTCGCTACGCCTGGTGATACGATTCAGACTGTCGCTACGCCTGGTGATACGTTTCAGACTGTCGCTACGTCTGGTGATACCTTTCAGACTGTCGCTACGCCTGGTGATACGATTCAGACTGTCGCTACGCCTGGTGATACGATTCAGACTGTCGCTACGTCTGGTTATACGATTCAGACTGTCGCTACGCCTGGTGATACGATTCAGACTGTCGCTACGCCTGGTGATACGATTCAGACTGTCGCTACGTCTGGTGATACGATTCAGACTGTCGCTACGCCTGGTTATACGATTCAGACTGTCGCTACGTCTGGTGATACGATTCAGACTGTCGCTACGCCTGGTGATGCGTTTCAGACTGTTGCTACGCCTGGTGATGCGTTTCAGACTGTCACTACGCCTGGTGATACGATTCAGACTGTCGCTACGCGTGGTGATACGATTCAGACTGTCGCTACGCCTGGTGATACGATTCAGACTGTCGCTACATCTGGTTATACGTTTCAGACTGTCGCTACGCCTGGTGATACGATTCAGACTGTCGCTACGCCTGGTGATACGATTCAGACTGTCGCTACGCGTGGTGATACGATTCAGACTGTCGCTACACCTGGTGATGCGTTTCAGACTGTCGCTACGCCTGGTGATACGATTCAGACTGTCGCTACATCTGGTGATGCGTTTCAGACTGTCGCTACGCCTGGTGATACGATTCGGACTGTCGCTACGTCTGGTGATACGTTTCAGACTGTCGCTACGCCTGGTTATACGTTTCAGACTGTCGCTACGTCTGGTGATACGATTCAGACTGTCGCTACGCCTGGTGGTACGATTCAGACTGTCGCTACGCCTGGTGATACGATTCAGACTGTCGCTACGCCTGGTGATACGTTTCAGACTGTCGCTACGCCTGGTGATACGATTCAGACTGTCGCTACGTCTGGTGATACGATTCAGACTGTCGCTACGTCTGGTGATACGATTCAGACTGTTGCTACGTCTGGTGATACGATTCAGACTGTCGCTACGCCTGGTGATACGATTCAGACTGTCGCTACGTCTGGTGATACGATTCAGACTGTCGCTACGCCTAGTGATACGATTCAGACTGTCGCTACGCCTGGTGATGCGTTTCAGACTGTTGCTACGCCTGGTGATGCGTTTCAGACTGTCACTACGCCTGGTGATACGATTCAGACTGTCGCTACGCGTGGTGATACGATTCAGACTGTCGCTACGCCTGGTGATACGATTCAGACTGTCGCTACGCCTGGTTATACGATTCAGACTGTCGCTACGTCTGGTTATACGATTCAGACGGTCGCTACGCCTGGTGATACGATTCAGACTGTCGCTACGTCTGGTGATGCGTTTCAGACTGTCGCTACGCCTGGTGATACGATTCAGACTGTCGCTACGCCTGGTGATACGATTCAGACTGTCGCTACGCCTGGTGATACGATTCAGACTGTCGCTACGTCTGGTGATACGATTCAGACTGTCACTACGCCTGGTGATACGATTCAGACTGTCGCTACGTCTGGTGATACGATTCAGACTGTCGCTACGCCTGGTGATACGATTCAGACTGTCGCTACGTCTGGTGATACGATTCAGACTGTCGCTACGCCTGGTTATACGATTCAGACTGTCGCTACGTCTGGTGATACGATTCAGACTGTCGCTACGCCTGGTGATGCGTTTCAGACTGTTGCTACGCCTGGTGATGCGTTTCAGACTGTCACTACGCCTGGTGATACGATTCAGACTGTCGCTACGCGTGGTGATACGATTCAGACTGTCGCTACGCCTGGTGATACGATTCAGACTGTCGCTACATCTGGTGATGCGTTTCAGACTGTCGCTACGCCTGGTGATACGATTCAGACTGTCGCTACATCTGGTGATGCGTTTCAGACTGTCGCTACGCCTGGTGATACGATTCGGACTGTCGCTACGTCTGGTGATACGTTTCAGACTGTCGCTACGCCTGGTTATACGTTTCAGACTGTCGCTACGTCTGGTGATACGATTCAGACTGTCGCTACGCCTGGTGGTACGATTCAGACTGTCGCTACGCCTGGTGATACGATTCAGACTGTCGCTACGTCTGGTGATACGATTCAGACTGTTGCTACGTCTGGTGATACGATTCAGACTGTCGCTACGCCTGGTGATACGATTCAGACTGTCGCTACGTCTGGTGATACGATTCAGACTGTCGCTACGTCTGGTGATACGATTCAGACTGTCGCTACGCCTGGTGATGCGTTTCAGACTGTTGCTACGCCTGGTGATGCGTTTCAGACTGTCGCTATGCCTGGTGATACGATTCAGACTGTCGCTACGCCTGGTGATACGATTCAAACTGTCGCTACATCTGGTGATGCGTTTCAGACTGTCGCTACGCCTGGTTATACGTTTCAGACTGTCGCTACGCCTGGTGATACGATTCAGACTGTCGCTACGTCTGGTGATACGTTTCAGACTGTCGCTACGCCTGGTTATACGTTTCAGACTGTCGCTACGCCTGGTGATACGATTCAGACTGTTGCTACGCCTGGTGATACGATTTAGACTGTCGCTATATCTGGTGTTGCAATTCAGACTGTCGCTATGCCTGGCGATGCGATTCAGACAGTCGATTCACCTGCCAATGCGGTCAAGTTGGCCACTGCATCAGTTATGGCAGTCCAGCCCATGCCTCTTGAGCTTCCTGCTTCTTTCTATTCTGGATTTTCTGGTAATGCGATTCAGACTGTCGCTACACCTGGCGATGCGGCCCAGTCGGCCACTGCATCAAGTATGCCAGTCCAGCCCATGCCCATTGAACTTCCTGCTTTTTCTTATTCAGGACTTTCTATAACCTGGCCTCACCCTACTTCTGTAACTGGTCTAAGAGGTTCAATCCACCCTTTTGGATAAACTGTCTCATTCGACCAGGTGGGGCTTTCAATCCTTTTTCCAGGGCTCTCTGCACCCCGCTCGTGTTTCAGCTTTCCGGCTTCACCCCCTTGACACGTTCCCTGCTAACCAGCCTGACCTTGTGGATCCACGGACCTCTGCCCAGTCTGATGGTCCTGTGCTGGATGTCCAACTGGTCTTTGAGGGTCCAGGGGCCCCTCCTCAGAGGGGGGGTAATGTCATGATCACTTAAGTGCCCCTGTTCCTCATTCCAGCACCCGGGTGTTGGCTGTTGTTTTTCCTCCCTGTCTGTGTTCATCTGTTAGATGATTGATCTGCTCAGTCACCTGATATAAGCAAACCGAACACTCTATCCCTTGCTTGTGATAGAGACAGACTTAACTGCATTGCTCTAGAATCAAGCCTCCTGTTAGTCTGCCTTGCTTGCTGTTGGATCCCCTGTATGACTCGAATTGGACTGGATTATCCCCTGAACTCAGCTGGCCTTTACCTGAACTGTCTTTGAACCACGCTATCTGCTAAACTGCTTTGCTCAGTTCACGTCTGCCCAGCCGTGGTGGCCAGGCACTATAGCATTGTGTATAAAGTGCTGGGGGCAACCAAGTAACGGTAGGCCTGCTTGCCCTAAGGGAAGGGGGGCTGCTATAGGTGAAGCACACAGCAGCCAGCTATAGTGTCTGACCACCTGCGTTGGAGAGATGTGACATTCATGACAATAGTGTAGAAAAGTTAAAAAAAACATTTAGATGTGTTTCTTAGTGAACACAATTTAGAGGGATATGGGAAATGGCCGTCACACTGAGGTTGAGCTGGATGGACCGCTATCTTTATTTGACCTTACCAACTATATAACTATTATTGTAACGGAACGTCCCACACTCCGCTTGAGTGCTTCCGTCATATACCGCTTCCTATCAGTCGGGATATAGATATCAGATATTCCAGCTGCTCACAACACACAACGAGACAAGACTTGTTTGTCTGCTGAACATGGAGTGTTTAATAGAACCAAGAATACAACCTTATATACAGTTAGAGGAGGTAACCAGAACATAAATTAACATGAGCTAATTAACTAATCATTTACCCAGACTAGGCGACTCATAGATATGACCTTTCAGAGTAGACGTCACATCTCCTCGCTCATTTGCTATACAATACACATTATCATAAGTGTAAACACAGGACATCTTCACACAATAGCAGGGTCAATTAGCACAGAGAACAGAGAGGTGGCTGGAGGTGAGGACATTAGCATCTAACAGTATGTGTCCCAACAGTATGAAGGAGTCACTCTTACAATTAACCCGTTGAGTTCAGAATCAACAAACAGTAAATAGTTCTTTACAGATATCCTGGAATATATTGTGGATAATAATTACATAATAATCCCATCTCAGGTAGTCCAAGATATCATTTCTCAGTCATCCTATGCCCCTAGTGGACATAGGATGATTTTAGACATAAGAGAGTTTGGGGTTGTCCCGGGTGAGTCTGTCACAATTATTATTGGTCTTTATTGTAGAGATTTCCTCCCGTGAAGTCAAGTGATCATATGACCATCACAGTGCCTCCATGTGACTCCCGAAAACCCGAGAGACACAACATGGAGAAGATTCTAGAAGTCACCAAGAAGATGATGGAGCTGCTGACAGGAGAGGTGAGGAGGATTCTGGGACATTATCCAGTAACAGACAAGGGGTGTGTCTGGATGGTGACTGTATCATTGTGTGTGTCAGGTTCCTATAAGGCAGTGTTTCTCAATTCCAGTCCTCAGGCCCCCCCAACAGGTCAGGTTTTCAGGATTTCCATTATTTTGCACAGGTGATTTGATCAGTTTCACTGCCTTAGTAATCACCACAGCCTTTTCATCTGAGGGAAATCCTGAAAACCTGACCTGTTGGGGGGGCCTGAGGACTGGAATTGAGAAACACTGCTATAAGGTGTCAGGATGTCACTGTCTATTTCCCTATGTAGGAGTATTTAGAAGGACACAAGGATCTCTACAAGGACGTCATGATGGACAATCGGCCGCCCCTCACATCACCGGGTAAGAGGAGACTTTATTGTAAAGGAGAGAGCAGTACGGAGGCTCCACCTAGATCCCCCATCATCTGATAAACACATAGAAACAATGTATTCAGTCAGTGTGTGTGTTTCCTACAGATGGATCCAGTAATAGGAACCCACCAGAGAGATGTCCCTGTCCTCTGTATTCCCGGGATTCCACACAGGAAGGTCACACCATCCCCCACCATCATCAGGTAGATGAAGAACAATTATTGGTGGTTATGATTTATACACAAACATGTTTATTATAATGGATGTTTTATTATATATTCAGAGTGGAAACCTCGGGGATGATAATATTGATGTAAAAGAAGAGTATAAAGAGGAGGATGAGGAGTATGGAGTGATGGAGGAGTTATCAGAAGGACACAAGGATATGATGGAGCCACCTAATACCAGGAACCCACCAGAGAGATGTCCCCGTCCTCTGTATTCCCGGGATTCCACACAGGAAGGTCACACCATCCCCCACTGTTACAAGGTCGGTGGGGCGGAACATCTAGAACATGGACTGGTGGAGATGATGTGTGGATTTTATATGTAAGTTTATATCTTACAGATGATATTCTCTCTCATTCTCTTGGTTTAGAGTGGAGATCCAATCGATATAGAATTTGAGGTGAAATCAGAAGAAGAAGAGACGTATGTGAGGGATGATCAGCAGTCTATGGAGGAGGATGGAATAACGGGGACATTTATAGAGGAGGACACTCCTACAGAGATCAGCACAGGTGGGTCATTAACACTAAATCCATTCCTCCACCCATACTGCCGGCACATACTGTATCTGGCTCTCGGATAAGGCTGCAACATCCACCTGGTAGCACTTGGCTTCAAAGTGTCTCCAAAGCCTACGTAGAAGTCTAGGACAACGCTCGCTTACACCACTCAAAGCTTTTAGAAGGGCTTTTATTCAGCGTTCGCTTTGCTTTGGAGGAAATGCAGGTATGAGATATCCCAGGATGCACTGGGAAACCAACAAATGAACCAGAAAGACGTCATCAGCAATCCCTTTTGGTATATATTCTGGGAGTGTCTACTGCAGACCTCAGTTATGGAGAAGCAAGAAGGTGAGCGGGGTGCAGACTGGAGTGGAGCAACTAGCACATGGCACACAAAGTGGTTGCAAATAGCGGAAGGTGAGCAGGGACGGGAGAGATAGGACTGAGCGGCAGAGGATCAGCAGAGCTGGGGAACCGAAGCAGGAGAAACTAGCAATGTCACACGTGGTGCACAGCGTGGGGGGGCAAGATAGAGGGAGGGGGGTGAACCGGGACCGGAGAAAGAGGAGGATCAGCAGAGCTGATAAGAGCCTTATGCCGCGCATATCTTAGGCTGCAGTCGGCGTAACGAGGTTCCTGAATCAGGAGCATTCGTTACGCCGGGGCAAGTAAGCAATTGCGCTGCGTAACCTATGGTTACACAGGCGCAATTGCTTCTTGAATCCGGGCCATTGTCATTTTCACAGCAAAAAATGCATTAAAAATGTGAAAATGACAGTTGCAGTTTGGGAGTTAACCACAGGGGGCGCTGTAGGGGTTAGTGTTCGCCTAGTGTGTGTTTACAACTGTAGGGGGGTGTGGCTGTAGGACTGACGTCATCGATCAAGTCTCCCTATAAAAGGGATCACTCGATCGATGCGCCGCCACAGTGAAGCACGGGGAAGCCGTGTTTACATACGGCTCTTCCCGTTCTTCAGCTCCGGGGAGCGTTCGCGACGGGGCGGCTATTAACGAATAGCCGCGCCGTCGTCCCGGATCGCTCCCCGCGGGAATCCGTCACAATCGGACCCCCGACCCGCTAGAAGGCAGGGACGTATATATACGCCCATCTGCCTGTCCGTGCCATTCTGTGGACGTAAATAGGCGTGCGGGGGGCGTTAAGTGGTTAATGACCGCGGTTGACGTCTTTATAATTATATCTTTATTTATATACTTTTTATTGTACCTATTATTGGCATTTGTATTATGCTCTTGATGCTTATTGCTATTAACATTGTGTATATCATTTTAAACATGAAATTACCCCCCCCCCCCCTGTTGCTGCTCAGGTAATTTACCCCCCACCCCGCCTACTTTCTTGTTTTGTTGTAGGCTTCTATTAACATAGGGCTTTGCTCTGAATATTTGCTTTGGGAGGGGCTACTGAGCGTGATTGGCTTATAGGTTTTTTAAGCTGTTGTCATGACAGCGGTACATTATATAAACATTGCAAGCGGGACGTCCACGTTATCCTTTCTCTACCCCGCGCTGATGAAGTCCCGCCCATAGGGACGTAACGACGTACGAGGGGGAGGGGCTACGTGACGTCACCCGCGATGGTCAACCTTAGAGTGATCTGATCTGTCGGACACTCGGATATGTGTATATGCTTTTATGTTGCACTCACTGGAGAGTGCGCTGACATGTGAGTTCGATCACTTTTTAATCGTTGCAATAAATATGTGATTGGCTACAGAGAGCACTAGATTTTCTCTCCTTCTTTTACTTGCCCTGATTGCCTTACTATATGCCCGAGTCCGCTGCTGTGCTATTTGGTATCTGCTGCTTCTGGCTGCTGTAATACTGAGATTTACGTCTGGCTGCTGCTGTTTGTCTGAGAACAGGGGGCCAGATTCATGTAGATCAGCGGATCTTTAGATCTGCTAGATCTACGTGTTTTACGATCCGCCAGTGCAATTTAGCGAGGCTAGTGCATGATTCATAAAGCACTTACCTCGCAAATTGCACCGTCGGATCCTAACTCCCCCCGGCGGAATGCAAATTCCGCGGCTAGGGGGAGTGTGCAATTTAAATCAGGCGCGTTCCCGCGCCAATTTAACTGCGCATGCGCCGCCGGCGAAAAAGCCCAGTGCGCATGCTCCAAATGACGTCGCTAGGACGTCATTGTTTTCGGCGGCTAGGTTACTTACGGCATCCGTATTCTCGACGGACTTACGCAAACGACGTAACAAATTTAAAACTCGGCGCGGGAACGTCGGCCATACTTAACATTAGCTACGCCTCATATAGCAGGGGTAGCTATCCGCCGGAAAAAGCCAAACGCAAACGACATTGAAAAAGAGCGACGGGCGGGCGTACGGACGTGAATCGGCGGTTCTCCTCATTTGCATATGCGACGTGTAAAAAAAAAGCGACGACACCTAGCGGCCGGCGGGAGATTACAGCCTAAGATTCGACTGGTGTAAGTCACTTACACCAATCGGATCTAAGGGAAATCTATGCGGAACTGATTCTTATGAATCAGTCGCATAGCTCCGCCCGTGGGATCTCACAGATCCGACCGTCGGGTCTCACAGATACGACGGCGGATCAGGAGATCTGCCGTCGTATCTCTTGATGAATCTGCCCCAAGAGCTTCTCTGTTTCCCATGCTTTGTGACCTATTGTAGGTCGAAGCATTAAGGTGAGAGGCCATTCCTATTATCTGGTGTAGGTTCTGTCAGTCTTTTGGACATCACCCTTTGGATTTTGCACATCTTTTCCCTGTTGGATTTTTGCACATGAGCACTTTATGGACACTATTATTATCATTCTATGATCGTTTATTCTATGATCTTCATTGAATGTTTTTTTGTTATGTCATTTTAGTTTATATACATTGTTTTGCGCTGCACTAATATTTTTACTATGTTCTATTGAGGTGTTTTTTGAATTTACCTTTAGTGCTGGCCTGCATATTTTAGTTTTATTGTTTCCAGCGCTGAATAATTTTATTTACTTACACATACTCCTGGCCACCTGCGCTCTATACATTATGCTGTATGTTACATAATCCTCACCCCTGCACTATATACACGTTATTATAAAATTCTGACACCTGCGCTCTGAATGTTATGTTGTATGTTACATACTTCTGACCCCTGCACTCTGCACACCTGTTGTATGTTACATTGTCCTAAGTCGTATTTAACCAGAACCTTTGTATTTCTATTTTAGTAGATGGACGGGAGATGAGGAAAACCTCAGAGGATTGTCTCACTTTGTCTCCAGACTGTAAAGTAGAAGATGAGGACATCACACAGTATAGTCCAGGAGAAAACCCGACTACCTCAAATGTCCATCCGGCACCACACAGTGTAGATGGACCATCGTATTCCTCTTATCCTGAGGAACCTCAGACTGTGCGGGACGGTGCCGGACCATCGTATTCCTCTTATCCTGAGGAACCTCAGACTGTGCGGGACGGTGCCGGACCATCGTATTCCTCTTATCCTGAGGAACCTCAGACTGTGCGGGACGGTGCCAGACCATCGTATTCCTCTTATCCTGAGGAACCTCGGACTGTGCGGGACGGTGCCAGACCATCGTATTCCTCTTATCCTGAGGAACCTCAGACTGTGCGGGACGGTGCCGGACCATCGTATTCCTCTTATCTTGAGGAACTTCAGACTGTGCGGGACGGTGCCGGACCATCGTATTCCTCTTATCCTGAGGAACCTCAGACTGTGCGGGACGGTGCCAGACCATCGTATTCCTCTTATCCTGAGGAACCTCGGACTGTGCGGGACGGTGCCGGACTATCGTATTCCTCTTATCCTGAGGAACCTCAGACTGTGCGGGACGGTGCCGGACTATCGTATTCCTCTTATCCTGAGGAACCTCAGACTGTGCGGGACGGTGCCGGACCATCGTATTCCTCTTATCCTGAGGAACCTCAGACTGTGCGGGACGGTGCCGGACCATCGTATTCCTCTTACCCTGAGGAACCTCAGACTGTGCGGGACGGTGCCGGACCATCGTATTCCTCCTATCCTGAGGAACCTCAGACTGTGCGGGACGGTGCCGGACCATCGTATTCCTCTTATCCTGAGGAACCTCAGACTGTGCGGGACGGTGCCGGACCATCGTATTCCTCCTATCCTGAGGAACCTCAGACTGTGTGGGATGGTGCCGGACCATCGTATTCCTCTTATTCTGAGGAACCTCGGACTCTGGGTGATGGTACCACCCTTCCCAAGATGTTTTGTTGTACTGAGTGCGGGAAATGTTTTTCACGGAAAGCAGCACTTGTCAGACATCTACCAGCTCACACAGGAGAGAAGCCGTATTCCTGTCCTGAGTGCGGGAAATGTTTTTCAGTGAAGTACAGTCTTTTTGTACATCAGAGATTACACACGGGGGAGAAGCCATATTTCTGTCCTGAGTGTGGAAAATGTTTTTCACGGAAGTCCAATCTTAACACGCATCAAAGATCTCACACGGGGGAGAAGTCGTATTCCTGTTCTGAGTGCGGGAAATGTTTTTTTGGTAAATCAAATCTTGATGTACACCGGAGGTCTCACACGGGTGAGAAGCCGTTCTCCTGCCCTGAGTGCGGGAAATGTTATCCACGGAAATCAGAACTTGACACACATCAGAGATCTCACACGGGGGAGAAGCCGTATTTCTGTCCTGAGTGTGGAAAATGTTTTTCACACAAGTCCAGTCTTAACACGCATCAAAGATCTCACACGGGGGAGAAGCCGTATTCCTGTTCTGAGTGCGGGAAATGTTTTTCAGATAAGTCCTATTTTAACAGGCATCAGAGATCTCACACAGGGGAGAAGCCGTATTCCTGTTCTGAGTGCGGGAAATGTTTTTCATTGAAGTACAATCTTTTCATACATCAGAGAACTCATTCGAGGGAGAAGCCGTATTCCTGTCCTGAGTGAGGGAAATGTTCATCACTGAAGTCCTGTCTTCCTGTACATCAGGGGTCCCACACAACCCTCGAGGTGTATTAGTGAGTGCGGGAAATGTCTTGTATATGAATGTTGCTGGACATGTGGGGAAGAAGCACACCCTGATATACACCTCAGATATACTCCATGGCTGATCTTCATCATGGAAGAAACAGTTCATAAGGAGATCAGAGATTACCAAAGACATGGATGAAAAGTAAAATTATAATAAAAAAATGTTTTGAATGAAAAATGAATTCTGTGTCGGTGGAATGACGATAAATATCACTATCTGTGAAATCTCTCATAGGTGAAGCCTTAAAAGTCTTTACAGGTCATCAGTTTAGAGTTTACCGTGAATCATGGGACGAGAATTGTTCTCTCTCCGGTGTGTAAGGGTTCAAATATTTTTGGGGAAAGGGGATTTAAGTGCTTGGGTGTCCCTTGGTGACCAATTGGAGAAGGACCCCCGTATATCAGTGACAAATGGTAGGACATTCTTACATCGTCATCAGTGGGAAGACTGCCCCCTCCTTACAGATCATTGCTGTCAGTTGTTAGAGAGACAGAAATTGTCCATTGCTCAAGGAACCCCTAGAACCCTTTGGAGGAACCCTGGCTGAGAAAGGCTGGACTAGGCAGTAATATATTTCCCTCCCCCTTGGTGGGAGTGGAGATGACCCATCTATAAGGATATACAGTACATACACACACAGCACAAGGCCGTGTTCACACTACGAGACGTTTCTCAGGACTGCAGTTCCTCTGAGCTCCACAAGATGGGCATCTCACATACCATAGAGAGAAGAAGTCTCTATGGAAGACAGGAAGTGATGTCAGGTACAGACAGGAAGTTCCGGGTGAGAGGTGAGTCGAGAGGAAGTAGTGAGGAGACGTCGCTGGAATCGGTAGCAGAGGAGGTAATAAGATCTTATCTTCTATTTACACCCAGTAACCCCCGTCATGTCCGTCCTCTTCCTCCATAGTCACTGTGATGTCTTTTATCTCCAGCAGATGATGATACACACATATAGTGTGGAGACCTAGATTAACCCCTTCAAGGTCAGAACATTCCCCCACTTACGGGGTCGGAATATTCAATTCATATTGGAGATTTGTCACCTTCCCTCACCAATCACCTTCTCATCAGTCTATACTAAACGGTTTATACCACTTTAATTAGTGGGGGGGGGGGGGTTATGAAGACATAAAGGGACTCGTAATCAATTTTCATTGCTGGTGGATCAATAATGAAGCAACATGGACTTTACAGCAAAGAGAACCTTGTGATCCAAAGGGTTAGAGCAGTGGTCTCCAAACTGTGGCCCGGGGGCCAGATGTGGCCCTTTGCTTGATTTTATCTGGCCCTTGGGGTGCTTTTTTATTTATTGGCACCAATGAAGGGCAGAATTCCTCCCAATGACACCAATGAAGGGGCAGATTTACTCCCAATGAAGGGGCAGAAGTCCTCCCAATGAAGGGGCAGAATTCCTCCCAATGACACCAATGATGGGGCAGAATTCCTCCTAGTGATGGGACAGAGTACCTCCCAGTGATGGGACAGAGTACCTCCCAATGATGGGGCAGAATTCCTCCCAAAGACACCAATGATGGGGCAGAATTCCTCCCAGTGATGGGGCAGAATTTCACACCAATGATGGGGTCTAATGACACCAATGATGGGGGATTTTGTACTCCTGATGGCCACAGTCCGGCCCCCTTAAAGTCTGGAGGACAGTAATCCGGCCCTTTGTTTAGAAAGTTTGGAGACCCCTGGGTTAGAGGATCTCAGATCACAAAACACATAGCAAACCCTAAACTGAATGTTTCTCTGTGTAATCCCACCGGGGACTGTTCTTCCCTGATTGGACCTCTCATATTACCCCCCCCCCCCATACACCCCATCCTAATATTGTACAATCAGTACAGTCCACATCCTTCTCTCTTATCAATTATTGGTCTAAAGGTTACCTGTATAGATCACATGACCAATGAGGATGGAGGAGGACCGGAGTCACATGACTGAGAGGATACTAAACCTCACCCTGGAGATCATCTACCTGCTGACGGGAGAGGTGAGGAGGATTCTGGGAGGTCACATGACATCACTCTTATCTCTATTAATAATACACAGACCTGACCGGAGAGGTGAGGAGGATTCTGGGAGGTCACATGACATCACTCTTATCTCTATTAATAATACACAGACCTGACCGGAGAGGTGAGGAGGATTCTGGGAGGTCACATGACATCACTCTTATCTTAATTAATAATACACAGACATGACCGGAGAGGTGAGGAGGATTCTGGGAGGTCACATGACATCACTCTTATCTCTATTAATAATACACAGTTCTGACCGGAGAGGTGAGGAGGATTCTGGGAGGTCACATGACATCACTCTTATCTCTATTAATAATACACAGACCTGACCGGAGAGGTGAGGAGGATTCTGGGAGGTCACATGACATCACTCTTATCTCTATTAATAATACAGACCTGACCGGAGAGGTGAGGAGGATTCTGGGAGGTCACATGACATCACTCTTATCTCAATTAATAATACGCAGACCTGACCGGAGAGGTGAGGAGGATTCTGGGAGGTCACATGACATCACTCTTATCTCTATTAATAAAACACAGACCTAACCGGAGAGGTGAGGAGGATTCTGGGAGGTCACATGTCACCACTCTTATCTCTATTAATAATACACAGACCTGACCGGAGAGGTGAGGAGGATTCTGGGAGGTCACATGACATCACTCTTATCTCTATTAATAATACAGACCTGACCGGAGAGGTGAGGAGGATTCTGGGAGGTCACATGACATCACTCTTATCTCTATTAATAATACACAGACCTGACCGGAGGGGTGAGGAGGATTCTGGGAGGTCACATGACATCACTCTTATCTCTATTAATAAAACACAGACCTGACCGGAGAGGTGAGGAGGATTCTGGGAGGTCACATGACATCACTCTTATCTCTATTAATAATACAGACCTGACCGGAGAGGTGAGGAGGATTCTGGGAGGTCACATGACATCACTCTTATCTCTATTAATAATACAGACCTGACCGGAGAGGTGAGGAGGATTCTGGGAGGTCACATGACATCACTCTTATCTCTATTAATAAAACAGACCTGACCGGAGAGGTGAGGAGGATTCTGGGAGGTCACATGACATCACCCTTATCTCTATTAATAATACACAGACCTGACCGGAGAGGTGAGGAGGATTCTGGGAGGTCACATGACATCACTCTTATCTCTATTAATAAAACAGACCTGACCGGAGAGGTGAGGAGGATTCTGGGAGGTCACATGACATCACTCTTATCTCTATTAATAATACACGGACCTGACCGGAGAGGTGAGGAGGATTCTGGGATTCTAATATGATTTTCCTATTGGTTCCCCAATACAGAGATTTCCTCTTGTGAAGTCAGGTGATCACATGACCATCACAGTGCCTCCATGTGACTCCCTAAAACCTGAGAGACACAACATGGAGAAGATTCTAGAAGTCACCAAGAAGATGATGGAGCTGCTGACAGGAGAGGTGAGGAGGATTCTGGGAATTCTGGGACATTATCCAGTAACAGACAAGGGGTGTGTCTGGATGGTGACTGTATCATTGTGTGTGTCAGGTTCCTATAAGGTGTCAGGATGTCACTGTCTATTTCCCTATGTAGGAGTATTTAGAAGGACACAAGGATCTCTACAAGGACGTCATGATGGACAATCAGCCGCCCCTCACATCACCGGGTAAGAGGAGACTTTATTGTAAAGGAGAGAGCAGTACGGAGGCTCCACCTAGATCCCCCATCATCTGATAAACACATAGAAACAATGTATTCAGTCAGTGTGTGTGTTTCCTACAGATGGATCCAGTAATGGGAACCCACCAGAGAGATGTCCCCGTCCTCAGGATTCCCGGGATTCCACACAGGAAGGTCACACCATCCCCCACCATCATCAGGTAGATGAGGAACAATCACTGATCGTATCATTATGTCAGAATGTTTATACTGAAATAATAAAACAGTATTGTATTCATGAAATTATGCAAATCTTGGTTTTGGGAGATGTACAAGAAATGGACGTTCGTTTATCCGTGTTATTTTTGAAGACAAGTGACACAAACGAATATTACTTAACCTCTTAAGGACCCTTCACGCCAATATACGTCGGCAGAATGGCACGGCTGGGCACAGGCACGTACCTGTACGTTGCATTTAAGAGCCCAGTCAAGGGTCGCAAACGTGCCGCCGGCGGGGCACTCGCTACCCGGTCCGAAGCTCTGTGACTGCGCCCGCGGGTCCTGCGATCGGTCACAGGAACGGGGAGAGGTGAGTGTAAACACATCTTCCACGTTCTTCTGTGTGGCAATGTCACTGATCGTCTGTTCCCTGATATAGGGAACGACAATCAGTGACGTCACAAGCCCAGCCACGCCCCCCCTACAGTAAGAACACTCCCTTAGGACACACTTAACCCCTACAGCGCCCCCTAGTGGTTAACCTCTTCGCTGCCAGTGTAATTTTTACAGTATCGGTGCATTTTTATAGCTCTGATCGCTGTGAAAATGTGAATGGTGTCAAAATTGTCCGAAGTGTCCGCCATAAGGTCGCAGTCATGAAAAAAATCGCTGATCACCTCCATTACTAGTAAAAAAAAAATATATTAATAAAAATGCCATTAAACTATCCCCTATTTTGTAAACGCTATAAATTTTGCGCAAACCAATCGATAAACGCTTATTGCGATTTTTTTAATTAAAAATAGGTAGAAGAATACGCATCGGCCTAAACTGAGGGAAAAAAATTTTTTTATATATTTTTGGAGGAAATTTATTATAGCAAAAAGTAAAACGGACGTTCGCGGACTTGAAGACGGACGTTCGCGGACTTGAAGACGGACGTTCGCGGACTTGAAGACGGACGTTCGCGGACTTGAAGACGGACGTTCGCGGACTTGAAGACGGACGTTCGCGGACTTGAAGACGGACGTTCGCGGACTTGAAAACGGACGTTCTCGGACTTGAAAACGGATGTTCGCGGACTTGAAGACGGACGTTCGCGGACTTGAAGACGGACCTTCGCGGACTTGAAAACGAACGTTCGCGGACTTGAAAACGGATGTCAAAATTGTCATCCGCATCCGTTTTTCACCCAAAAAAAAGGAACTGAGCTGAACAGAAAGAAAAAACTGAACTTCTGTGTGAAAAAGCCCTAACACTGTCTATTCATGAGCTATGAACTTAATTTCAACTTTAGAGAGAAAATGGCTCCTCTCATGTTCACATAAAAAATATACAATATACGGCTTTATATATTTATGAATATAAATTCTGTAAACCCCAATTGTTCTGACAATTAGGATCTGTACATTATCTGCATTGTTACCATTGATGTCATTTTTATTCTATATTCAGAGTGGAAACCTGAGAGATCCTAAAGTTGAGGTTAAAGAAGAGATAAAGGAGGAGGATGATGAGGATGGGGTGATGGAGGAAGAACACAAAGATCTGTACCAGGACACCATGGAGGAGTCATCCAGCTACAGGAACCCACCAGAGAGATGTCCCCGTCCTCTGTATTCCCGGGATTCCACAAAGGAAGGTCACACCATCCCCCACCATCATCAGGTAGGTGGGACAGAGCATCTAGAACTTGAAAGTGACTTATAAAAAAGATCTGTAGTCCCTACAAGATGTTATTTTCTATTCTTGGTTTAGGGTGAAGATCTGATAGCTATAAAAGTTAAGGTTAAAGAAGAAGAGACGTATGTGAGGGATGATCAGCAGTCTATGGAGGAGGATGGAATAACGGGGACATTTATAGAGGAGGACACTCCTACAGAGATCAGCACAGGTGGGTCATTAACACCAAATCCATTCCTCCACCCATACTGCTCACTGATTGGTCCAGAGTAGGGCGGGGACTGGGTGATATCAGCCTGTAATCCCCTGGTCACTTTCCTGAGCTGTGTTCCCCGTCCTGTATTCCTGTATTTCTCTCGGATAATCTTCCTTCTCTGTGCTGTAGACACAATTTATGTCTCTAGACTGGATTTATGGAGATTCTGGGGTTCAGCTCAAAGCAAAATGTTGATTTTCACCATAGGGTTTGCTTGACCTAGACACCTGGGGTATGTACCTTGGGTCTTCTGCCCCATGCCCGGGTCTAGTGAGATCTCTGACAGAACAATTCTCCCGGGTTACTTGCTCTGTTATTTGCTGGCTGTGCCGGGTGGAGGGATATGTCTGTATAGTCTCAGACCCAAGTCACTGAGTGCAGTCTCAGGAGATGGGAGGCAGCGGTGTGGGATCTCTGCAACTTGTCTCCAGTAAACATTTTACCCACCACTGATTACTGAATACCAATATCATGAGTCCTAACCCATCACTATATATTCTATATTCTACATTACATACTCCTGACCCCTGCACTATATACTCTATGTTGTACATTACATACTCCTGACCCCCGCACTATATACTCTGTGTTGTACATTACATACTCCTGACCCTCGTCCTATAATCCCCTCATCACTGTCACTCCTATAAAAGACAGTTCTCGTTGTTTCCTCACTCTCTGACTAAGGTCCATGAATAAAGAAATTATCTGGTAGGAGATCAGAGGACCCATTTATTAGTTACCTTGAGGGGGGTATTGTAAGATCCTCAGAGACAAAGCTGCCTGATGTGGGCGGAGTCCTGGTTTAGGGGAACCAATCAGCTCATGTCTAGTAATAATCTTTGTATTTCTATTTTAGTAGATGGACGGGAGATGAGGAAAACCTCAGAGGATTGTCTCACTTTGTCTCCAGACTGTAAAGTAGAAGATGAGGACATCACACAGTATAGTCCAGGAGAAAACCCGACTACCTCAAATGTCCATCCGGCACCACACAGTGTAGATGGACCATCGTATTCCTCTTATCCTGAGGAACCTCAGACTGTGCGGGACGGTGCCAGACCATCGTATTCCTCTTATCCTGAGGAACCTCAGACTGTGCGGGACGGTGCCAGACCATCGTATTCCTCTTATCCTGAGGAACCTCAGACTGTGCGGGACGGTGCCGGACCATCGTATTCCTCTTATCCTGAGGGACCTCAGACTGTGCGGGACGGTGCCGGACCATCGTATTCCTCTTATCCTGAGGAACCTCAGACTGTGCGGGACGGTGCCGGACCATCGTATTCCTCTTATCCTGAGGAACCTCAGACTGTGCGGGACGGTGCCGGACCATCGTATTCCTCTAATCCTGAGGAACCTCAGACTGTGCGGGACGGTGCCGGACCATCGTATTCCTCTTATCCTGAGGAACCTCCGACTGTGCGGGACGGTGCCGGACCATCGTATTCCTCTTATCCTGAGGAACCTCAGACTTTGGGGGATGGTACCACCCTTCCCAAGCCATTTTCCTGTCCTGAGTGCGGGAAAAGTTATCTGTATAAATCAGCACTGGTCAGACATCTAACGTCCCACACGGGGGAGAAGCCGTATTCCTGTAATGAGTGTGAGAAATGTTTCCCGCTAAAATCTGCACTTGTCAGACATCTAACGTCCCACACGGGAGAGAAGCCGTATTCCTGCCCCGAGTGTGGGAAATGTTTTTCACGGAAAGCCTCACTTGTCAGACATCTACCAGCTCACACGGAGGAGAAGCCATATTCCTGTCCAGAGTGCGGGAAAAGTTACCCGTATAAATCGGAACTGGTCAGACATCTAACGTCCCACACGGGGGAGAAGCCGTATTCCTGTAATGAGTGTGAGAAATGTTTCCCGGTGAAATCTGCGCTTGTCAGACATCTAAGATCCCACACGGGAGAGAAGCCGTATTCCTGCACAGAGTGTGGGAAATGTTTTGTGTGGCATACCCAACTGATGAGGCATCAAATGAATCATACAAACAAGATTATATTTTCCTGCCCAGAGTGCAGGAAATGTTTCCCAATAAAGTCGGACCTTGTCAGACATCAGAGGACTCACACAGAAGAGAAGCCGTATTTCTGCCCTGAGTGCGGGAAATGTTTTTCACGGAAGTCCTATCTTTCTGCACATCAGAGATCTCACACGGGGGAGAAGCGATATTCCTGTCCTGAGTGCGGGAAATGTTTTTTTGGTAAATCGAATCTCGATGCACACCGGAGGTCTCACACGGGTGAGAAGCCGTTCTCCTGCCCTGAGTGCAGGAAATGTTATTCGCTGAAATCAACGCTTGTCACACATTTAAAATGTCACACGGGGGACAAGCCGTATTCTTGCCCTGAGTGCGGGAAATGTTATCCACGGAAATCAGAACTTGACACACATCAAAGATATCACACGGGGGAGAAGCCGTTTCCCTGTCCTACGTGCGGGCAATGTTATCTGCTGAAATCAGCACTTGTCAGACATCAGAGATCCCACACGGGGGAGAAGCCGTATTCCTGCCCCGAGTGCGGGAAATGTTTTTACGAGAAGTCCTATCTTGCCAGGCATCAGAAATTTCACTCGGGGGAAAAGCCGTACCCCTGCAGCGAGTGCGGGAAAGGTTTTGTATATAAATCGGACCTCGCTAAACATGAGAGATGCCACACGGGGGAGAAGCCGTATTCCTGCCCCACGTGCGGGAAAAGTTTTGCAGAACAGTCCAGTCTTGCCAAGCATCAGAGAAGCCACACTACTCTTGAGACTTGTTAGTGTCCGGAGTGCGGGAAGTGTTTCAAAATGAAACTTTTTTTTACAGCATATCAGCGATCTCATACCGAAGAAGCATGTACACCTCATAGGGCTGAGAACTCGAATAACTTGTAACTAAGCTTCAAAAGAAAATCACCAAAGTTCTCTCTGGCCTACTCTCCTAGGAGATATCACCGCTGTTTAAGTTCCTCCTTCTATGTAGTCTGATCTCCCCTGCTCTTCAAAGATTTAAAGAGAAAATTCCAAAACGAAAGAGGCGCAAAGGGGGGGAACCAAAGAGAAGAGAGGATCTGGAGGTCCTGGCAGAGGACAGTCAATATCATGGAATACCAAGCAAGGCCAGCAGAATATTAGAATGCATTCAAAGGGGATTAACTCCATAGAAAAAAATACAAGTCTCCCACTTTGCAAAACTTGAGTTTGGTAAATTCTGCAGTGTTCTGTCCAGTTCTGGTCACCAGTCCTCACAAAGGATGTGCTGGAAATAGAGAAAGTCCATAGAAGTACAACAAGGCTACTAAGGGGGGTGGAGGAGCTCAGTTATGGGGGATGGAGGAGCTCAGTTATGGGGGATGGAGGAGCTCAGTTATGGGGGATGGGGGAGCTCAGTTATGGGGGATGGAGGAGCTTGGTTATGGGGGATGGAAGACCTTAGGTATGGGGGATGGAGGAGCTTAGGTATGGGGGATGGAGGAGCTCAGTTATGGGGGATGGAGGAGCTCAGTTATGGGGGATGGAGGAGCTCAGTTATGGGGGATGGAGGAGCTCGGTTATGGGGGATGGAGGAGCTCAGTTATGGGGGATGGAGGAGCTCAGTTATGGGGGATGGAGGACCTTGGTTATGGGGGATGGAGGAGCTCAGTTATGGAAGACCTCAGTTATGTGAGGTGGATGTCCTCAGTTATGGGGGATGGAAGACCTTAGTTATGGGGGATGGAGGAGCTCAGTTATGGAGGAGCTCAGTTATGGGGGATGGAGGAGCTCAGTTATGGGGGATGGAAGACCTTAGTTATGGGGGATGGAGGAGCTCAGTTATGGAGGAGCTCAGTTATGGGGGATGGAGATCCTCAGTTATGGGGGATGGAGGAGCTCAGTTATGGGGGATGGAAGACCTTAGTTATGGGGGATGGAGGAGCTCAGTTATGGGGGATGGAGGAGCTCAGTTATGGAGGAGCTCAGTTATAGGGGATGGAGATCCTCAGTTATGGGGGATGGAGGAGCTCAGTTATGGGGGATGGAAGACTTTAGTTATGGGGGATGGAGGAGCTCAGTTATGGGGGATGGAGGAGCTCAGTTATGGGGGATGGAAGACCTTAGTTATGGGGGATGGAGGAGCTCAGTTATGGGGGATGGAGGAGCTCAGTTATGGAGGAGCTCAGTTATAGGGGATGGAGATCCTCAGTTATGGGGGATGGAGGAGCTCAGTTATGGGGGATGGAAGACTTTAGTTATGGGGGATGGAGGAGCTCAGTTATGGGGGATGGAGGAGCTCAGTTATGGAGGAGCTCAGTTATGGGGGATGGAGGAGCTCAGTTATGGAAGACCTCAGTTATGTGAGGTGGATGTCCTCAGTGATGTGGGATGGAAGACCTCAGTTATGGGGGGATGGAGGAGCTCAGTTATGGGGGGATGGAGGAGCTCAGTTATGGGGGGATGGAGGACCTCGGTTATGGGGGATGGAAGACCTCAGTTATGGGGGATGGAGGAGCTCAGTTATGGGGGATGGAGGACCTTAGTTATGGGGGATGGAGGAGCTTAGGTATGGGGGATGGAGGAGCTCAGTTATGGGGGATGGAGGAGCTCAGTTATGGGGGATGGAGGAGCTCAGTTATGGGGGATGGAGGAGCTCGGTTATGGGGGATGGAGGAGCTCAGTTATGGGGGATGGAGGAGCTCAGTTATGGGGGATGGAGGAGCTCAGTTATGGGGGATGGAGGACCTTGGTTATGGGGGATGGAGGAGCTCAGTTATGGAAGACCTCAGTTATGTGAGGTGGATGTCCTCAGTTATGGGGGATGGAAGACCTTAGTTATGGGGGATGGAGGAGCTCAGTTATGGAGGAGCTCAGTTATGGGGGATGGAGGAGCTCAGTTATGGGGGATGGAAGACCTTAGTTATGGGGGATGGAGGAGCTCAGTTATGGAGGAGCTCAGTTATGGGGGATGGAGATCCTCAGTTATGGGGGATGGAGGAGCTCAGTTATGGGGGATGGAAGACCTTAGTTATGGGGGATGGAGGAGCTCAGTTATGGGGGATGGAGGAGCTCAGTTATGGAGGAGCTCAGTTATAGGGGATGGAGATCCTCAGTTATGGGGGATGGAGGAGCTCAGTTATGGGGGATGGAAGACTTTAGTTATGGGGGATGGAGGAGCTCAGTTATGGGGGATGGAGGAGCTCAGTTATGGAGGAGCTCAGTTATGGGGGATGGAGGAGCTCAGTTATGGAAGACCTCAGTTATGTGAGGTGGATGTCCTCAGTGATGTGGGATGGAAGACCTCAGTTATGGGGGGATGGAGGAGCTCAGTTATGGGGGGATGGAGGAGCTCAGTTATGGGGGGATGGAGGACCTCGGTTATGGGGGATGGAAGACCTCAGTTATGGGGGATGGAGGAGCTCAGTTATGGGGGATGGAGGAGCTCAGTTATGGGGGGGATGGAGGACCTCAGTGATGTGGGATGGAGGACCTCGGTTATGGGGGATGGAGGAGCTCAGTTATGGAAGACCTCAGTTATGAGAGGTGGATGTGCTCAGTGATGTGGGATGGAAGACCTCAGTTATGAGGGGATGGAGGAGCTCAGTTATGGAAGACCTTAGTTATGAGAGGTGGATGTCCTCAGTGATGTGGGATGGAAGACCTCAGTTATGGGGGATGGAGGAGCTCAGTTATGGGGGATGGAGGAGCTCAGTTATGGGGGGGATGGAGGACCTCAGTGATGTGGGATGGAGGACCTCGGTTATGGGGGATGGAGGAGCTCAGTTATGGAAGACCTCAGTTATGAGAGGTGGATGTGCTCAGTGATGTGGGATGGAAGACCTCAGTTATGAGGGGATGGAGGAGCTCAGTTATGGAAGACCTTAGTTATGAGAGGTGGATGTCCTCAGTGATGTGGGATGGAAGACCTCAGTTATGGGGGATGGAGGAGCTCAGTTATGGGGGATGGAGGAGCTCAGTTATGGGGGGGATGGAGGACCTCAGTGATGTGGGATGGAGGACCTCGGTTATGGGGGATGGAGGAGCTCAGTTATGGAAGACCTCAGTTATGAGAGGTGGATGTGCTCAGTGATGTGGGATGGAGGAGCTCAGTTATGGGGGATGGAGGAGCTCAGTTATGGGGGATGGAGGAGCTCAGTTATGGGGGGGATGGAGGACCTCAGTGATGTGGGATGGAGGACCTCGGTTATGGGGGATGGAGGAGCTCAGTTATGGAAGACCTCAGTTATGAGAGGTGGATGTGCTCAGTGATGTGGGATGGAAGACCTCAGTTATGAGGGGATGGAGGACTTCGGTTATGGGGGATGGAAGACCTTAGTTATGAGAGGTGGATGTCCTCAGTGATGTGAGATGGAGGACCTCGGTTATGGGGGATGGAGGAGCTCAGTTATGAGAGGTGGATGTCCTCAGTGATGTGAGATGGGGTAGCTCAGTTATGGGGGATGGAGGAGCTCAGTTATGGGGGATGGAGGAGCTCAGTTATGGGGGGGATGGAGGACCTCAGTGATGTGGGATGGAGGACCTCGGTTATGGGGGATGGAGGAGCTCAGTTATGGAAGACCTCAGTTATGAGAGGTGGATGTGCTCAGTGATGTGGGATGGAAGACCTCAGTTATGAGGGGATGGAGGACCTCGGTTATGGGGGATGGAAGACCTTAGTTATGAGAGGTGGATGTCCTCAGTGATGTGAGATGGAGGACCTCGGTTATGGGGGATGGAGGAGCTCAGTTATGAGAGGTGGATGTCCTCAGTGATGTGAGATGGGGTAGCTCAGTTATGGGGGATGGAGGAGCTCAGTTATGGGGGATGGAGGAGCTCAGTTATGGGGGATGGAGGAGCTCAGTTATGGGGGATGGAGGAGCTTAGTTATGGGGGATGGAGGAGCTCAGTTATGGGGGATGGATGTCCTCAGTGATGTGAGATGGAGTAGCTCAGTTATGAGGAAAGGCCACACAGACTAAGCTTATTTTCCCTGGAGAAGAGACTCATGAGAGGAGATACATTATAACGATATAAAAATATCTAATTGGTGATTCTAGCATGAGGGTGGGGGGTGACTATTCAGTCTCAGGTCACTCAAGAGGACACAAGGACACTCAGTGAACTTGGATGAGAAGCTTTTTAACCTTAAACTGCAGGGTCTTCTTTACTGCTAGGATGGTAAGGATGTGGAACTCCCTTCCACAGCTGGTGGTGTCAGCAGGAAGTGCTGATAATTTCACTAACTGTAAAATATTGCTAGTGGATGAATATTAAAATAAATGCTTATACTTAAAATCATGAAATTCTTTGTAAGTTGATGAATAAAAGTCCACCTTAAGCTCTGTAGATGTAGAAATGTCTTTTCTGGTCAGTCCATAAATCCTTTCGAACTCCAAACTTAAAATTGAAGTCTCTGGGGGACCAAATTTCTCGAAAAACTAGAGTTTGGCCATTTTCAAGGAGAAGCTGTAAGGTATTGTCAAAAAAGGAGCACAAGGAACTGGGCCGGCGTGGATTCCATGGGGTTGTTCTAGGGTTTTAACACGATTGACCGCCCGTGGTTGTTACTATTGTCCCCCATCCCTTGCTGGATATTTGTGTTCTTTCCCCCAATCCCCTAGTGGGCACTATTGTTTGCCCTGCTAAGCCCTATCATACCCCATCACCTACCTCCTGGGTACCATTTTTCCCTCTAAACATCAACGTTGCCCTCTCACCCCCACTGAGCACCAATGCCCCCCAACCACGTCTTGTTGACCCAAATACGTATTTTTCCCTCCGGTGACCACCAAAGTCAGCATTACAACCAACTCCTCCCGCTAATCAGAAGACTTCTTTTTTTCCCAGGGACCCCCCGTTCTGGGGGTGCCTTGCTCCATCCTCACCCCTACTGACCACAGGACTTTTTGCCCACAACTGACACTGGGACTTTTTTTTTCCTCCCATTGACCAGCACATTGGGCATATTTTGGGTACAGGGATTGAGTATCCGAAATGTAGGCTTAAGGCCTGTACACACGATCGGACTTTATGGGCCAGATTCTCAAAGAGATACGACGGTGTATCTCCTGATACGCCGTCGTATCTCTGACTTAGGCCGGTCGTATCTATGCGCCTGATTCATAGGGCCAGATTCACGTAGCGCAGCGGATCTATAGATCCGCTCGATCTACGTGAATTAAGATCCGCTCCCGCAAGTTTAGGAGGCAAGTGGCTAATTCACAAACCACTTACCTCCAAACTTGCGGCGGCGGATCCTAAATCCCCCGGCGGAATTCAAATTCCGCGGCTAGGGGGAGTGTACTATTTAAATCAGGCGCGTTCCCGCGCCGATTTAAATGCGCATGCGTCGTCCGGGGAATTTCCCGGCGTGCATTGCTCCCACTGACGTCACTAGGACGTCAGTGGTTGCGACGTGAGTGGGACTTGCGACGCGCGTGTTCGTGAATTCGGCGTACGCAAACGACGTAGGAAAATTCAAATTCGACGCGGGAACGCCGGCTATACTTAACATTGGCTGCGCCTGATAAAAGAAGGGGTAAGTATACGACGGAAAACCGCTACGGAAACGACGTAAGAACACTGCGACGGGTCTGCGTACGTTCGTGAATTTGCGTATCTCGCTGATTTACATATTATTTATCGTAAATCAGCGGGAACGCCCCCGGCGCCATTTTTAAATTGAAAAAAAGATCCGACAGTGTAACACAGTGTAACACTGTCAGATCTTAGCCCTATCTATGTGTATGTGATTCTATGAATCAGGCGCATAGATAGGACCAGTGTAAGTCAGAGATACGATGGGGGATCAGGAGATATCAGGAGATAATACACCGGAGTATCTCTTTGTGAATCTGGCCCGATGTGTTTGGCACGTCGAGTTCCTCGGTCGTGTGTACGGGGCCTAAGATCCGACAGGTGGAACTGTGTTACACCGTCGGATCTTAACTGCAATTTAAAAATGGCCACTGGGGGCGTTCTTGCTGATTTACGTTGAGAAATATGTAAATCAGCGAGATACGCCAATTCACGAACGTACGCGGACCCGACGCAGTGTTGTTACGATGTTTACGTAAGCGTTTTCCCGGCGTATACTTACCCCTGCTTCTATGAGGCGCAGCCAATGTTAAGTATGGCCGTCGTTCCCGCGTCAATTTTTTTTTTTTTTTACGTTGTTTGCGTACGTCGATTCACAAAACCGCTCGTCGCAAGTTACGCTCACGCCGAAACCACTGACGTCCTAGCGACGTCATTGGGAGCAATGCACGCCGGGAAAATTCGCGGACTGGCGCATGCGCATTTAAATCGGCGCGGGGACGCGCCTGATTTAAATAGTACACTCCCCCTAGCCGCGAAATTTGAATTACGCCGGGGGATTTACGATCCGCCGCCGCAAGTTTGGAGGTAAGTTGTTTGTGAATTACCCACTTGCCTCTCAAACTTGCGGCGGCGGATCTTAACCACTTCCCGACCTCCTCATGTACATTTACGTCGGCAGAATGGCACGGACAGGCACATTGGCGTACCTGTACGTGCCTGCCTAGACGTGGGTGGGGGGTCCAATCGGGACCCCCCCCGGTACATGCGGAGGTTGGGTCCGCTCGGGGCGCGATCCGGGATGACGGCGCGGCTATTCGTTTATAGGCGCCCCGTCGCGATCGCTCCCCGGAGCTGAAGAACGGGGAGAGCCGTGTGTAAACACGGCTTCCCCGTGCTTCACTATGGCGGCGCATCGATCGAGTGATCCCTTTTATAGGGAGACTCGATCGATGACGTCATTCCTACAGCCACACCCCCTACACTAGTAAACACACACAGTGATCCCTAAATGTTACAGCGCCCCCTGTGTTTAACTCCCAAACTGCAACTGTCATTTTCACAATAAACAATGCAATTTAAATGCTTTTTTTGCTGTTAAAATGACAATGGTCCCAAAAATGTGTCAAAATTGTCCGAAGTGTCCGCCATAATGTCGCAGTCACGAAAAAAATCGCTGATCGCCGCCATTAGTAGTAAAAAAAATAAAAAAAATAAAAAAAAACTATCCCCTATTTTGTAAACGCTATGAATTTTGCGCAAACCAACCGATAAACGATTATTGCGATTTGATTTTTTTTACCAAAAATATGTAGAAGAATACGTATCGGCCTAAACTGAGGAAAAAAATTAATTTTATATATGTTTTTGGGGGATATTTATTGTAGCAAAAAGTAAAAAATATTGCATTTTTTTAAAAATTGTCGCTCTATTTTTGTTTATAGCGCAAAAAAATAAAAACCGCAGAGGTGATCAAATACCACCAAAAGAAATCTCTATTTGTGGGGAAAAAAGGACGCCAATTTTGTTTGGGAGCCACGTCGCACGACCGCAAAATTGTCTGTTAAAGCGACGCAGTCCCAAACTGTAAAAACCCCTTGGGTCTTTAGCCAGCATATTGGTCCGGGGCTTAAGTGGTTAAATCACATAGGTCACGCGGATCTAAAGATCTGCTGATCTACGTGAATCTAGCCCTGTGACAACAAACCTCAGACAGACCTGTTTTTACAGACAATCCAACCGTGTGTACGCTCCCTCGGACAAACTTTTTCGCTTTTTCATCGGACAAATGTTCTCTGTGAGAACAGACAAACTTTCCGGCAACAAATGTCCCATGGAGCAAATCCAATCGTGTGTACACAAGTCCAAAGTACAAACACACATGCTCAGAACCAATGCTAAACATCAGACAACAATAGCAGAATTTGCCCAAAGGGTGGCGATAAAGAGCAGAAAAACCACATAGTATGTTTATTACGTCACTACGTTTGTGTTTGTTGGCTGAAAAAGCCGCGTATCCATACCAAGTTCACGGACCACGCCCTTCGGAGCAAAATCCACGGAAAAATCTGATGGAAGTCTGATCGTGTGTATGAGGCTTGAGACTAACCATGCTCCTTGTAGCCACAAACAAAATTCAGTGGGCTGGATTCAAGAAGCAATTGCGCCTGTATAACCATAGTATCACAGCGCAATTGCTTACTTGCCCCGGCGTAATGAATGCTCCTGATTCAGGAACCTCATTACGCCGACTGCAGCCTAAGATATGCGCGGCATAAGGCTCTTATGCCTGCATATCTTAGGCTGCATTCTTGCGATGGCCGCTAGGTGGCGTTCCCGTTGTGCTCAGCGTATAGTATGCAAATTGCATACTAACGCTGATTCACACCGTTACGCGAGCCCTGCGTACGCAGTTTACGTTGTTTCCGTACGGCGGTTTTTGCGTAAGGCTGCCCCTGCTATTAGCAGGGGCAGCCAATGTTACGTATACCCGTCGTTCCCGCGTCGCGAAATTTCAAATTTACGTAGTTTACGTAAGTGATTCGTGAATGCCGCTGGACGCCATTCACGTTCACTTTGAAGCAAATGACGTCCTTGCGACGTCATTTGCCGCAATGCACGTCGGGAAAGTTTCCCGACGGAGCATGCGCTCTACGATCGGCGCGGGAACGCGCCTAATTTAAATGATTCCCGCCCCCTACGGGATCATTTAAATTGCGCGCGCTTACGCCGTTCATTTTGCCGGAGCGCCCACGCAATTTACGGAGCTACTGCTCCGTGAATCAAGGGCAGCGCAGTAAATTTGCGGGGGCGCAGGGCAAAAACGTTCCCCTGCGCCTCCGTAAAAAAAGCGCAAATCTATCTGAATCCAGCCCAGTGTAATTTGGCCACACTTATGCCGCGTACACACAAAATTCCAACCGTGTGTAGGCCCCAACGGGCATTTGTTGTCGGAATTTACGACAACAAAAATTTGAGAGCTGGTTCTCAAATTTTCCAACAACAAAATCCGTTGGGTGGTATGGAACTTCCGTTTTCTAGTGCCGTGGTACGTGTTGTACGTGACCGCGTTCTTGACGTTCGAAAATTCCGACAACATTTGTGCGGCCGTGTGTATGCAAGACAAGTTTGAGCCAACATCCGTTGGAAATGTATCCACGGTTTTGTTGTCGGAATGTCCGATCGTCTGTACGCGGCATTATATCTGCGCCCCCGGAACACGAAGGGGCAGATCCACATACATACACTGCGCCCGGCGCAGATGTAAGATACGCTACGCCGCTGTAACTTACCTGGCTTTGGTTTGAATCCTCAACGAATTTGCGCCGTAAGTTACGGCGGCGTAGTGTATCTCTCGCGGCGGAATTCAAATTGGGCGGGTAGGGGGCGTGTTTCATTTAAGTGAAGCGCGTCCCCGCGCCGAACGAACTGCGCATGCGCCGTCCGTAAAAACTCCCAGGGTGCATTGCTCCAAATGACGTGGCAAGGACGTCATTGGGCTAGATTCAGTAAGCAATTGCGTCTGCGTATCCATAGATACGCAGCGCAATAGCTTAGTTGCGCCGGCGTATCGACTGCTCCTGATTCAGGAAGCTCGATACGCCGACTGCAGCCTAAGATATGACTGGCATAAGGCTCTTATGCTGCCGTATCGTAGGCTGCATTCTTACGCAGGCCGCTAGGTGGCGTTCCCGTAGTGGTCAGCGTAGAGTATCGTCGGTTTCTGCGTAAGGCTGCTCCTGCTATTAGCAGGGGCAGCCAATGCTACGTATACCCGTCGTTCCCGCGTTGCGATTTTTAAAAATTACGTTGTTTGCGTAAGTGAATCGTGAATAGCGCTGGACGCCATTTACGTTCACGTTGAAGCAAATGACGTCCTTGCGACATCATTTACCGCAATGCACGTCGGGAAAGTTTCCCGACGGAGCATGCGCACTACCTTCGGTGCGGGAACGCGCCTAATTTAAATGATCCACACCCCCCTACGGGATCATTTAAATTACGCGCGCTTACGCCGGCCATTTTTACGGAGCGCCCGCGCAAATTACGGAGCTACTGCTTCGTGAATGAAGCGTAGCGCGCGTAATTTACGGAGGCGTAGCGTAAAAACGGTACGCTGCGCCTCCGTAAGAGGGCGCAAATCTACTTGAATCCACCCCATTGTTTTCAACGTGAACGTAAATGGCGTCCAGCCCCATTCACGGACGACTTACGCAAACGACGTAAATTTTTTAAACTTAGACGCGGGAACGACGGCCATACTTAACATTGAGTACGCCACCAGATAGCAGCTTTAATTATACGCCGGAAAAAGCCGAATGGAAACGACGTAAAAATGCGACGGCCGCTCGTACGTTCGTGGATCGTCGGAAACAGCTAATTTGCATACTCAACGCAAATTACGACGTGAACGCCACCTAGCGGACGCCGAAAAATTGCATCTAAGATCCGACGGCGTACGAAGACGTACGCCTGTCGGATCTAACACAGATGGCGTCGTATCTTGTTTTGTGGATACCAAAACAAAGATACGACGCGCAAAATTCGAAATTACGCGGCGTATCAAGAGATACGCCGCGTAATTTCTTTGAGGATCTGCCCCCAGGTGTCTTCTCCATGCCAAGGGGTCACTCTCTTTCTCGGGTTGAAACGTCGGGAGATATGTTAGGCGTGCCAGAGAACTGGAAGATGTAGAGGCTCTGGACTTGGAGGTTTAAGCTGATAGTAGTTCTGGTCGAACAACCGCTCGGGAGACACAACGTAGGGGGTCGGAGCAACAGAAGTGGGAACTACTTGAAGAGATTATGGATCCAAATCACCAATTAATAGTCCATGGATCCTTCCTACAACCAGAACCAAAACGTAAAATCAACACATTTCAGGGGTCAAAGCTCCCCCTTCATCGGGACCCGAGCCAGATTGTTATAAACCCACTAAGGACTGTAGTGAGCCTTCCCAGATGGAAATCTTTGGGGACATAAATCGGTTATTTCACTGGTGGGGTGGACGACACAGACTTCAGGACTGGTGGAGGGGAACAGACTGAAAACCAGTGGGGGGGACACAGTCTAAAGGACCGGTGGGGGGACACAGACAAGGACTGGTGGGAGGACATAGACTGGTGGAGGGACACAGATTGTTGGACCGGTGGGGGGGACACCGACTGAAGGACCGGTGGGGGGACACAGACTGAAGGACTGGTGGAGGGACACAGACTGAAGGACCGGTAGGGGGACACAGACTGAAGGACCGGTAGGGGGACACAGATTGAAGGACCAGTGGGGGGACACAGACTGAAGGACCGGTGGGGGGACACAGACTGAAGGACTGGTGGGGGGACACAGACTGAAGGATTGGTAGGGGGACACAAACTGAAGGATCGGTAGGGGGACACAGACTGAAGGATTGGTAGGGGGACACAGACTGAAGGACCGGTGGAGGGAGACAGACTGAAGGATTGGTGGGGGGACACAGACTGAAGGACTGGGGGTTGAAACAGAGACTGCGTGACTGGGGGTTAAAACAGAGACTGCACGAGTGTGTGGGGGGAACAGAGACTGCGTGACTGGGGGGGACAGAGACCACGTAACTGGGGTGAAAGAGACCTCACGACTGGGGGGGCAGCTACAGCATGACTGGGGGGAACAGAGACCGCACGAATGTGGGGGGGAGACAGAGACCGCACGACTGGGGGGGGACAGCGACCGCACGACTAGCGGGGGAAACAGAGACCACACGACTGAGAGGGGACAGAGACCACATTACTGGAGGGCAAACAGAGACTGCACGACTGGGGGGGGAGAGACTGTGACTGGGGGGGGGAACAGAGACCGCACGACTGGGGGGGGGGGCAGAGACCGCACAAGTGTGTGTGGGGACAGAGACCACATGACTGGGGGAAACAGAGACCACATGTTGGGGGGGACACAGACTGCATGTGTGTGGGGGGTACAGAGACTGCACGAGTGTGGGGGGGGGGAGACCACGTGACTGGGCGGAAACAGAGACCGCACGACTGGGGGGGGGACAGAGACCGCATGACGGGGGGTAGCTACCGCATGACTGGGGGGAACAGAGACCGCACGACTAGAGGGGAGAAAGAGACTGTACGAATGTGGGGGGAGACAGAGACCGCATGACTGAAGGGGGGGACAGAGAGCACACGACTGGGGGGGTGAAACAGAGACCGCACGACTAGGGAAGGGAAGAAGAGACTACACTGGTGTGGGGGGAAATAGAAATCACATGACTTGAGGGGAACAGAGATCGTATACCTGGGGGGGCAGAGACTGCAGGACTGAGAAGGGAGACACAGGGGGCCGGATTCAGATACATTGGCGTATCTGTCCGGCCCGCGTAACGTATCTCCGATACGTTACGCCGCTCTAACTTTGGGCGCAAGTTCTTTATTCAGAAAGAACTTGCGCCCTTAGTTACGGCGGCGTAACGTATGTGTTGCGGCGTAAGGCCGCGTAATTCAAATGGTGATGTTGGGGGCGTGTATTATTTAAATATAACTTGAACCCGCGCTTTTGACGTATTATTTGAACGGCGCATGTCGCCGTCCGTAAAATATCCCAGTGTGCATTGCTCTAAATGACGTCGCAAGGGCGTCATTGCTTTCGACATGAACGTAAATTACGTCCAGCCGTATTCGCGAACGACTTACGCGAACGACGTAAAATTTCAAAACTCGGCGCGGGAACGACGGCCATACTTAACATTAGCTACTCCTCATATAGCAGGGGTAACTATACGCCGGAAAAAGCCGAACACAAACTACATTAAAAAAAAAGCGCCGGGCGGTCGTTCGTTTCTGAATCGGCGTAAATCCTCATTTGCATATTCCACGCGTAAAAATACGGAAGCGCCACCTAGCGGCCAGCCTGGAATTGCAGCCTAAGATACGACGGTGTAAAACACTTACACCTGGCGGATCTTAGGGATATCTATGCGGAACTGATTCTATGAATCAGGCGCATAGATACGACTGTCGGAACTCAGAGATACGACGGCGTATCAGGAGAATCCGGCCCAGGGAGTGAAATGCTTGGGGGAGGGGGGGATCCATACAACGCAGCACATTCAGCCCCCTTCTCAATACACTGACTGAGACATTTCTTGGGGCTGCAGTTCCTCTGATCTCCACAAGGTGGCGATCTCTTGTCTACCCAGATAAGGAGTATAGTGGAATACAAACAGGAAGTGAGGTCATGTAAAGACAGGAAGTTCCGGGTGAGAGGTGAGTCGGGAGGAAGCAGAGGGAAGACATTGTTGGAAGTGGTAGTAGAGGAGGTAATAAGATCTTATTTTCTATTTACACCCAGTAACCCCGTCATGTCCGTCCTCTTCCTCCATAGTCACTGTGACGTCTTTTATCTCCAGCAGATGATGATACACACATATATAGTGTGGAGACCTAGATTAACCCCTTCAGGGTCAGAACATTCCCCCACTTACAAGGCCGGAACATTCTCTTCATTTTGAAGATGTTTCACCTTTCGATTCATCAGTCCACCCCGTCTAAGAGGACCCACCTCCTTCTTCTAGAGGTTCTAAAGATGGTCATATGGGGTTAGACTTTCTTTGGAGTGTTCGTTCATCGGAACTTTGTTTCTTGCCATCGCCACGTCGGCCGATTTAACATGAAAGCGATTTTTATCCAATCCCGCTATTCCAGTCGTATTTAACCACTTGGCGCCCGCGCTATAGCCGAATGACGGCTACAGCGCAGACCCCAAATGCCGGGAGGACGTCAATAGATGTCCCCCCCTTCGCGTGTTCCCTGTGATCACCCGAGTTACTGAGACTCGGGTGATCACAGATCCAAGTAAGGGTCCAGTCCCGGCCCCTTACCACGTGATCAGCTGTCAGCCAAAAAAAAAGCCGATCACCGGCTTATGTGTAAAGGACATCGGTCCCGAAGAGGAGGGAGGCAATTCTGCCTCCTCTGTGCAGTCAGTGCCACCTGCAAGTGCCCACCAGTGCCACCTATCAATGCCCACCAGTGGTGCCAATCAGTGACACCTAGCAGTGCTGACCATCAGTGCCCATCAAGTGGTTAATGGGTTTTCCTTACTATGGGCCAGATTCAGGTAGATCGACGCATCTTTGTGTCGGCGTAGCGCATCTCATATGCGCTACGCCGACGTAACTCTGAGAGGCAAGAGCAGTATTCACAAAGCACTCGCTCCCTACGTTGCGCCAGTGTAGCATAAATTGGCCGGCGTAAGCCCGCCTAATTCAAAGTAGGAAGGAAGTGGGCGTGATCCATTTAAATGAAGCTTGACCCCATGCAAATGATGGGCCGAACGAACGGCGCATGAGCGCGCATGCTCAGAATCACGTCAAATTTACTCCCTTAGATACGACACTCAATGCCTGTGACGTGAACGTAACCTACGCACAGCCCCATTCACGTACGACTTACGTAAACGACTTAAAATCCGACGGCTGTTCCGTCGTCCATACCTTTGCATGGGAAGCTCCTCCTATAGGTGGAATAACTTTACGCCTTACGTAAACGGCATATACTACTGCAACGGGCGCAAGTACGTTCGTGAATCGGCGTATCTCGGTCATTTGCATATTCGACGCATAAATCAATGGAAGCGCCCCTTGCGGCCAGCGTAAATATACGCCCAGGCTCTGCATGCGTAGGAAACTTACTTTGGTCGTATGAAGCCAAAATTCAGGCGTATCTTACTTGCAGAATCAGGCGCATAGACACGACGGCGCATCCGTGCACTTACGCGGCGTATCAGTAGATACGTCGGCGTAAGTGCTTTAAGAATCGGGGCCTGTGTGTTTGGTTTTTCGTAAGGAAATCCACAGTTGGAATTTCCTTTATTTGAGAAAAACTTTCCATCCAGCTCTTTTGGATTTTATCATTCGTACAGTCGAAAAAACAAGTGTCGATTTGACATCACGAGAATATTGGACAAATCTTCCAAAAATGTACATTTTCAGGGGCTAAAAAAAAAAAAAGAGTTTCAGTAATTGGCCTCCAGCCTTCTTCATGCTCTCCAATGTGCCTCTCTCCATACAAAAGACGGGCAGATCTTCTCGTTGCTGTTCAGCAGCTGTGAGATCATCGCACCAGTTCTGAATGAGGAGCACTTTCGGGGTTTCTTCTTGAACCTTTTAACACTTCCCAAGCCATATGGAGGAGTTTGGCTAGTTCTGGACCTGAAGACTCTCAATTTGTTCCCGCGGGTTCAAGAGAATCGGCTAGGTCGGTCATTGCCTCCCTCCTTCCAGTTTAATTTTTTTGGCTTCAGTAGCTGTCTTAAACCATGGGTGCTCAACCTGTGGCCCTCCAGCTGTTGTAGAGCTCAGCCTTTGGGAGTCATGCTTGTAAGTGTCAGCATTGCAGTGTCTCATGGGACTTGTCATTTAACAACAGCTGGAGGGTCACAGGTTGAGCACCTATGTCTTACTGGGTGACCAACATTGCCGATTTGTCACCCTTCACTTAGGCCTGCCTGTGGCCTCCCAAGTTTTCACCAAGGTGCTTTCACTGGTCCTAGCTCTGCTCCTTTCCTAGGTTGTGGGTTACCTGGACAGCTAGCTACCATAACCCCGGTACCCTCTTCTTCAGTGGGCGGTCCGCTTCAAGATAAAAGTGGTCTCTGTGGCGGATTCATTCGCTGCGAGATCACTTCTATCGGCGGCGGGAGAAGACCCCCCCTCCCGCTGCTCTCTCCGTGCTATCCGCCGCTTACAGTAGCCTTCGGCAGTGGAGGAGGCGGTCGGGTTTGCTCCCTTGTTGTGTATGGAGACCCGATTGAGGGAAAGATGGCCCCCACCTGTCTCCATATCATTGCAGGACGGAAGCCACATCAAAACGTCACTTCCACCAATAGCTCTTAAAGGGAATTTTTTATTATTATTACATAATTGGTCGTTGGCTTGAGCAGCATGGCTGTTGAAGTGCAAATCTTAGGGACAGAGCCCTATCAATGGGGCAGGCACCATTTAAATTAGGAGCGTTCCCGTGCCGAGCGTACTGCGCATGCTCCGTCGGGTAAATTACCCGACGTGCATTGCGCTAAATGACTTCGTACGGACGTCATTTGTTTAGACGTTAATGTAAATGGCGTCCAGCGCCATTCACGGACGACTTACGCAAACGACGTGATTTTTTAATATTAAGTATGGCCGTCGGGAACGACGGCCATACTTAATATTGCTTAGAACACCTAGGGCTCAGCCCTAATTTTACGACGCGTATCTCGACGGAAACAACGTAAAGTTAGAGCGACGGGTAACGCGGACGTTCGTGGATCGCCGTAACTAGTCATTTGCATATTCTACGCCGACCGCAATGGCCTCGCCACCTAGCGGCCGGCATAGAATTGTATCCTAAGATCCGACAGTGTAAGTCAATTACACCTGTCGGATCTTAGGGCTATCTATGCGTAACCTGATTCTATGAATCAGCCGCATAGTTAGGACGGGCGAATCACAGAGATACGACGGCGTATCAGGAGATAAGCTGTCGTATCTCTTTTGTGAATCTGGCCCATGGTGGCTGTCGAATGTTCTAAGAAAAAAAAAAAAGAAGATTCGATAGAATCTTAAAAAAAAAATAATTAGACTCTTCATGTCTCTCTATGTCGAATCTTCATGTCTCTCTATGTCGAATCTTCATGTCTCTCTATGTCGAATCTTCATGTCTCTCTATGTCGAATCTTCATGTCTCTCTATGTCGAATCTTCATGTCTCTCTATGTCGAATCTTCATGTCTCTCTATGTCGAATCTTCATGTCTCTCTATGTCGAATCTTCATGTCTCTCTATGTCGAATCTTCATGTCTCTCTATGTCGAATCTTCATGTCTCTCTATGTCGAATCTTCATGTCTCTCTATGTCGAATCTTCATGTCTCTCTATGTCGAATCTTCATGTCTCTCTATGTCGAATCTTCATGTCTCTCTATGTCGAATCTTCATGTCTCTCTATGTCGAATCTTCATGTCTCTCTATGTCGAATCTTCATGTCTCTCTATGTCGAATCTTCATGTCTCTCTATGTCGAATCTTCATGTCTCTCTATGTCGACTCTTCATGTCTCTCTATGTCGACTCTTCATGTCTCTCTATGTCGAATAATCTTTATGTCTCTCTATGTCGAATAATCTTTATGTCTCTCTATGTCGAATAATCTTTATGTCTCTCTATGTCGAATAATCTTTATGTCTCTCTATGTCGAATAATCTTTATGTCTCTCTGTGTCGAATAATCTTTATGTCTCTCTGTGTCGAATAATCTTCATGTCTCTCTATGTCGAATAATCTTCATGTCTCTCTATGTCGAATAATCTTCATGTCTCTCTATGTCGAATAATCTTCATGTCTCTCTATGTCGAATAATCTTTATGTCTCTCTATGTCGAATAATCTTCATGTCTCTCTATGTCGAATAATCTTCATGTCTCTCTATGTCGAATAATCTTCATGTCTCTCTATGTCGAATAATCTTCATGTCTCTCTATGTCGAATAATCTTCATGTCTCTCTATGTCGAATAATCTTCATGTCTCTCTATGTCGAATAATCTTCATGTCTCTCTATGTCGAATAATCTTCATGTCTCTCTATGTCGAATAATCTTCATGTCTCTCTATGTCGAATAATCTTCATGTCTCTCTATGTCGAATAATCTTCATGTCTCTCTATGTCGAATAATCTTCATGTCTCTCTATGTCGAATAATCTTCATGTCTCTCTATGTCGAATAATCTTCATGTCTCTCTATGTCGAATAATCTTCATGTCTCTCTATGTCGAATAATCTTCATGTCTCTCTATGTCGAATAATCTTCATGTCTCTCTATGTCGACTCTTCATGTTTCTCTATGTCGACTCTTCATGTCTCTCTATGTCGACTCTTCATGTCTCTCTATGTCGAATCTTCATGTCTCGCTATGTCGACTCTTCATGTCTCTCTATGTCGACTCTTCATGTCTCTATAATGTCAAATTTTTTCTCTTTATGTAGAATAATATTGGACTAATAGAGTTAAGGTTAGGCACATTCGAAAACGAAAATAAAGCATTTGTTTATGTCGTATCTTTTGGTTTTTCGTTTTCTGTGCTTTCGTTATCGTTTGTTAAAACGATAACGAAAATACCTGAAATTCGGACGAAAATGCATTCGGACGAAAACGAATGCACATGTCTATTATGTTCTACTCTGAAACATCCCAAGAAAATTTCTTTCCATGGTAGGGTTGTCTCGATACCATACTCGTACTCGCACAAATGCTCCCGATGCCTGACTCGATACTTGGCGGACTCAGTGGGCGGAGAGGGCAGGCAGCGTCTATAGGCGGCCTCAGTGGGCAAGTGGATTCAGTGGGCAGAGAGGGCGGGCGGCGTCAGTAAGCGGAGTGGGTGGCCGGCCTCAGTGGGCGGAGCGGTCGCCATCAACTTGGACACCCCAACTCCCATCTTGGTACACCCTGTACTTGGCCAGCAGCTAACATCTTGTTACACCCAGCCCATATAGTAACACAAGATGTCTGTTGAAACTTACTGATGCTGAATGGGTGTACCAAGATGGGCACTGCAGCATAGCATTTAAAAATACTTTCCTCATGACATTTATTGCTGCATTTCAGTACCTGCCCATAAGTTCTAGCCACCTGTCAATGCCATCTAACAGTGCCAGCCACCTATCAGTGCCCATAACTGACGACTATCAGTGCCAGGCACCTGTCAGTGCCAACAGTGCCAGCGCCCATAGGTGCCACCTATCAGTGCCCATCAGTCAAACTGTCACATGGCATTAAAAAAAGTATCTGTATCGGCGAGTACATGAAAAAAGTATCGGTATTGGCGAGTACATGAAAAAAAGTATCGGGGAAAAAAAGTGTCGGTACTTGTACTCGGTCCTAAAAAAGTGGTATCGGGAGAACCCTATTCCATGGTCTTGACATAGTATGCGTTGTGAGACTTCTCTACAGCCTTTTTTGAGACAATCTATTTCCAGCCTCGTGCTTCCCAAGGGTTCCTGCAGAGGGCTTCTTGCTTCTTATTCCACCATTGCTGGGTGGATTAGAGAAGTGTTCATTTGAGCGAATGGTCTAAAATTTGGGTCCTTCACTTCTCTGTTATGTCGCGTACACACGTTAGGAATTTCCGACAACAAATGTTCGATGGGAGCTTTTGATCGAAAATTCCGACCGTGTGTAGGCTCCATCGGACATTTTCTTTGTCGGAATTTCTGACAACACAAATTTGAGAGCTGGTTCTCAAATCTTCCGACGACAAAATCCGTTCTCGTAAATTCCGAGCATGCGAAGGAAAAATTCCGACGCACAAAATTCCACGCATGCTCTGAATCAAGTACGAGACGGAGGCGCTCGGTCTGGTAAAACTAACGTTTGTAATGGAGATAGCACATTCGTTGCACTGCAAAGAGCGGTAACGGACTGAAAAGTGTGAATTGGCTCTCACCAAACTTCTACTAACGCGAGATTAGCAGACGGAGCCCAAAGGGTGGTGCACTTGCTATGGAACTTCAGTTTTATTGTGCCATCGTACGTGACCGCGGTGTTGACGTTGGCAATTTCCGACAACATTTGTGAGACTGTGTCTATTCAACACAAGTTTGAGCCAACATTCATCAGAAATGTATCCACGGGTTTGTTGTCGGAATGTCCCATCTTGTGTACGCAGCATTGGGGTGCACTCTACTATATCTGTTGGGGAGAAGTTGTATTGTATCCCTCACACACCTTACAGGCTTTCCCACAGCTCATGCAGAGTGCTTAGGTGAATTGGTGGATGAGCCACCATACAATCATAGGAATCTAGAGATCTTTACCAGCATCTTATATCACGATAATCTTGTGTCTGGATGGTGACTGTATCATTGTGTGTGTCAGGTTCCTATAAGGTGTCAGGATGTCACTGTCTATTTCTCCATGGAGGAGTGGGAGTATTTAGAAGGACACAAGGATCTCTACAAGGACGTCATGATGGACAATCAGCCGCCCCTCACATCACCGGGTAAGAGGAGACTTTATTGTAAAGGAGAGAGCAGTACGGAGGCTCCACCTAGATCCCCCATCATCTGATAAACACATAGAAACAATGTATTCAGTCAGTGTGTGTGTTTCCTACAGATGGATCCAGTAATGGGAACCCACCAGAGAGATGTCCCCGTCCTCTGTATTCCCGGGATTCCACACAGGAAGGTCACACCATCCCCCACCATCATCAGGTAGATGAGGAACAATTATTGGGGGTTATGATTTATATACAAACATGTTTATTATAATGAATGTTTTATTATATATTCAGAGTGGAAACCTCGAAGATTATATTATTGTTGTAAAAGAAGAGTATAAAGAGGAGGATGAGGAGTATGGAGTGATGGAGGAGTTTTCAGAAGGACACAAGGATATGATGGAGCCACCTAATACCAGGAACCCACCAGAGAGATGTCCCCGTCCTCTGTATTCCCGGGATTCCACACAGGAAGGTCACACCATCCCCCACCATCATCAGGTAGATGAGGAACAATCACTGATAGTATCATTAGGATCTTTACATTATCTGCATTGTTACCATTGATGTCATTTTTATTCTATATTCAGAGTGGAGACCTGAGAGATCCTAAAGTTGAGGTTAAAGAAGAGATAAAAGAGGAGGATGATGAGGATGGGGTGATGGAGGAAGAACACAAAGATCTGTGCCAGGACACCATGGTGGAGTCATCCAGCTACAGGAACCCACCAGAGAGATGTCCCCGTCCTCTGTATTCCCGGGATTCCCCACAGGAAGGTCACACTATCCCCCACCATCATCAGGTAGGTGGGACAGAGCATCTGGAATATGAAAGTAACTCATAGAGATGATGTATGGATCCTATAAGATGATATTCTCTCTCATTCTCTTGGTTTAGGATGAAGATCTGATAGATATAAAAGTTGAGGTGAAATCAGAAGAAGAAGAAGAGACGTATGTGAGGGATGATCAGCAGTCTATGGAGGAGGATGGAATAACGGGGACATTTATAGAGGAGGACACTCCTACAGAGATCAGCACAGGTGGGTCATTAACACTAAATCCATTCCTCCACCCATACTGCTCACCGATTGGTTCAGTAGGGTGGAGACTGACTGATAATAATCTGGTAATGCTCACTTTCCTGAATGTGTTCCCCATCCTGCACATCAGATCTTTTTTTCTCCTGGACCCCTGAACTCTATACATTATGTTGTATTGTATGCTACGTACTCCTGACCCCTGCATGCTGTACGTTATGGTGTATGTTACCTACTTCTGCATCCCACACTCCGCTTGAGTGATTCCGTCATATACCGCTTCCTATCAGTCTGGATATAGATATCAGATATTCCAGCTGCTCACAACACACAACAAGATGAGACTTGTTTGTCTGCTGAACATGGAGTGTTTAATAGAACCAAGAATACAACCTTATATACAGTTTAAAGATGAGGTAACCAGAACATAAATTAACATGAGCTAATTAACTAATCATTTACCCAGACTAGGCGACTCATAGATATGACCTTTCAGGGTAGACATCACGTCTCCTCGCTCACCTGCTATACAATACACATTATCATAAGTGTAAACAAAGGACATCTTCACACAATAGCAGGGTCAATTAGCACAGAGAACAGACAGATGGCTGGAGGTGAGGACATTAGCATCTAACAGTGTGTGTCCCAACAGTATGAATGAGTCACTCTTACAATTAACCCGTTGAGTTCAGAATCAACAAACAGTAAATAGTTCTTTACAGATCTCCTGGAATATATTGTGGATAATAATTACATAATAATCCCATCTCAGGTAGTCCAAGATATCATTTCTCAGTCATCCTATGCCCCTAGTGGACATAGGATGATTTTAGACATTAGATGGTTCGGGGATGTCCCAGGTGAGTCTGCCACACACTCTATAAGTTATGTTGTATGTTGCATACTTCAGACACCCCACTCTATGCATTATGCGGTCACATACTTGAGACCCCTGCACTCTACATTGTTGCAAGTTACATACTCTCGACACCTACATTGTATACATTACATAGTCCTGACCCCTGCGATCTTTTTGCTATGTTGTACTTTATGTAATCTCTCATCTTGGTCTTAAAATAAAGAGTCTATATCCAATGTTTAGAAAAGCAATTATAAGAGTGTGTGAGACTTTCATGTGGCACAGTAGTAAAGAAGTATCTTGATGGTATTTGGACTGCCGTATATGTGCAATATATGCAGCGAGGGTACTCGGACTCTGTTTAACCATGCCCCTTTAAGCCACACCCTCTATTCAGTGAAGGGTATTCAAATTAATTTGAGCCACGGCATAAGCTACACATTCCCCCCCACTAAAAATCTTTGGTCCTCAAAGAAATATAATTTGTACTTTCAAATTAACTATAGTTATCTTAGCAGCTACATGGAACCAAGTAACTGTTTCTAGCATTACTTGCGAGCAATGTTGTTGCCCACCATGGTATGTCAGGTATAGGGGAGGGGTTACCACACACTGGTACAGTGGCTTAACACACAGCAGTGAGTTAACTGTTCCTCTTCCACCGGTATCCAAGCTTCTCTGTGGAACATTAGCATGTAAAGTGAATACCCCGCCACGTCATGGTTTTTACATAGAACACTGCTGATATGTATCCATTCCCGTGTTATTTCTTTTCTGATGTGAGTGTCCCCAAAATGTTCACAAGGGTAAGATTGAACGGCTCAGACTGTGGCTCTCTATCCTAAATCTTGGATGGGTTTTCCGACAGAATTCCGCTCAAGCTTGGCTTGCATACACACGGTCACACAAAAATTCTCGGAACTTTCGACCCTCAAGAACGCGGTGAGGTACAACACTACGACGAGCCTTAATTGAATTTAATTCAATGCTCCCGAGCATGCGTCAGAATTTTGCACGTTGGAATTGCTACAGACGATCGGAATTTCCGATCTGATTTTTTTCCGTCTGAAAAATTGAGAACCTGCTCTCAATCTTTTGCTGGTGGAAATTCCGACAGCAATAGTCCGATGAAGCATACACATGGACTTTTGCTGGCGGAAATTCCCACTGTGTGTACGCGGCATTAGTCTCTGATGTGGGTCTTTGAATAGAGAACTAGTGTAGATCCACCAGACCAGTTGACGTAAGGGGGGAATTGTAAGATCCTCAGAGACAAAGCTGCCTGAAGAGTCCTGGTTTAGGGGAACCAATCTGGGGGGCCATTTAGGTAGATCTGCTGGAAGCCGCTTGCAAAACAGGGGAACTGGATAGCTATAAGCTGGTCTGCCAGGCTAGATGGCAGGACCTTCGTAGCCCCTGGAGTGGTAGTTTAACCAGGGCAGTGACCACAGGCAAGGGGGCACCCAAAGAAGAGGCATCAACAGGCTGGCAGGACCAGACTGAAGAAGCGTAGTCAGACTGGGAACTGAAGTCATACACGGGAAAGCAAGCCAGGGAGTAGGCAGATGTGTGGTCAAGAACAGAGCTGAGGTCAATCGCAGGGATCTAGTGGAGCAAGCAGAAGGTTAGTCGAGAGCAAGCGGGGGTCATGGGGATTCTGCTGTCTCCTTTTCAGCACATGCTCATGTCTAGTAATCTTTGTATTTCTATTTTAGTAGATGGACGGGAGATGAGGAAAACCTCAGAAGATTGTCTCACTTTGTCTCCAGACTGTAAAGTAGAAGATGAGGACATCACACAGTATAGTCCAGGAGAAAACCCGACTACCTCAAATGTCCATCCGGCACCACACAGTGTAGATGGACCATCGTATTCCTCTTATCCTGAGGAACCTCAGACTGTGCGGGACGGTGCCGGACCATCGTATTCCTCTTATGCCGAGGAACCTCAGACTGTGCGGGACGGTGCCGGACCATCGTATTCCTCTTATCCTGAGGAACTTCAGACTGTGCGGGACGGTGCCGGACCATCGTATTCCTCTTATCCCGAGGAACCTCAGACTGGGAGGGACAGTGTCATTTTCGCTTGTATTGAGTGTGGAATATGTTTTGTCAAAAAATCTGATTTAGATGAACACCAACTATCTCACGAGCAGGAAAAGCCCCATTCTTGTCCCGAGTGCGGGAAAAGTTATCCACGGAAATTGGCACTGGTCAGACATCTAAGATCTCACACGGGTGAGAAGCCGTATTCCTGTGCCGTGTGTGGCAAATGTTACCCGTGGAAATGGGCGCTTGTCAGACATCAAAGATCTCACACGGGTGAGAAGCCGTATTCCTGCTCTGAGTGCGGGAAATGCTTTTTGTGGCCGTCTCAACTTCTCAAACATCAAATCACTCATACGGGCAACGTGCCCTTTTCATGTTCTGAGTGCGGGAAATGTTTCACAGTGAAATCAGCTCTTGTCAGACATGAGAGGTCTCACACGGGTGAGAAGGTGTATTCCTGCTCTGACTGCGGGAAATGTTTTCTGTGGCAATCCCAACTTATTAGGCATCAGGTTATTCATACGGGCAGCATGCCCTTTTCCTGTGCTGAGTGCGGGAAATGTTTCCCATTGAAATCCTCACTTGTCAGACATGAGAGGTCTCACGGAGGGGAAAAGCCGCATTCCTGTAATGAGTGCGGGAAATGTTTTTCACGGATGTCTTATCTGTCTGAACATCAGAGGTGTCACACGGGGGAGAAACCGCACTCCTGTCCCGAGTGCGGAAAACGTTTTCTACGTAAACCAGATCTTGCTGCACACCAGAGATGTCACACGGGAGAGAAGCCCTTTCCCTGTCCTGAGTGTGGGAAATGTTTTTCACAGAAGTCAAATCTTTACGTCCATCTGAGGTCCCACTCGGGCATGAAGCCGTATTCTTGCCCTGAGTGCGGGAAATGTTATACAAGGAAATCAGAACTTTCTACACATCAGAGATCTCACACGGGGGAGAAGCCGTACTCCTGTCCTGACTGCGGGCAATGTTATACAATGAAATCCTCGCTTGTCAAGCATCAGAGATCTCACATGGGGGAGAAGCCGTATTCCTGCCCTGAGTGTGGGAAATGTTTTTCGGGGAAGTCCAACCTTTCCGTACATCAGCTATGTCACACGGCGGAGAAGCCTTTTTCCTGCTCTGAGTGCGGGAAATGTTTTGTACGTAAAGCAGATCTTCTTCGGCATCAGAGGTGCCACACGGGGGAGAAGACCCTGAAGAAAGTTCCTGCCCCAAGTGCAGGAGAAGATTCTCAAAACAGTGAAGTCTGAGAAGCCCACACGACCCTTGAGACATATCCGTGTTCGGGGTTTGGGAAATTCTTCTATTTGAATTGTATTTTGTTATAGGTCAGAGATCTCACACTGGGAAGAAGCACCTTGAGATACAACACGGGGCTGAGCACTCCTCTTGTCTGATCTAAAACAAAAGAAAATCTGAGGTTACCACAGACTATAACGTTCGAATAAGGGGGGGGGGGGGGTGCCCCTGCTAATTGGGTCCCTGCTCTTCAATAGAAGCTATAAAGGAGATCATGGTGAAAGAGATGCTAAATGTTCCTCATGGATGGAAGAGCAGGAGAGCTCAGACTAAACAACAAGGCTACTTCAGTGCAGTGGTGCTACGAGCCTTCGTAGACAACTGCATTTTCTTGAGGAGAGACGTCTGCTGGTTGGGTTTTGCTAGCAAACAAATGAAAATGTGAATTTTAGAACAGTACGGCTCACAGGGTACTCTGCGTCACACATCGACTATTGGATGCCCTGTAGAAGGAGAATCTGGCGGAGTGTATATAACCAGGAACAATGGAGCCGCAACATTGACCTGTGCGAGGTGTTGCCCAACGAAGATCAGAATCTCTATTTCTACATAGTCATGATAGTCTTTGTAAGTTGATGAATAAAAGTTTGATTTTGGACTTGGTTTATTTCCTTTTATTCCTTGTCTACCAGAAGTGAACCATATTGGTTGGTGACTCTCCCCCTCGCTATAAATCTCAGAACGTCTGCAGTAGACTCCAATGATAAGTCCATCAGATCTTAGACCCGTCTATCATTCCTCCCGTAATTCCTCCAGCCCAGTCTTGTGAGGAGTCAAGCCGTGTTTCTACAACACCAACTCCATTATCATTCCTCCTCCACACCATCACCACCTCCAACCACAAGATCATCTTTCTTCCTCACTTTCCGATTGCATCTAACATAGAGAAACCCACCTCCAACTTTTCTATGTCCCGTATCCCTCTAAACAAGAGGATCAGCATGAATACAACCCAGTCTTGTGAGGAGTCAAGCCGTGTTTCTACAACACCAACTCCATTATCATTCCACCCGTAATTCCTCCTCCGCACCATCACCACCTCCAACCACAAGATAATTTTTCTTCCCCACTTTCCCATTGCATCTAACATAGGGAACCCCCCCCCTCCATCTTTTCTATGTCATGGGTCCCTCTAAACAAGAGGATCAGCATTAATACAACCCAGTCCTGTGAGGAGTCAAGCCGTGTTTGTGGAACACCAACTAAATGATGGATTTTCCCAAGCAATGTTATTATCTCGTAGTCCATGGGGAACTAAGGGGGATATTCTTTGTTGGTTGGTTAATAAAAGTTTGACTTTGGATTTGTTTTATTAAATGTTTACTTCTACCACAAGTGATCCAGATTGGTTGTTGATTCTCACCCTCCCCATAAATCTCAGGACGTCTGTAGTAGACTCCAATTATAAGTCCATTACTTCATAGACTCATATCATTCCACTCATAATTCCTCCTCCGGACTATCACATCCTCCAGCTACAAGATCATCTTTCTTCCTCACTTTCACATCTAACATAGAATAACCCCCCTCCATCTTTTTTATGTCCCGTGTCCTTCTAAAGAAGAGGATCAGCATGAATACAGTCTTGTAAGGAGTCAAGCCGTGTTTCTGGAACACCAACTAAGTCATGAGTTTTCCCACGCAATGTTATGAACTCTAAGGCCCCTTTCAAACTGGGGCGGGAGGCGCGGTGATGGTATAGCGCCGCTAGCGGTGCGGTATTAACCCCCGATAGTGCCCGATAAAGGGTTAATACAGCCTGCAATGCACCTCTGCAGAGGCGCATTGCGGGCTGTTTTGCCGCGGTTTCCCATTGTTTTAAATGGGAAGGAGCGGTATACAGAGGCGATTCAGTTCGCATGTGTTGCGCTTTACAAGTTTCTCACTCACTCTCCGCTCCAAAGATGCTGCTGGCAGGTGATTTTTTTCTCTCCCGCCAGCGCATCGCCTCAGTGTGAAAGCCCTCAGGCTTTCACATTGAGATTGCTGGGCAGGAGTTTTTCAGGCGGTATAGCAGCGCTATTTTTAGCGCTGTACCGCCTGAAAAACTCCTCAGTCTAAAAGGGGTCTTAGTTAATGGGGGACTAAGAGGGATATTCTTTCCCGTTATTCCTTTTCTACCACAAGGGAGCCAGATTGGTTGTTGATTCTCACCCTCTTCATGAATTTCCGGACGTCTGTAGTAGACTCCAATTATACGTGCATCAGATCATAGACCCGTCTATCATTCCACCTGTAAATCCTTCTTCGCACCATCACAACCTCCAACCACAAGATCATCTTTCTTCCTCACTTTCATATCTAACATAGAGAACTCCCCCTCCATCTTTTCTACGTCCCGTGTCCCTCTAAACAAGAGAATCAGCATGAATACCAACAGCCCAGACTTGTGAGGAGTCAAGCACGCAATTTAAATGATCCCGTAGGGGGTGGGAATCATTTAAATTAGGCGCGTTCCCGCGCCGATCGTAGAGTGCATGCTCCGTCGGGAAACTTTCCCGACGTGCATTGCGGCAAATGACGTCGCAAATGACGTTGCTTCAAAGTGAACGTGAATGGCGTCCAGCGCCATTCACGATTCACTTACGCAAACGACGTAAAATTCAAATTTCGCGACGACGGGTATAGGTAACATGGGCTGCCCCTGCTAAAAGCAGGGGCAGCCTTGCGCGAAAACCGCCGTACGTAAACGACGTAGATTGCGTACGCAGGGCTCGCACAATGTTGTGAATCGTTGTTAGTATGCAATTTGCATACTATACGCTGAGCACAACGGGAACGCCACCTAGCATCCACCGCAAGAATGCAGCCTAAGATATGCGGGCATAAGAGCCTTATGCCGCGCAGATCTTAGGCTGCAGTCGGCGTAACAAGGTTCCTGAATCAGGAGCACTTGTTACGCCGGGGCAAGTAAGCAATTGCGCTGTGTAACCTATGGTTACACAGGCGCAATTGCTTCTTGAATCCGGCCCATTGTTTAAAACGTTGTTAAAAAATGCAGCATGCTCGAGAAAAAAAATTGTCGTTTTTCAGAAGCCGAAAAATGATGTGAAGCCCACACACCATCATTTTAAATGACATTTTTTTAAAACAACGTTTTTTTCATGCCGAAAAATGATCGTGTGTATGCGGCATCAGATGTTGGCCATGCCCATGTCTGCCAGGCATGATCTTCACGCCATATGTCCTTCTCTCTCAAGTTTTTTTAAATTGATCATTTTTATTGAAGTCTTAGCATGTTTTACAAAATAGGAAACCGACATTTTCTCCACAGACAATACCCCTCCCCCTTTACTGTTCTTGATGAATAGATCTTGGCCACTCAGGAGACACAAAGTGAGGTGGATAGACCTACAGAAGTGGGACTCTCCCTACTTGAGGAGATTAGGTGAATGGAAAAAAAAAAACAAGAATCAAATTGGCAATTACATGTGCACATTTCCTTCCTACAACCAGTAGAAGAGAAGAACCCAACGTGTTTCAAAGGCCAAATCACCCCCCTTCATCAGGGCTCTAATTTTCTTGTTACAAATTCACTAAGGACTGTGTTGAACCCTTCCACATGGAAATCTTCAGGGTCATAAACCAATGACTTCACAAGACCTATTCACTGGTAAGGGGACACAGACCATAAGACTGGTGGGGGGAGAGAATGCAGGACTGGTAGAGGGACGTATTGCAGGACTGGTGGGGGAACCAAGATCACAGGACTGGTAGAGGGACATATTGCAGGACTGAGGGGGAACAAAGACTGTAGGACTGGTGAGGAAACCGAGACCTCAAGACTGGTAGAGGGACATACTACAGGACTGTAGCAATAGGAGGAAGGAGATGGACAGCCGCACTCCGAAATAACTTTTCAAAAAAGTTGTCTTTTATTTTTCAAGCAGGAACATGCATAATCACCACAACCATAAACCAGGACAGCCGACTAGTTTCGCACTCTTGCTAGTGCTTAATCATGGAAACCGAGACCGCAAGACTGGTAGAGGGACATACTACAGGACTGGTGGGGGAAACTGAAACTGCGGGACTGGTAGAGGGACACATGGCAGAACTGTTTGGGGAAACGGAGACTGCAGGACTAGGGGGGGGGGGGACAGATACCGTGGAACTGGTGGGGGGACTCGGACATTGCAGGACTGGATTGGGAACAAAGGGATCACAGGACTGGGTAGGAAACAGAGAGAGCAAGACTGGTAGAGGGACACATGGCAGGACTGGTAGAGGGACACGTGGCAGGACTGGTAGAGGGACACATGGCAGGACTGGAAGGGGAAACAGAGACTGCAGGACTGGGGGGGGGGGGGATACCGTGGACCTGGTGGGGGGACTCGGACATTGCAGGACTGTATTGGGAACAAAGGAATCGCAGGACTGGGTAGGAAACAGAGAGAGCAAGAATGGAGAGATAAAACACAGACTACAGGATTATGGAGGAACGCACAGACCACAGAACTGGGTAGGCAAAGGGACCACAGAACTGGTGAGGGGCCCACAGAGAACAAAAGACGTAGGGGAGAAGACAACGCACGATTAGTGGGGGGGGGGGGCATGGAGACCGCAGGACTGGGGAGGAAACACAGAGACGGCAGGACTGGAAGGGTTTAGAGGATGCATGGAGAGGGGGAGTCAAAGAAGAGGGGAACGCAGAGACTTGAGGACTGGTGGTGGGGACTTGTTGGGGAACACAAAGCATTACAAGAGGGTGGGGGCAGAGACTGCATGACTGGAGGGGAAAATAGAGACAGCAGGACTGGGAGCCACAGGGAACACATTACTTTGGGGAGTAAAGGGGGGGTACAGCCCCATCCAAACAACACCGAATATTCAGTCCCTTCTCGATACACTCACTGACGTGTCTTGGGGCTGCACTTCCTCTGACCTCCACAGGGTGGAGATCCCACGTACAGGTCAGAAAGTCTCTATGGAAGACAGGAAGTCTCTATGGAAGACAGGAAGTGATGTCAGGTATAAATAGGAAGTTCCAGGTGAGAGGTGAGTCGGGAGGAAGTAGAGAGAAGACATTGTTGGAATCGGCAGCTGAGGAGGTAATAAGATCTTATTTTCTATTTACACCCAGTAACCCCGTCATGTCCGTCCTCTTCCTCCATAGTCACTGTGACGTCTTTTATCTCCAGCAGATGGTGATACACGCATATATAGTGTGGAAACCTAGATTAACCCCTTCAGGGTCAGAACATTCCCCCACTTAGGGGGCAGGAACATTCTCTTCGTTTTGGAGATGTGTTTAGGCCGTTTGCCACCTCATCCCTTTAAAACCGAACACTTTTACGAATTACACGGGTTCTGAGGCTGATTTGATGCAAATACGGCACCAAGTGAGTTTTATTATCACCTTAATCGGCCACAGAACCTGTGTAATTATTATGCGTTCGGGTTAAAAGGGATGAGGTGTTTACCCTAGATGTGTCTCCATCAGTCCATTTCTCCAGAGAGGACCTACCTATTTCCTCTTGAGGTTTTCTTCTCTGAAGATGGCAAATTTCGATGAAAAGCGAGGTTTGTCCAGACCCGTTCCAGGAATGGAGGCCCAGACATAAAAATGGGCTTTCATTACGATGTGTACACATTTTTTAGAATGAAAAACCACATAGACAGTTCGAAATTCGTTCATTCAAAAAAAAAAACTTTCCATCCTTCTTCGAATATTCATACTTCAGTCGAAAACAAATGTCGATTTGACGCCACTAGAAAATCGATCAAACATTCCAAAAATGAAGGTAGGTAGGTGCTAGAGGTGATTTTTTTTGTGATAGCTGCCAGGCAGGTAAATTTAGGCAGGCCTATGCTGCATGATAGACCTGCTTGTTTTGATCTGGGGGGGGGGGCAGGGAGTGGTTAGTGTAGCAGTGGGTGTGACCACCTGTCCTTCTGTTCTTGGGAGCCTTTCCTGCTTCCAGGGAGAATGTTCTGGAAGAGGGGCAGGGCTGGGAATTGGAGTGACAGGGAGCTCATGTGAGGAGCCCTGATCAATCCCCTACTGGAATTGGCAGGGGGCAAGCTCGGGTCCAGCCCACTGAAGGGGAGTTGTCGGCTGGGTGAAGTGAAGAATGGAGTGTTAGACTGCAGCAGGAGGCCCATCCCCATCTGGGGGGGGGGGGGGTGCAGGCCGCAGAGGAGATGCAAGGGAGCCTGTCCTTACACGGTCACGGAGGAGGTGTCCTGGAAGAGAAGAGCTGGAAAAGTAGTCGGTATGCATGTCCAGGTAAATTCTTCATCAAGGACTCAGGGCAGGAGAAGTGTGGTGAGTGAAGTACAGTGGATATCTGGAGGAGGCATGCCTGACCGGAGAGGTGAGGAGGATTCTGGGAGGTCACATGACATCACTCTTATCTCTATTAATAATACAGACCTGACCGGAGAGGTGAGGAGGATTCTGGGAGGTCACATGACATCACTCTTATCTCTATTAATAATACAGACCTGACCGGAGAGGTGAGGAGGATTCTGGGAGGTCACATGACATCACTCTTATCTCTATTAATAATACACAGACCTGACCGGAGAGGTGAGGAGGATTCTGGGAGGTCACATGACATCACTCTTATCTCTATTAATAATACACAGACCTGACCGGAGAGGTGAAGGTTGGTGTCCATATGACCATTACAGTGCCCACACCTCACTGACCAGACAGGAGAAACAATAAGAAGAGAAGTTGTATTATATCCCTCACACACCTTACAGGCTTTCCCGCAGCTCATGCGGAGTGCTTAGGTGGATAGCGTCTCCATACAATCATAGGAAACTAGAGATCTTCACCAGCATCTTGTATCATGATAATCTTGTGTCTGGATGGTGACTGTATCATTGTGTGTGTCAGGTTCCTATAAGGTGTCAGGATGTCACTGTCTATTTCTCCATGGAGGAGTGGGAGTATTTAGAAGGACACAAGGATCTCTACAAGGACGTCATGATGGAGAATCAGCCGCCCCTCACATCACCGGGTAAGAGGAGACTTTATTGTAAAGGAGAGAGCAGTACGGAGGCTCCACCTAGATCCCCCATCATCTGATAAACACATAGAAACAATGTATTCAGTCAGTGTGTGTGTTTCCTACAGATGGATCCAGTAATGGGAACCCACCAGAGAGATGTCCCCGTCCTCTGTATTCCCGGGATTCCACACAGGAAGGTCACACCATCCCCCACCATCATCAGGTAGATGAACAATTATTGGTGGTTATGATTTATACACAAATATGTTTATTATAATGAATGTTTTATTTTTTTAGAGTGGAATCCTTGATAATTACAATATTGTTGTAAAAGAAGAGTATAAAGAGGAGGATGAGGAGTATGGAGTGATGGAGGAGTTTTCAGAAGGACACAAGGATATGATGGAGCCACCTAATACCAGGAACCCACCAGAGAGATGTCCCCGTCCTCTGTATTCCCGGGATTCCACACAGGAAGGTCACACCATCCCTTACCATCATCAGGTAGATGAGGAACAATCACTGATAGTATCATTAGGATCTGTACATTATCTGCATTGTTACCATTGATGTCATTTTTATTCTATATTCAGAGTGGAAACCTGAGAGATCCTAAAGTTGAGGTTAAAGATGAGATAAAAGAGGAGGATGATGAGGATGGGGCAATGAAGGAGACAGAGTTTCCAAAAGGTGGAATAGTGGCGTCATCCAGCTACAGGAGCCCCTCAGAGAGATGTCCCCGTCCTCTGTATTCCCGGGATTCCACACAGGAAGGTCACACCATCCCCCACCATCATCAGGTTGGTGGGACAGAGCATCTAGAACATAAGTGACTCATGAAGATGATTTATAGACCTTCCAGGATGTTATTGTCTCTCATTTTCTTGGTTTAGGGTGAAGATCTGATGGATGTAAAAGTTGAGGTTAAAGTAGAAGAAGAGACGTATGTGAGGGATGATCAGCAGTCTATGGAGGAGGATGGAATAACGGGGACATTTATAGAGGAGGACACTCCTACAGAGATCAGCACAGGTGGGTCATTAACACTAAATCCATTCCTCCACCCATACTGCTCACTGATTGGTCCAGAGTAGGGCGGGGACTGGGTGATATTAACCTGTAATAACCTTGTAATGATCACTTTCCGGAATGTGTTCTCTGTCCTGCACATTAGATCTTCTATCTTCTGGACAATGTTTCTTCTTTGTGTTGCATTCTGGGATTCTCCTGACCACTGCACTCTGTGCATTATGGTGTATGTTATATACTCCTGACCCATGCACTCTACATTGTTGTATGTTACATACTCCTGCACTCTATACCCTTTTTTGTACATTATATAGTCCTGACATTACAATGGTTGGCCAGAGGCTGCTCAGCTGGTCTGATGAATGGCCAGCTGGATACAGTCTGCCCTCTGATGTTCACTTGGAAGATGGCGAACGAGAGATGGGCTGCACTGTCTTGGCTCGGCGAGTGGGTTATACTGCAGGGATCACCGTAATTAAATGCCATAGAGGTTTCAGTCTTTTTTTTACCCCTGCCAGCTCCCCACTCATCTTTCGTTTTCTGATGGTCCCTTGGATCTATGCAAGACTGCTACGATTTCCTTTCCTTTTGTGGCCAATCTGCGCCTTCATTCACCTCTCTCTACCTTTCCTCGATGGCGAGGAATCGCAGGTTGCCGAATGCCCAGGTTAAAAGGTTCCTAAAATTAAAGGGGTTGCTGGGTGAGCTACACAGTCGATCCCCCCCACTAAAAGTCTTTGGTCCCCAAAGAAACTGAATTTTCAGATATAAATGAAATATACGTATCTTGGCATCTACACGGAATTGTTTCACGCAAGGGAACGGCCCGCTGTGGTGTGTATGGTATAGGGTAGGGGGCTTTCACCCACTATACAGTGGCTTAACTCACCGCAGTGATGGCTTTCCTACCCACTGGTAACAAAGCTTCTCTCTTGAACATAGACATCTAACGCAAATACCCCGTCACATTATGTTTTTTACATGGAAAACACTGATATGTCTATTTTTCCGGTGTTATTTATTTTTCAACATGAGTTTCTATCAAATGTTCAGAACAGTACAATTGAACCGCTCAGGCTGTGGGTCCCTATCAAATATCTGGCTGGAGGCCGAGGTGACAAGAAGACTCCCTCTGCACCTTTGGTCCAGACACCCTTAGAGTGCAGTACAGGGAGTGGGAGGGCACAGAGTGAAACAGGTGCCAGGACTCCAGTGTACGGAAGCTCCATTCTAAAGGGCAGGCTTGGGTGTGAGGTGCAGACAGACAGGAAGGTAGCTGGCCAGAACACTGAGACACACAGCAGGCTAGAAATATGGGCTGGATGGGCTGTGGTCAGTAACCAAGAAGACAGCAGGAGAAAAGCTGTGATCACACCAGAAGGTCAGCAGAGGTGGGCGATAGTCAAGGTCTAGCTGATGTCAACCCGGAAGTCAGCAGAGACGAGCACGTGGTCTGTTACTAGCTGAGATCAACCGGGGGGGGGGGGGGGGGCAAGCCATGGTCAGGAACTAGCTGAGGTCAAACTGGGAATCATCGGAGACAAGCCGTGGTCAGGGACTAGCCGAAGTTGAACCAGGAATCAACAGAGACAAGATATAGTCAGGAACTTGCAATCTAAGTGATCAAACTAAAAATCATTCTAGACATGCCATGGTCAGGAACTAGCTGAGGTCAGCTCATAGTGATCATAGTGATTGATGAACCAATCAGCTCATGTCTAGTAATAATCTTTGTATTTCTATTTTAGTAGATGGACGGGAGATGAGGAAAACCTCAGAGGATTGTCTCACTTTGTCTCCAGACTGTAAAGTAGAAGATGAGGACATCACACAGTATAGTCCAGGAGAAAACCCGACTACCTCAAATGTCCATCCGGCACCACACAGTGTAGATGGACCATCGTATTCCTCTTATCCTGAGGAACCTCAGACTGTGCGGGACGGTGCCGGACCATCGTATTCCTCTTATCCTGAGGAACCTCAGACTGTGCGGGACGGTGCCGGACCATCGTATTCCTCTTATCCTGAGGAACCTCAGACTGTGCGGGACGGTGCCGGACCATTGTATTCCTCTTATCCTGAGGAACCTCAGACTGTGCGGGACGGTGCCGGACCATCGTATTCCTCTTATCTGACATATCAGACTGAGGGGGACGGTGCCGTCCTTCAGCAGATTTTTACCTGTACCGAGTGTGGAATGTGTTTTGGCAGAAAATCAGATTTAGATAAACACCAACTATCTCACAGAGGTGAAAAGCCACATTCCTGTCCCGAGTGCGGGAAATGTTATCCACGGAAATCTGCTCTTGTCAGACATCTAAGATCTCACACCGGGGAGAAGCCGTATTCCTGTACCGTGTGCGGGAAATGTTACCCATGGAAATCAGCTCTTGTCAGACATCAAAGGTCTCACACTGGGGAGAAGCTGTATTCTTGCTCTGAATGCGGGAAATGTTTTCTGTGGCAATCTCAACTTATCAGGCATCAAATAAATCACACGGGCAACATGCCTTTTTCCTGTGCTGAGTGCGGGAAATGTTTCCCATTGAAATCAGCACTAATCAGACATGAGAGGACTCACACTGGGGAAAAGCCGTATTCCTGTAATGAGTGCGGGAAATGTTTTTCACGGATGTCTTATCTCTCTGAACATCAGAGATGTCACACGGGGGAGAAGCCGTATTCCTGTCCTGAGTGCGAAAAACGTTTTCTACGTAAACCGGATCTAGCTGCACATCAGAGGTCTCACACGGGGGAGAAACCATTCTCCTGCCCTGAGTGTGGGAAATGTTTTTCGCAGAAGTCTCATCTTTCTGTACATGTGAGATGCCACTCAGGCATGAAGCCGTATTCCTGCCCCGAGTGTGGGAAAAGCTATCCACGGAAATCAGAACTGGTCACACATCAAAGATCTCACACGGGGGAAAAGCCGTACTCCTGTCCTGACTGTGGGCAATGTTATACGCTGAAATCAACACTTGTCAGGCATCAAAGGTCCCACACGGGGGAGAAGCCTTATTCCTGCCCTGAGTGCGGGAAATGCTTTTCGGAGAAGTCTTATCTTTCCGTACATCAGCTTTGCCACACGGGGGAGAAGCCGTTTTCCTGCTCTGAGTGCCAGAAATGTTTTGTGCGTAAATCAGATCTCGGGAAACATCAGAGATGCCACACGGGCGAGAAGCCGTATTCCTGCCCCAAGTGCGGAAAAAGTTTTTCACAACAGTGTAGTCTTGCCAAACATGTTCGAACCCCACACAACTTTTGAAACCTATTGGTGTTCGGAGTGCGGGAGATGTCTTCTACTTGGATTGTATTTTGCCACGAGAAAATTGACATCTTGACTTACATCTCAGAGCGCTTATCTGATCTTCAAAAATGTAGGCTTCAAAGTGGCTTCAAAAGAATATGAGAACTGACCAAAGACAATATAGTTAATCATGGTGAGACAGATGTTCAATATTCCTACTGGATGAAGAGCAGGAGAGATCAGACAAGACTGTTAATGTAGGGATAGTACCAAGGACCTACACAGAAGCCTGCATTTTCTTTGAGAGAGCCCCCTACTGGATGGGTCTAGCCTGCTTAGTGCATCCTTGGATGCACTAAGCAGGCTAGACACTGAGCCATGAGGAGGTAGAAAAGAACAGTCAAAAGACCTGCGTGACAAGACCGCACCGCACTGTGCTGTGTCCCCGGCGGCTGGAGTCACGGACAGACCCGGCGTCCACTACACGGAAGCGACGGAAATCCCGCACCGTTCGGCTACAGTGAGGAAGGCAACATCCATCAGGTCCCTAACAGCGTCCCGTGTACATCGTCCCGGCAAGGTACTGTGGGCTTGATCTGCGGTGGGTGTATCAGAGCAAGGCAGTGAGCTTTGACCCCCTTGTGAGACGTAAGGAGACTGCAGGAGATACTCTATATGTGCAATATGGAATCTGGCCACTGTGAATAGTCTTTCAAATTAGACTGCCTAAATGTTAATTTTGTTTTTTGAAGCTGATTTCTAATTAAAGGACTGTTTTTTCCTCAATATAGACTTTATCAATTAATGAGTTTCCCCCCCCCCTCCCTTGATTTTGGGCTGATTTATTTCTGTGGACTTCTATGAGCGCAGATTTCTGTTTTGGTGTATATCTGAGGTCAGTACCAAGCAGGCAGAGAGTAGTCAGAGGAAAGCCAAGGTTGGTATTCTAAATTCCACAGAGCAAGGTCAGAATCTAGCCGGGTCAGCAACGGGAGATCAGTCAGCATAAGCAGGAACACGGGGAAGCTGAATAACATCCAGCGATTAACACACAGCAGGATCTCCTTTAAATAGGCAGCTTGGCGCCAATGCACGCAGACGTGCATGCTGGCGCACACAAATGCGCCTACATGTCAGTGCACTCTGGATACTAGCCCAAGCTCGCCTGTGTGCTGGTACACTTGCACGAGTATTAGGTGCACGAGAATGACCATTAGCTGTATTAGTTTCCTGACACACAACCTCCAACCACAAGATCATCTTTATTAGATCACATCTAAGATAGAGAAACCCCCCTCCATCTTTTCTATGTCCCGTGTTCCTATAAACAAGAGGATCAGCATGAATACAAACAGCCCAGTCTTGTGAAGAGTCAAGTCGTGTTTCTGGAACACCAACACCATTCTCATTCCCATATATATTTCCAACCGTAATTCCTCCTCTGCACCATCACAACCTCCAACCACAAGGTCATCTTAGAGAAACCCCCCTCCGTCTTTTCTATGTCCTGTGTCTCTATAAACAAGAGGGTCAGCATGAATACAAACAGCCCAGTCTTGTGAAGAGTCAAGTCCTGTTTCTGGAACACCAACTCTATTCTCATTCCCATCTATCATTCCACCCGTAATGCCTCCTTTGCACCATCACAACCTCCAACCCCAAGGTCATCTTAGAGCAGGGATCCTCAAACTACGGCCCTCCAGCTGTTGCGGAACTACACATCCCATGAGGCATTGTAAAACTCTGACATTCACAGACATGACTAGGCATGATGGGAATTGTAGTTCCTGAACAACTGGAGGGCCATAGTTTGAAGACCCATGTCTTAGGCCCCGTACACACGACCGAACATGTCCGCTGAAACTGGTCCGCGGACCAGTTTCAGCGGACATGTTCGGTCATGTGTACGGCCGACCGGACAATTTTCCGGCGGATCGGACAGGTTTCCAGCGGACAAATGTTTCTTAGCATGCTAAGAAACATGTCCGCTGGAAGCCTGTCCGTCGGACATGTTCGGTCGTCTGTACATACTCACCGGACATGTCCGCTCGGCCGAAAGCCCTCGCATGCGTCGAAGTGATTTGACGCATGCGTGGAAGCATTGACCTTCCAGGGCCGCACACGTCGCCACACCATCGGCGACGGCGCGGCCACGTCACCGCGTATCGTGTCCGCGTGGATTTCTGTTTGATGGTGTGTACAACCATCAGACAAAAATCCGGCATCGGACAGTCCGTCCGTGTGTACGAGGCCTTAGAGAAACCCCCCTCCATCTTTTCTATGTCCCGTGTCCCTATAAACAAGAGGATCAGCATGAATACAAACAGCCCAGTCTTGTGAGGAGTCAAGCTGCGATTCTGGAACACTGATAATCTGCTGTCCAACCCCATTGCCTTACCCACCAATCTATTTGAAATAACCTTCCAACCATCACAGAAGTCTTTCCAGGGTAGACTCTTTTATATTTACATTCAAACCATGTTTCTCCAACTGTTCATTGGGTGATACAGCATCTAACTTCTCAGCACACACCGTACATCTAGGTGGGTAAACACTCTGTAAAATCAAAATCACGTAGTATACCCCAGCACACAGTGAACAAGCCCAGTTTAACTTTGTGTCCTAGAAGGTAGGACATTTCTCTAGCTCACTGCATCAATTCTTTATTGGCTACATGGAAGGATACAGGAGTAACACTCCAACATGTCGCGGCTTAGGCCGAAGCGTGTTACTGCTGTATCCAGCCATGTAGCCAATAAAGAATAGATGTTACCAAGTACTCAGCTTCATTATATTAGAGGATTATTGCTACATTCCAAAGGAACTTGGGCCACAGCACTTTCCAGTCTTCCAGGTAATTTGCGGTAGAGCGTGTTTTACCTGTTCGATTGTTTAGCTGGATCAAGGCAATGCAGCTGAAGATT